>NC_080409.1:38567500-38930000 GCF_030265065.1 Corythoichthys intestinalis | reverse complement strand
TAATTAGTTTTTTTTTCTAAGCCTTGTTGTACTTTTGTTCTATGTGGTGCACGTTATGGCGAAGCTTTAAATTTCGTTGTACTCTGTACAATGACAATAAAGGCTATTCTATTCAGTGTTAACGTTAGCAAGCTAATGTGCTAATAGCTCCTCAAACTCTAACCCTAACCTAAATTCTCAGCAAGGATAAAACACGTTTAGCTTCTGTCTGACCAACCAAATATACAAATTCTACACATAACGCTGCATTTACAGACTCATACTGACTGTGCTTGATTCAGTTTAGCACTGTAAATGAAAGAGTAGTGTTTTCGACTAAATTTATGTTCGTTAATTCACAAACTTCATAATGTATTTATGTGACACATTCGCCATTCACTGCATTCCTTCCCGAAGGGCACCGTCCCACACTCCGCTTAATTTATTAGCAGTCGGTCACATGCAGCGATGTAACGCCAGATTTAGGTTGAAAAAGTGTGAAAGCTCTCCTGCATACTAAAAGGAAGGATTGTCTCAAGAGCGATTTGTTCAATGATACAAGATAATTATTATATTTTTTGTACCATGCATGCATTTCGAAACGTTGTGAAAAAAATCAATGGGAGAAATTAGCCGCTACAGTATTGGCATTAAACTTCGCAATTTTTACATAAAATAACTGCTAACTGCCCGTTTTTTTTTTTGTTTTGTTTTTTTTTTTTGCTTTTAACCAAGAATCGAGACTGTTTTACGTCCATATCTATAAAGAATTCAGGGATTTAAGCATTTATCCACAAGAATTTTCAATGCAAAAAGCTCTTTGTTGTACTAAGGAGGCCGCCACAGTGACTTAAAGACTAGCAGCACATTCGACATATTTACGTAAAATAAATGCTAACTGCCCGTTTTTTGCTTTTAACCATGAATCGAGACTGTTTTACGTCCATATCCATAAAGAATTCAGGGATTTAAGCATTTATTCACAAGAATTTTCAACAGAAAAAGCTCTTTGTGATATGGCGGCCGCTAATTTGCGTACTGACTAGCATCATAGTTCGCAAAATTTACGCAAAATAAATGCTAACTGCACAGTTTTTTGGCTTTTAACCAAGAGTCGAGACTTTTTAACGTCCATATCTATAAAGAATACAGGGATTTAAGCTTTTATTCACAATAATTCTGAACGGAAAAAGCTCTTTGTTTGTGTTTCCACTCGATCAGCTTTGACGGAGATAGGCCCGTATGAATCCGCCCCACGCTCTGTGTCCTGTCAATACATTATGAAGTCTTTGTTTTTTTTTTGTTTTTGTTTTTTTTTTCTGTTTGTTTGTTTTTTGTTGTTCATATAACTATATTCTTTTGGAGAGACATATCCGTTTAACCCTAATCCCGTACATAAATTTGATTGCCTATGGCATTTTTTATCCAACTTTGACTTACTGATTAGCAAAATATTGTTTGGACTAATTTGGAATTTGTTTATTGCAAAATATAAGTAGGTAAAAGTTCAATTTGCTTTTATTGAGAAAAAGGTCTTAGTCTTTTGTTTTGTTTTTTTAAATCCATGAACTCTTACATGCAGGTGAAATGATTTCACATGATAGTAAATGATTTCACATGATAGTACTGCAATTACTGAGTGTATATACATTGTTTAATAATAACATATAATGACACCTGGCCATAACTACGCCGCAAGTAAAAGGCCCATTTCCCGCTTGGTCCACTAAAATTGCCATTATTATCCTGTCACCTAACATGTCACCCTATTTTTCGTCTTTCTTCCCTGCACGCAGTTGATCGCGTCAAACATGGAGGGGAAGAGCAGTCCGAGTGAGGTGCTGGTTTGCACCACCAATCCCGACAAGCCGGGACCGCCGTCCACGCCGTGTGTTGTGGCGTCCACGCCTTACGCCCTCACGGTCACATGGGGTAAAGCCTTTTACATCAGTTTAAATGGGTTACCGAGAGACATTTTGAAGTCATTGGCTGGCAATGACAGCAATAGATTTCCAATCTATTTCAACTGGGACAGGCTGGCAGTGATCAGTCAGCTCCCCAGTTCAAATGGATTGGACGTCTATCGCCGTCAATGGTAGGGAATGAGTTAATGTGTTAATCGGATGACTAACTCCAGAAGATGGGAGTTGCCCATTTTTCTGGATAACAACCAAAAGGTTTTCGAATGGTAAGTGAAAGGTCTGATATTAAAAATATATAATTGCATCAAATTGGATGGAATTCGGACTATCAGCATTTTTTGGGACTATAAAACGTACCAGATTATAAGGGGCACCACCAATTATGGCGAAAATAAAGGATTTTAATTTTGGCTTATACAGGTAGTCCCGGGTTACGAACGAGTTCCGTTCCTACGCTGGCGATGGAAACCGAATTTCCGCATAATTCGGAATCAACCCTTTAAAAAATAATTAACCAAAATGTCCAAAAGTATTTTATTTTGTTTAATGATGGAGGATACACTGCCCTCTGGTGGCAGTGTTGGATGTTGCTGGACTGTCGCCCTAGCTTATATGACTGAGTAGGAGACCCGTCTGATATGGATATAGGACAGCTGCCCTCTTGTTTGACCCACATAAGGCTGTTAGTTTTTTCAGCTAATATTTGTGTATGCATTTGTAATAAAGTTTACAGCTGCAGTTTGTGGAGTTAAACATGAGTGGTTTGCCATAAAAATCGAAAACACGTTAGCATTCGTAGCCAGTGTTGTTAATAATGGTGTTAGAGTATAACGGCGTTACTAACGGCTTTATTTTTTTCAGTAGTGAGTAATCTAATTTTCTCATCTTGGCAACACCGTTACTTAGGATGTAAAGGCGTGCATTACTATGTGTTTCTATGTTGGTTGAATGACGCGAGAAAATTCAGAGACACGGGACTGACGGAGTCGAGAGAGCAGAGCGGGAGTAGGGAGGACGGAAGGGAATTCCAATGCTAGGTGGCTCCAATAATACCGGACTGTAGCCGATAGCATACAAACATGTCCCTGCTACAAACTACGCCCACATGCTACGGTAGATATTACATGTTTATAGAACTAGATGCGAAATGACAAGACACTGTGGCGTTAGCATATGTAAAGAGAACTAGATGTGAAATGATAGACTCGCCAGCGTTAGTAAACAGCCATCATAAAGCAGTAGACTTCTCAGGAAGGCTCTGTTGTATCGAACCTTCCTAGCAAACCTAAGTAACTTTTTTTATCTAGAACTGTTAGAATATTATTTGGACGTATCAAGCTTGTTTCATTTAATTTAAGCAAAGCAAACAAAACAAGCACTTGTAACTAACGGAAGGGTCCACAGCACATGCACATAGATGTGGAGCACTAGTTCAGTTTAGTTTAATTTGGTTTCAAATTCAATGAAATATTTACACCATTGTATGAAACCTGAATGAATAGTTTGTTTCTTAACCAAGAGTGGTATTTACTAATCTTGCATATTTTTTTCCCAGCAATTTCATGTGTCATGGTCTTTCACCACTGTTGCTTGGTGTGCTTAGTTGTAGTATTTCTAAATATCTGTGTATATCAATGTATATCCACAGCAAATTGTTAATGTCAGGCTACTTTCAGACAAAGTAGCCTGACTGAGCCTGTTTCGCACAACCCCCCTTTCAGACACTGTTATTTCTTGAAACTAAACTGCTAAACTTCTGAGAATATTTTAATAACAGTATTGTAATATTTCTAATTCATTCGGATGTATTTGTTTGAATACCCTCTACATGTTAAAAAACATTTTTAAAAAGATCAATTAACAATTTGCTGTGGATATACATTGATAAAGAGAAAATGAAAAGAATAAGTGGCTTTAAAAAAAAAAATTAGTAATATGATTGTACAATTTATTTAGTTAAATGTACTCTCTTGTACTTTTCTAATAATTTGGTTACTAGTTTCAAAATATTAAAAACACTTGTCTGTATCATGCAATGCATATCCTCAAACACAATAATAATCTATTGCTATTAGTAGAGTAAACTGCTGTTTGTGTGTAACCAATGTGCACACAGCAGACTTCATCTTAATCCTACCAAATGCTAATTACACGCGTGTCAATTAGCTCGTTGTCGCGCGTCAGACCAGGACAGCCCGCGGTTAAAATCAATTGCATTAATGTTCTCCAATCTTTCCTCTTTCTGTTGCATTTCCTTCAGATCCTCCGAAGGATAATGGCGGTTCTGAGGCACTTACATATTTGTTGGAGATCAGCGAGGGGTGCTCAGAAGGTACAAATCTTCATGCCATTTCTTTATTTTCAAGTTTCAAAACTCTGGGTATCTAATTTGTGTGTGTGTGTAGAAACAGCCAGCCCATGGGAAGTGGCGTATAGTGGGCCAGCGACTGAGTGCGTGTGCGAGCGACTGGCGCCTGGCAGTGTCTACAACCTGCGCGTGTGCAGCATCACCACCGGCGGGCACAGTCAGGTACGCAATTAACGCATTGACGGCAGGAGACATCCAATCTATTTGGACTGGGAGTGTAAGCAGCGATTAAATAACCACAAATAATCACCTTGCCAAACGGATGGCGATACAACTACAACTCTTTTTTTTTTTTTTTAATACTTTCAGGGTTTCCCCTAGAAAGCTGTGTTGGTGGGCTGCATCGGAGTTGTACAGCCTCACCATGTCATGCCATGGCGAAATTGCGTCGTATCACGACAAATGAGTTTGTTTTTCCACATTTTTTTCCCAAGAAGAACCATCACAAAGATCTATTTGAACTATTTCATTAGCCAGGCTAATTTCGTAGCTCTCGGCTACGGTACATGTACGTAAAATGCGTATCTGGTTACAGCTACATTACCCTACGTAATAATACAACTTTTTTTCTAGTAGCAATAGTACGAGTTACATCTAATAGTCCTTCTTTTTCCCTTTATTTGGCCCTAATACGTACTACATTACCACAACAATAATAGTCCTTCTGTCAACGGACCCATTTCAGAGAGTGGGGGGAAATTCTAATTGCCGTGTAAAGAGTTGTACTAGTTTCAGTGAGAAGGTGAATAGTTTTCTTTTTGTTGTTCGTGAACTAAATTTCCACATAAACGCACATCGAGGTACCATTTAGCTTAGCAAGGAGAGGTATGAGATTCATTTTTCGTGTGTCCCAGAACTCGCAAAACATGGGGGAAAAAAGCGCATTTGTCAAGGTTTCGTCAGCCGTAATTGCGTATATCCGTCCAGCACAGATGTAGCTACGCCTGTCCCTCTGCTATTTGATGTGTTGTTGAGGATAGCGTGGCAGCGCTCTGAAAATATAGCAAGGCTCTATTTTGGGCGCAGCCTCTCGGCGCAAATTCAGTCGAACTTTCCGTCCAAGACGGCCGTCCACTGCTCGCGGAAAAGTCCGATCCAAAATACTGTAATGGCCCCGGATGGGGGAAAGAAAGAGAGGAGTCGGTATTGGCTTACCCATTTTATTGTGGTACAATAATAAAGAAAAACAAACAATAACAAAATAACAGCAGGCTGCCGCGACATGCGACCGCTATCTCTCGCTATCTTCCCCGTTCTCCCATTCTTCCTACTCTGTTCCCTCTATGTCACAGCTCCCCAGTTCGATCGTCTAAGGCACAGGTGTCAAACCGATTCCAGAAAGGGCCTAGTGGGTGCAGGTTTGCTTTCCAACCAACGAAGAGGACACCTTTTCACCAATTAGATCTTTTACATGTGTAATCAGTTAAACTTTGTCAGGTGCTGCTTGTTTCAGCAGGAAGTTCATTGGTTAAACTCTCTGCGCGTTATCGGTTGGAACAAAATCCAGCACCCACTAGGCCCTTTCTGGAATCGGTTTGACACCTGTGGTCTAAGGGGCTGTGCATAGTTACGGACATTACAATACACAATGAATAGGTTGCCGCTGAACCCTTCACACTAAGCTGCCGCTAGTTTGAAACAGACTTAAAAAAAAAAAAAGAAGAAGAAAAAAAAAAAAAAAGATCTCTTAGCGGCTTTTATTTTGGTTTGGGTGGTGCGCCACAATCTTGTATCTATAGGGGAAATCCTGACTTCAGAAGTTTGGTGGATATAGAAATGCTTAACTGTAACTGTTGTTGCTCATGTTGTCCACTGGAGATCACATTGACGTAAATTTTTATTTCAACTTGAGAAATATTTTAAGACATTGACGATAAAGGCTCAAATACACTAGATGCATCTTTGTTCCGGGTTCGGTCCGGCACCGGCAAAAAAATGGCGCCGAATGAAGATGCGTCTGGTGTATTTGAGCCCCAACATTCTAGACAAAACTAACCAATTTCTTCCTATTTAATTCAGCACCCAACTCTTTTTAAATCATTATAAAATACTATATTTTATATTTTCTAAGCACTGTGCGTACATTATATTGTTCAAGTCATTTAATTCTGGATTGAATGTTACTTTAGAAAATCTTCAGGGGGGAAAAATCTATCAAACTTTTCCTAATGTTTATAATATCATAATTGCAAACATGATGACCCTTTACCAATTTACCAACCTAGTTGGGATTGAGTGTCTATCACCGTCAGTGGCAGCAATGAGTCCCACCCTTGATTTTTACTATTGCTCAACAATATTTTTGGTTTCTCTTCAAGTGCACCGTCAGCGTTCCAGTGCGCACGTTAAGTGTTCCGCCCGGGCCCTGCCAGCCGCCGAGGATTGTGGGTAAAGCCAAGCACAAGGAGGTTGAGTTAGAATGGGGTGAGCGCACACACTGCAATTGGATGGTTGATTATTTGTGATTTATTGCTGTCAGGTGGTTTAATCACCCTCTGGCTGCCTCTGCTGCGTTTTCCCGGCTTGCTCTAATGGACACTCGGTCAAAGCGCGCTCACCGCTTAATCGGGAATTCATTTGAGAAAATCGAGCAGCGTCCAGGGGCCCCCACCGGATGTTAGTAGATGTGGTTTTCCAAGAAGGCCACGCTCTGGAAGCTCCCGTTTTAGCTGGTTTTGATACGATGGAACAGACTTAACAGATTGGTGTAATGAAAGGAGAAGGTGACCGTCAGGGCACTTCTTCTGCCCTCGTTTTTCACTCGCTCGCAGAAGTTGCTTAGTAGTGGGCATGAAAATTGGTGAGTCGGCCTGAATGGAGCTGTGCGTAAGAATTGACACATTGGGAGTGCTCTTGCAAGGATGAGTCACAGTATGCTGACATTGCAGTAACGAGTACTTCAACCAATTTTGTAATGGGCCCAATTACTATTATTATTATTTTTAAAAATCAGTTATTTCAAATCATTTAGAAATATAATTTATACTGCACTGTATAATATTTGGTAACACTTTATAATAACTATCCGTTTTACTAGTTAATAGATCATTAGTAAACTGTTGACAAATTTGTTGTTGATTTGTGAAGTATTTGTTAACAGTTTTTTAAGCATTTACAGGGTGTTCTTAACCTGAAACACAGTTTGTGTAGAAACGTTTCAAGTTTTTGTGTGTCACATTTGGCATTTCTATCTTTTCAGGTTAAGAAATGCCGTTCACTTCAAAAGAAAAGGCATTTTGATAAGGCATTTTGCAGGCACCGCTCATGTTGCACATATATGAAAGTCTGCCGTAGAACCAACAAATACTTGTACTTTTCTTTATATATTTAACCAATAAAACGTATGACCTTAAACATAAAGTGTATATAGTTTTATTAAGATCCATCAACTGGCATGGGCATTTAGAATGGGGTCAACCATCTTGGAACACCCTGTAAATGCTTAACAAATACTTCACAAATCAACAATAAATCATTTATCAACAGTTTACTAATGATCTATTAACTAGTAAAACGGATAGTTATTATAAAGTGTTCCCTAATGATTATTGTTGTGTACATTTTGCACTGGTCTTTCCACACACTTGATTCATAGTTTTAGCTCCTAGTAGTGTAACGTTATATTTTCACAACTTTCTCCCTTTTGTTTTAAGCATTTTTTGAGCGTGTGCACACTGTATCTGATGGGATTATATTGGCCATATTTTTTTATATTCTTTTATTGTTATTGTTTTTAGGGTAATTGTCTTTTATTGTGTTTGACAGATTCTCCTGCCACCGAGGGCACGAACGAGGCGTACATGTTCAGCCTGGAAATGAGCGAGGGAGACGCTCGGCCGGCCCAAGTGTTCCAGGGACCGGAGCTGCAGTGCACCGTGGGTAGTTTGCTGCCCGGCGCCACCTACAGTTTCCGATTGAGGGCTGCCAATGAGGCTGGGGTGAGAGCATTTATTTATTTATTTTATTTTTTTTACATAAAAAATTGCACGAGGTATTTACCCCGTTGTATTTTTTTTAGTTTGGCGAGTACTCCGAGCCGACTTTGGTCGCGACTGCAGCTGGTCCTCCAGGCCAGTGTGGGGCGCCGCTGATCACGCTTATCAGCAACACCTGCGTATCGCTCAACTGGGAGGTGAGAAACATTTTCGAGGGAAATGTTCAGTCCAACTTTGATGCCAATGAGACATTGTATGGGAGTGGTTTGAATAGAAAGGTGCCAAAATGTGGTTCCCATGTTGTGCATTTTTTTTTCTTCTCCATTATGACCTCAGCAAAGGTCGTTAATGTTGTTTACACTGTCTGTGACTCCAGCAATGATCACAGCAATTGAGCTTGCTCACTGCTTTAATTGCAGCAATTTGTCTTACATCACATTGGGAGTGAGTCTGTTTACAGATGCATCACATTTCTGTGTTATATCCAGTCATCCTCCTTTTTTATTAGCCTAGAATTTTGTTAAAAATATTGTATTTAAATATAGTAATGCAAATGAACCTTTTCACTAGGCATGTGCAGAGGGCGGGTGGACGGTGCTTGAGCACCTGTCCCTTTGCCCCTACATGCCCAAAGTGCCCTTTTTGACTTGGCTTTTTTTGGTGCGTATGTGTGTGCTTGCTAACTGTGCGAACACGCCACTGAGTACTTTTCTTGAACACAGAAAACACCTTTTTAAAAAAAACAGCCGTCTATGTGCCGCTTAACCACCGCATAACCAGGGGTGAAAGTGGGCCAGAACGGTCAAGAATGCAGTTCCGGTATAAGATTCAGGGCCGGAACGCAGTTCCGGTATAAAATTCAGAAAATACCCCAATTCTTGTCACACACAACGGCAGGAGTGATTCCCTTCAACAATCGGCCAGCTTCCAGCCCCAGCGAGTAGCCGAGGATGCAGCAGAATGAACGCCGAGAATGAGCCATTTTCGGCGTTCATTCTGCTGCATCCTCGGCTACTCGCTGGGGCTGGAAGCTGGCCGACATCGGGCGGCTTGTCCAACACCTTGGTCACCAGCCGATGAAGGCAAGCAATGCCTGCTCCACCGGCCGACGGCAAGCATGGTCACCCACAAAATGCAAGCCACTCCTTATTAAAACGTGCCAGGATCCCAGTATTTGACATAATGTAAAACACTTATCTTACCTCCTCGTCCGCCCAATGGTCCATCGATTGTCAGACTTGTTTTGCCTATTCTTTGCGGTGAACAGGATCTTTTGGAAACCCAAAAAGGCTCTCACCACTCTCTTTGGTGTAGCAACAAAAGCCTGCAGCACAGTGGGCTGGCGTGACGCGAAAAATACAGGAAATAATCTGCAAAATCAGCCGAATTCACAGTCCTTCTGCATACAATAGTATGGCTGTATAGTGAAGATGATCTCATCCGCTGACATCACATTCGCCTTCTTCATCATATATCGCTTCCACACACATTCAAACGGTCCATTTCATTCAGTAGCATAATATACCACATGTAATGTGAAATAAACATGTTTTCTGGTGTCATATACACTTTAATTTGGCTAATCCTTTATCAAGTTATTTCAAAATTCTTTCTTATGTGACCTCATCACCCCAAAATTTAACACTAGAAGTCCCAGAGAATTCTGGTATTCCTACTAGTCCCAAACAATGGCCGATATGGCCTCTCCCCCGGAAAACCCAGAGGTGGCAAAAATGACCCAAGTGCTTTTGAATTAGCAAGTCGTTGTCGGACAGACAATAGCCGTTCATAGAGAAATGCAACCACTAGACATACATTAACTTCAGACACAATGACCACAATCAATTCTCCATGCCCCTGATTCAGTCCTTCTAAACTATAGACACAATTCCTGCTTTACACTCAAATTGCAGTTCTAAAACGCTTTTTTTTTCTTCTTCAAAACAATGTACACATTTGGGCCATTCGTTCTGTCGTTATGTGTGCAGTATAGGAGAAGTGAATTAAAAAATGTGTAAAAAGTGTCAAATTTCATAAATAAATGTAATTAAATGAATGTAGCTTGACTTGAACTGACACAAACTATCACATGAGTCACGGAGGAGAGGCCAAATCGACCATTGCTAGGGAATATTAGAAGTGTTTGTCTTGGGAAAGGCCAAGTCGGCCTCTGCTGGGTTTTCTAGTGTTAAACACCTTTCCAATTTTATGTTAAAAGCATCCTGCAAGTTTGATAATAATCCCTTTGTTTTTTCTCGTGTTATCTTGAACACAAACGTACATTACAACAGACATTGAGAACCAAATTCATAACCTCAACGTTCCATACATTTCCCAGACTGGCGGAGTAATAAGTAATGACTAATATTTAGTGTGTTTTTTTTTTGTGTGTGTGTGTGTTTGTGTCAGAGTCCCGAGGGGTCGGGCAGTGACATATCAGAGTTTCGTCTGGAGTGGGGTCGAGAAGATGAGCCGATGGAGCTTATCTACTGCGGCTCGGCCACGCAATGCGAAGTGTCCGATCTTACGCCTGCCACCAATTACTGCTGCAGGTTACAGGTGAGCTGCCACCGCCGTGCCACATATACTCTGTCAGGCCTTAAGAGCATGAAGACTAGATTGCTATATATCTACATTGATGCGTCATAGATGTAAGATAACGGGACCATAATTCCTTTTGGGAAATCTCTAATATATTTTTATACAGCATTGTTGTTTTGGGCAGCCCTTTTAATTTTCATCTCGTGGACGAAAATGTAGTTTTAATCAACGAAAACTCAAATTTTTTCGTCTATAAACTTCAAAAGTTTTAGTCCATGAATAAATAATGATTTCGAATGAACATTGACACACGCGCACATATTTCTAGAGTCTACAAGAACATCAACATCTTCATAATGATAATACACACCCAGCTGGAAAACGGCACATTATTTGCAAAACAATTCCACTCACTTGGACACCAGGAACTGTATGCGAAAAGTTTTCCAAGAGTTTAAGAAGACACTCTTTGAGTCACTGTGCTAAATGCTAACGTGAACGCTATGCTAACGCTACAAGTTAGTTTTGTGTGTGATGATCACTCAGAACAGACCTTTAGAAAATAAAGCAACATTACATAGCCAAGATAAGAAAACAAAACATAACAAGCAGCACCTGACACGTGTTTCACAAAAGGAGCCTGGAATGGGCGCACGCTTAAGCCTGTGTGTAGGGCAAGGGGGGGCGCAGCACGTCACATGAGTGATACGACCAAACACTGCTAAGATGCGTGCTAACTACACATACGATAAGAAAATATCACACATTGTGAACTTATAACAGGAACCATGGAGAATTTCCATCTCATTATGTTTTTAGTATACCAAGACTCGTTTTTAGCTCGTCGTCGTGACGTCATCGTCATGTAAAAGTTGTTCGTTGACGAAATATTTTCGTTATTGTCATCATTGACGAAAACAGGACTGATATACAGTCTTAAATCATAAGTATAAAAATGGTAATCATGTAATTAACGTAATATTTCATTAATATACGGGAAGGTACCGGTACCAACAAGGTTATCCTAACTTTGGAAACGGGTTTCATCCAGTTGCCAATGCTTGAATTTCTCCCTTCAGGCTGTAAATCAGGCAGGGGCGGGGCCCCACAGCGAGCAGGTCAGTTTCCAGACCCCAGCGACCATTCCCGACGCGGTTTCCTCACTCGCTCTCCTGGACCTGCCGTCCTCCTCGGAGTCGGGCCACTCGCGCTCCACTTGTCTCTTCCTCAAGTGGGAGGAGCCTAACAGCAACGGGGCGGAAATCTCTTCGTACGTCATTTCCCTGGACGAGCGAACAATCACGTTGGAGCCGGCGACCAGTCATCTTGTTAGCGGTTTGCAGCCAGACAGCGAATACAGGTACTGCTATTAGTTAACTAATTAACGGCAAAGGGTGATCATATTTCATTGCCATTGACAGTGATGCACGTCCAATCCATTTTGACTGGGAGGCACGATCGCTGCTAGTCCTCCCCAGTCAAAACGGATTGGTCGTCTTACTCCGTCAATAGCGGCCAGGAGGGGTGTGACATAATATCGAAATGGTAATATATCGTGATACTTTGTATCCCAAAAGGTTATCGATATGCTCCTGCCAAGAATCAAGATATCGTTTTAAAAGGGTGTCGGTGTTTTTTTTAAAAAAAAAAAAAAAAAGGGACCAACAAGTTGCTACCAAAATCTTCCAACAAAATAGTGTCTCAGGTAACACTAAGGCTGCCATTGACGATGCTCAACGCCCAATCCATTTAGACTGGGAACGTTCGTTCATTAGAAGTAAGGCTGCAGCTATCGATTATTTTAGTAGCCGATTAATCGATGAACTATTTATTTCAAATAATCGAGTAATCGGATAAGGAACATTAAAAAATTAAATAATATATATATATATATATATTTTTTTTTTTTTTTTTTTTTTTTAAAGAGGATCTATGTACAACAAAAGAACAATTGACTAACGTACATAGCAAAAGTCCGCTATCTTAACTCATTCACTCTCAGCCATTTTCACCAGAGCAAGGCCCTTCGCTCCCGGCCATTTTTCTGGATTTTGACTGATTTTGCAAGGCCCACAGAAAATTCTGTACTATCGCTATATAAACATGGAAGCCACCAAAAGAAAGATTACTCTTTTTTCAGCAGAAGAAAAGTCAATTCATATCTTTTTCCATTCTTTAGAAATCAGCATTAGAAAATAGCTTAGTTTGAGCAATTTTCCAATTTCTGATGAAAAAACGGAGAAAATGAGCTTTTTGTAAACGCATACATTTCAAACATAACTTTGACTTTAACACAGCTATTTTTTGCATTAGTTACATCCCAAACATTGAATGTTTTCATTTTACAAAATATAATGAACAAATACAGCTTTTGATAGCAAAGTAACAATTTGTTTGCAGATGATTACTGAGAGATGACGCCTGTTGTCGCCACGTCTGTTGTGTAAACTTTTCCCTCATCATTGTCTGTCTCACAAAGATTACTATAGAAGGGTTATTTTTTAATCTCTGCGGGGTCTGCTTGGCGAGCCCGCTGCATGGTGGTCTCAGTCGTTTTGCTCCGTCGTCCAGCGCCTGGCATTCCAGGCGTCCTCTCGGTTGTTTTGTTCAGTCGCCCGCCGCCTGGCATACTGCCACCAGCGCTCCAATCGTGCTGCTCAGCCTTTCATTGCTGTTGAATTGGGTTGCGGGGCTTTACAAAATACGCTACTGCCCTCCAGTGGCCAGTTTTATTGCTTTAAAATGGGTTTGGAGCCTTGTTTTTTGTTTCTCAGATAGATCGCAAGCTATAGATTATGCTTGTTAAAAAAAAAAAAAAAAACGCAAAAGATGTATAAATACATTTTTTAGGACAATGAAGCATTTAAAAAAAGAACCTATTTATAGACCCTACCCACCGACGTCACAAAATCACGTGCTCGCTGTATGGTTCCGCCCACTTGTCCGTCATTTTATGTCTGTATTATCAATGGTCTCAATTGATCGAGCAATTTATAATGCATTTCATGGAAGACCCGGTGCTTTCGGATGCCGTAAACTCACTTGATGCGTTGCATAAAAGGCGTTATGTGGAAAAGCTTCAGTTTATCCATTCGCCAGATCCATATTTGATGCCTAAATCGATGTTTTTCGACCCGCTGTCTCCGCCGTATTTGCCTGACATCTGCTAGCTACCCTGAACTGTACAACTATCTTGTCCACACAAAATCAGCCTATTCTCACGAAAGTTTGAAAAACTTTAAGAGCTTGGAGGCTTATAAATACTTTGTTGCTGGTTGGGTGAAACAGGTCCTCGTCCACGAAAATTCGGCAGGAATCTATCTTGTGCTTGGAAAGGTGAGTTACGAAATTTTCAATTCAAAATCTTTTGTTATTGCTAACATCCACTGTCAAGTCTAATGTATTTCATGTCGTTTGTCAATGGAGTTAGGGCTTTTAATGTTTATATGGTTTAGCGATAGCACTCTCACTACATACATACGTGTATGTTGTCGGCGATTAGCCTAGCAATGATCTTAATTGTGGTTGTCAGCCCAAAACCCTCTAAATATGTATTAAATGCATCTTACCAGATATAAAATGACTACTACATAATCTGTGGTAATCGTTTGGAGCCCAGTTTTCTCGTCGAATTGCAGCAGCCCATCTCTCTCTCTTCTCTCCGGGTCTCTCGGAATCCGGTAGAACTTCAATTCTCTCCGTCTTCTCCGTCTATCTTCTCTGTTATTGCAACCGACCGCCACACACGCCTTCACCATTTTGATTATTAATGTTAACGAGCAGAAAAACACGTCGTAAATAGGAGGAATGTACGTAGCCGTAAGAGGGAAACATGATGTGTTGACGGACAATTGGGCGGCACCAGTTAGGAGGAAGGAGTTGTGACGTCACGTGGGTAGGGTCTATACGTTTCTGGGAGCAAATGAGTTAAATGCTATAAAATGCTGACGCTTTTTTACAATGCTCTTAACAAATGGCTTAGACACATATTCCCACAAAAAACTGCAATATATACCTTTAAACTAAATTACGAAAAAATCATTAACTCAAACAAAAACTAATGTTGGTCTTAAACAGGGAGAAAAGTCATTTCAACCATGTGAAATGAGGTAGACGAGAGGGCAGTGTATCCACCCAAATCAATGAAAGTAAATGCAAACACTTTCAAAACAAACCATTACAACGCCACTTTAATTAAACGAATACTCGAGCCACAAAATTTAATTTGAATCTTTTTTTCTAATCGAATACTCGAGTTAACTGATGAATCGTTGCAGCATTAATTTGACACCAGAGCATTCGCAGTCATTCCGTCCGATATTTCGGGGCATTTACAGGTCACTTGCTGTTCATTTACTGGTCATTTCCTGTAGAGTTTGAGTCACTAGCTAATCATTTGGGTGATTCCCAGTTCCTGTTTATTTTGAGTTACAGAACAGGAAGTGACCCATAAAATACCCCAGAATCAACAGGAAGCAACTGAAAATCAACAGGTAAATGACCTTAAATGGCCCAAAATTACCTCATTGCCTGGCATTGGCTGCCAATGACGGCCATAGACGTTCAATCCGTTTGAAGTTGGAGGGATGGCAACGAATGAACGAATGTTCATTCGCTGCCACCCTCCCAGTTCAAATGGATTGGACGTCTACTAGTGATAAACTCATTCCAATTTAAAGCAAAAGCGTGTTTTTCTGTTTATTAGTTGTTTGTAGTACAGTTGTGGTCAAAAGTTTACATACACTTGTGAAGAACATAATGTCATGGCTCTCTTGAGTTTCCAGTTATTTCTACAACTCTGATTTTTCTCCGATAGAGTGATTGGAACAGATACTTCTTTGTCACAAAAAACATTCATAAAGTTTGGTTCTTTTATGACTTTATTATGGGTTAACAGAAAAAGTGATCAAATCTGCTGGGTCAAAAATATACATACATGGATCTGAAAAAGCGAATCATTGACTTGAACAAGTCAGGAAAGTCACTTGGAGCCATTTCAAAGCAGCTGCAGGTCCCAAGAGCAACAATGCAAACAATTGTTTGTAAGTATAAAGTGCATGGCACCGTTTTGTCACTGCCACGATCAGGAAGAAAACGCAAGCTATCAACTGCTGCTGAGAGAAAATTGGTCAGGAGGGTGAAGATTCAACCGAGAATCACCGAAAAGCAGATCTGCCAAGAATTAGAAGCTGCTGGAACACAGGTGTCAGTGTCCACAGTCAAGCGTGTTTTGCATCTCCATGGACTGAGAGGCTGCCGTGCAAGAAGGAAGCCCTTGCTCCAAAAGCGGCACCTTAAGGCTCGACTGAAGTTTGCTGCTGATCACATGGACAAAGATAAGACCTTCTGGAGGAAAGTTCTGTGGTCAGACGAAACAAAAATCGAGCTGTTTGGCCACAATGCCCAGCAATATGTTTGGAGGAGAAAAGGTGAGGCCTTTAACCCCAAGTACACCATGCCTACCGTCAAGCACGGTGGTAGTAGTATTATGCTGTGGGGCTGTTTTGCTACCAATGGAACTGGTGCTTTACAGAGAGTAAATGGGATAAGAAGGAGGATTACCTTCAAATTCTTCAAGATAACCTAACGCCATCAGCCCGAAGATTGGGTCTTGAGCGCAGTTGGGTGTTCCAACAGGACAATGACCCCAAACACACATCAAACGTGGTAATGGAATGGCTAAATCAGGCTAGAATTAAGGTTTTCCAATGGCCTTCCCAAAGTCCTGACTTAAACCCCATTGAGAACTTGTGGACAATGCTGAAGAAACAAGTCCATGTCAGAAAGACATCAAATTTAACTGAACTGCACCAATTCTGTCAAGAGGAGTGGTCAAAGATTCAACCAGAAGCTTGTGGATGGCTACCAAAAGCGCCTAATTGAAGTGAAAATGGCCAAGGGACATGTTACCAAATATTAGCGCTGCTGTATGTATATTTTTGACCCAGCAGATTTGATCACTTTTTTCTGTTCACCCATAATAAAGTCATAAAAGAACCAAACTTCATGAATGTTTTTTGTGACAAAGTATCTGTTCCAATCAGTCTATCAGAGAAAAATCAGAGTTGTAGAAATAACTGGAAACTCAACAGAGTCATGACATTATGTTCTTCACAAGTGTATGTAAACTTTTGACCACAACTGTATATCCTAGAATGATTTCCTGACCAATGTATCGATAATCGTATCGCCATATCGTCAGAGCATCGTTATTGTGAGCTTTGTATCGCAAATCCTATCGTGAGGTAACAACAGGTTCCTACTCCTAGCAGCCAGTGAGCTAAGGACATCCAGAGAGAGAAAAAGAAAAACCTGCAGTACAATAACAACTCACCCGCTGATTCACAATTTGCTGTTGTTATCCCACCATAAGCTATTCTGTTATTACCTGTACCTGTGTTTGCGTGTACGCATGCCGTGTTTTCAATCTCTGCTTGTTTTTGTTCTCATGTCACTCTGCTCTCTTGCGTAATGGCTGCCACTGAGGCACAACACTGTGTGCATGTGTGTCCTTTTACGTGGCACTGACAGTAGTTCCTGTTTATTTACAACCAATGGAGATGACCGTTCATGTTTGTGATGCTAGTAGATGATTATAAAGTGGTTCAACAGTTGATGACGTCAAAAATTGTTGAGACGGTGACCAAAAGGTTGCGAATGTGAAACTAATGACTGTTAATGTTAAAGGGACAGATAACACCTTGATCATGTGACCCCTAGTAAAACAAATGTAATAATGTACATTTTTTTTAAAAAAAACACAGAATTTCACTTTTCTGATTTGTAATGGTTGGCATTGTTAATCTTAGTTTAAAAAAGTAATTTGTGACAGTTACAAAATACTTATCCCCAAAAGTAATTGAGTTTGTAACTCGGTTACCTCATTGCAAGAGTAATTAGTTACTCAGCAAAGTAACTGACGTTACTTTCCATGTTCTAATCTACACGTTATTACGTGTTACATTCTGTAACATATTTTTGACATCAGCATTCAACAGCATTTTTTACATCAGATGTTTATATTAACTGAATTCAACTGATTTTTTTTTTCATTTAAAAAAAACATAGGTCATACTTTCTACATTTTTTTCTTTAAATTTCACCTATTGAAGAGTGTAATGGTGTACAAACTTTAACTTTCAAAAGCTGTGAGGAAAAAAGGCATTTTTGTTTTTCCTGTTGTACTGAACCCGCACTTGAATATCGTCTCACCCCTAATATGCAATGGTATTAAAAAGTATCAGAATCTTTTGGAATTTCTCACATTTCTACATAAAATTACAATTAAGTGTGATCTGATCTTTCCCAAAATCACACAGATGAAAAAGGTCTGTTTTGGCTAAAACCACCCAAACATTTATAGGTTTTTATTAGGGCTGTCAAAATTATCACGTTAAAGGGCGGCAATTAATTTTTTTTAAATTAATCACGTTAAACATTTGACGCAATTAACACACATGCCCCGCTCAAACAGATTAAAATGACAGCACAGTGTCGTGTCCATTTGATACTTGTGTTTTTTGGTGTTTTGTCACCCTCTGCTGGCGCTTGGGTGCGACTGATTTTATGGGTTTCAACACCATGAGCATTGTGTAATTATTGACATCAACAATGGCGAGCTACTAGTTTATTTTTTGATTGAAAATTTTACAAATTTTATTAAAACGAAAACATTAAGAGGGGTTTTAATATAAAATTTCTATAACTTGTACTAATATTTATCTTTTAAGAACTACAAGTGTTTTTATCCATGGATCGCTTTAACAGAATGTTAATGTTAATGCCATCTTGTTGATTTATTGTTATAATAAACAAATACAGTACTTATGTACAGTATGTTGAATGTATATATCTGTCTTATCTTTCCATTCCAACAATAATTTACAGAAAAATATGGCATATTTTATAGATGGTTTGAATTGCGACTAATTACGATTCATTTTTAAGCTGTGATTAACTAGATTAAAAATTTTAATCGTTTGACAGCCCTAGTTTTTAAATTCTAATGAGGTGCGCAAACAATGTGTGAACAGTACGTGAACACTCACATTTAAATATTTTGTGCCCCCACCCCCTCCCCTTTGGCAGCAATAACTTCAACCAGACGCTTCCTGTAGCTGCAGATCAGTCTGTCACATCGAACAGGACTGATCCTGGACCATTCTTCTCTACAAAACTGATGTAGTTGAGTCAGATTCCTGGGATGTCTGGCATGAATCGCTGCCTTTAGGTCATTCCACAGCATCTCAATGGGGTTCGAGTCTTGACTTTGACTTGGCCACTCCAGTACGTGTATTTTGTTCTTCTGAAACCATTCTGAAGTTGGTTTACATCGTGTTTTGGACCATTGTCTTGTTCCAGCATCCATCCTCTTTTTAGCTTCTTCAACTGTCTGACAGACAGCCTTAAGTTTTCCTGCAAAGCAATCCTGATAAACTTTTTCATTCATTCTTCCAATAATGATTGCAAGTTGTCCAGGCCCTGAGGCAGTAAAACGGCCCCAATTCATGATGCTCCCTCCACCATGCTTCACGGTGGGGATGAGGTGTTGATGTTGGGGAACTGTTCCATTTTTTTTCCTCCGCACATGACGTTGTGTGTTCTCCGAAACAAGTCAACATTGGTTTCATCAGTCCACAAAATATTTTGCCAAAACTTCTGTGGGGTGTCCAAGTGCCTTTTTGCGAACATTAAACGAGCAACAGTGGCTTCCTCCGTGGAGTCCTCCCATGTGCACCATTGTTGGCCATAGTTTTACATATAGTGGATGTGTGCACATAGATATTGGACAGTGCCAGTGATTTCTGTAAGTCTTTAGTAGACACTCTAGGGTTCTTTTTTTTACCTCTCTTGAGTATTCTGCGCTGAACTTTTGGCATCATCTTTGGTGGACGGCCACTCCTTGGGAAAGAAGCAACAGTGTCAAACTCTCTCCACTGTTGAACACTTCTCTGACTGTCGATTGATGAACATCCGGACTTTTAGAGATGGTTTTGGATCCTTTTCCAGATTTATACACATCAACAATCCTTGATCGCAGGTCTTCAGATAGCTCTTTTGACCGTGCCGTGATGCACATCAGACAATGCTTCGCATCAAGACAATTCTTACCAGGTGCGTGTTTTATGTTGGGCATGGCAGCTTTAAACCACTCATCAGTAATTGGGCACACACCTGGCTGAAATTGTTTGGTAAAAATTGGTTTCAATTGCTCTTTAAGTCTCCTTAGGCAGAGGGTTCACTTATTTTTCCCCCCTTCTGTCATTGTTTGCATGCCATTAAAATATGACAACCTATATATTTTTGGGTGGTTTTAGTTAAAGCACACACTGTTTTTACATCTGTGTGATTTTCACAAAGATCAGATCACATTTGATGGTGATTTTGTGCAGAAATGTGAGAAATTCCAAAAGATTCCGATTCTTTTTCATACCACTGTATATAGATATATTTATGCCGATGAGTCTCTAAAAATCTTGCATCTCCTGTCTGTGCTGTAGTTGTTTTGATTAAAAAAACATTGCACAAGGTTCATGGATACGTCATTCAAGAAAAGTTTAGGGCAAGTGACTTTATTTGGTCATGATAACAATATAATTGTATTGTAGCATCTACAAGGACAACACCAACTTTGTGATATTGATGCATACTCAACAGGAAAACAGTACATTATTTTCAATTAATTGTACCCACCTGGACGCAATGAACTATGTGCAAAAAAGGTTGCCCGAGAGTTAAGATGACGCTCGCCACACTAAATGCTACTGCTAATGGGAATGCGAATGCTGTACTAACCATCTGAGCCGCCTAGCTTCACGTTTGCAATGGCGTCACCACCCATTTCCATCCTCCCTCCCGCTCTACTACCTCCCAGGAAGCTTTGACAAAATCGGACAACAAGTGGTTTATTCAACCAAACTGTAGTAATGCATCCCTTCACATCCTCAGTAACAGCGTTGCAAAGATGGGAAAAGTAATTAATGAGATTACTCGCTACTGGAAAAAATGGCGCCGTTATTAAAGCCGCTATACTCTGACGGCGTTAACAACACGGGTAATAGACTAATAGTGGTGAAAACATAATTAATAGAGCTGGGAATCTTTGGGCACCTAACGATTCGATTACGATTACGATTTAGAGGCTCCGATTCGATTATAAAACGATTATTGATGCACCCCCTCCTTTTTTTTTGTTTTTTTGTTTTTTGTTTTTTTTTTGTTGTTTTTTTTTGTTTTGTTTTTTTTTTGTTTAGTTCCAAAATTGTTCAAAAATACTCTCAGGCTAAACCAAACTACTATTCCAGTATCAAGTTAACATAGCAGTAAACAAATATACAAAAATAACATTAAATAAAAAAACTCCAGTCCCCATTCTGTATCAGCAGCTTTAAACTACATTCAATTAATTTAATGTTGTGAATCAACCGTTAAAGTTGTTAAAATTGCTCCCGTTATTCCATAATTTCCCTAAAGTTTTAAAACTATTTTAAAGATAGATTCAAGTCAATATTTTACCGATTTAGGAGTATTTTAGATAAAAAGTTAATTAGGTTTGCTTGGAAGGTTCGCTACAACAGCCTTGCAGGGAAGTGTACTGCTTTAAGATGGCGGCCGTTTACTTACGCTCGCATCTAGCTTTTTGTAGATGTGCTTTAACACTACCGAATCTATAATGCACCTAGTCTTATATAAATGATATCTACCGCAACATTATGTGGCTGTACTTTGTAGCAGCTTTTCGGCAGCAGTCAGGTATGTTGTTGTGTTTTTTTTATCTCGTGGCATGAGTTGAGTTAAAGCCGTGAGTTGAGCATTGGCATTACCCGAGGAGCCGGGTAATGAGAAGCATGTTGTTTAGCTACTCTCGCTCCGTTCCGTCCCGAAGACCGCGCAGCGCGCTGAGTGTGTTGTACTTCCGCTTTACTTGGCATATTTCAATAATCGGAATTTGGATGTTTGTGAATCGCTCTCGAATCTTCCACGGCCGAATCGCGAATAATCTAAGAATCGGAAATTTTGCACACCTTTAGTAATTAACAGACAATGTTTCCCTTGATTTTTGTGTATTAAAAAAACAACAACACAAAAGAATTTACACTATGCAGCTGTGATATTTTCCCATCACCATGCCAACGAACAGGTGCTCATGTGGTAGTTCGGCCACGTGAATTTCAATCAAAGGTCAACCATATTAGCCTCCAAATGCCACGTGCGCCCCTGTCACAAGATGTCTGCCTGCCATGCTAATCACTTCATCACGCTGTGCCAGGAGAAGAACATTTTTTAGGCTGGCAAAGCATGTGTTGTTTTTCTTTCATTTCAACGAAGGAAAAGGTGTTTTGTTATCACGCATGTATAACAAGGAACAACTGCATTTGAATTCATTTGACGTGTTGTCGTTCAGCGTGGAGATCCGGGCGGTGAACGCCATCGGCTGTGGCCCATCCGGCCCACCGCTGCTGGTGAGGACGCGACCCCTGCCCCCGGCCCCGCCCCCTTTGGAGTGTGCCGCCGCTGGGCCACAGAGCCTCAAATTGAAGTGGGGGGAGAACGCCAGCAACTCTCGCTCCTCCCTGCTGGCCGACGATGTTCACTACATGCTGCAGATGCAGGACAAAAACCACAGGTGAGGATTGCACACATGCACACCAGTCTTTTTTTTCTTTTAACGTGTTGGTTATTTTTTAAATTATTTTACATAAATATTTTAGTAACCTTAAAGCACTCATCCTGTGTTGACCAACATTCATTGGGATTATTCACCAACACATTCCAAAAACTTTTGGGGAAAAGTTTTTATTATGATAATAAAATGTAAATGATTTTTTTTTAACCATCCTATGAACATTTTTATCAATAAATCCTTTCTAATAGCTGTTCATTTCCTGACTGACATAAACTTACAGTGCTGGCCAATAGTATTGGCACCCCTGCATTTCTGTCAGATCATGCTCAATTTCTCCCACAAAATGATTGCAATTACAAATGTTTTGGTAGTATTCATTTATTTTGCGTGCAATGAAAAAACACAAAAGAGAATGGGGAAAAAAATCATTTCACACAAAACTCCAAAAATGGGCCGGACAAAAGTATTGGCACCCTCAGCCTATTATTTGGTAGCACAACCTTTAGACAAAATAACTGCGAACAACCGCTTTCGGTATCCATCAATGAGTTTCTTACAATGTTCTGCTGGAATTTTGGACCATTCTTCTTTGGCCAACTGCTCCAGGTTTCTGAGATTTAAAAGGGCCATTCTCCAAATTGCAATTTTCGGATCTCCCCCTAGGTATTCTATGGGATTGAGGTCTGGACTCATTGCTGACCACTTTTCTCCAGTGCTTTCTCTCAAACCATTTTATAGTGCTTTTTGAAGTGTGTTTTGGGTCATTGTCCTGCTGGAAAACCCATGACCTCTGAGGGAGACCCAGCTTTCTCACACTGGGCCCTACATTATGCTGCAAAATTTGTTGGTAGTCTTCAGACTTCATAATCGCATGCACACGGTCAAGCAACCCCAAAACATCAGGGAAGCTCCGCCATGTTTGACTGTGGGGACTGTGTTGTTTTCTTTGAAGTCCTCGCATTTTCCTGTAAACTCTAGTTTGATGCCTTTTCGCAAAAACCTCTACTTTTGTCTCATGTGAACATTCTTTCAAAATGTTTTTGGCTTTTTCAGATAAGTTTTGGAAAACTCCAGCCTGGCTTTTTTATGTCTCTGGGTCAGAAGTGGGTTCTTCCTGGGTGTCCTACCATAGAGTCCCTTTTCATTCAGACGCCGACGGATAATACGGGTTCACACTGTTGTACCCTCGGACTGCAGGACAGCTTCAACTTGTTGGGATGTTAGTCAAAGTTCTTTATCAACCATCCACCAAATGTTTCGTTAAAATCTCGTCATTTTTTCTTTTCTGTCCACATTTAGGGAGGTTAGTCACAGTGCCTTTGGCTTTACACTTATTGATGACACTGCGCACGGTAGACAAAGGAACATTCAGGTCTTTGGAGATGGACCTGTAGCCTTAAGATTGCCCATGCTTCCTCACATTTTTGCTTCTCAAGTCCTCAAACAGTTTTTTTGGTCTTTTTCTTTTCTCCATGCTCAATGTGGTACACACAAGGATACAGGACAGAGGTTGAGTCAACTTTAATCCATTTTAATTTTCTGCAAGAATTATTTAGTTATTGCCATCACCTGATTTGTGTCTCAGGTAAGTAACAGGTTCTGTTAATTACACAAATTAGAGAAGCATCACATGGTTTTTCAAAGGGTGCCAGTATTTTTGTCCGGCCCATTTTTGGAGTTTTGTGTAAAATGATAAATTTTTTTCCCCATTCTTTTTTCATTGCAAGCAAAATAAATGAAGCTATTACTACCAAAGCATTTGTAATTGCAGTCATATTCTGGGAGAAATTTAGCATTTTCTTACAGAATTGCAGAGGTTCCAATACTTTTGGCCAGCACTGTATACACTGCTATTGATGACAATAGTCATATCCTTGTTGACTGGCTGGCAGCGACCACTCGCAGCCAGCTATCCCAATCAAAATGAATGGGATATCTATCGCAGTCAATAGAAGCCTATGAAGTAAGGTAGGATACAGTATGTTCCAAGGCTGTAAGATGCTACAGTATACTGTATATAACGATTAGATTTATAGGAACGCTGCCTTTAGAAAGGGTTGAAATAAAAATACTGGCCAAATCAATCCCCTGACATGAACCCCACAGAGAATGCAAAAATGTCGTATTAAAAGTATTTGTTTTGCAGTTGTACCCAATAAAATGACCAAGTTGAGCAAGTCCTCCGCTTGCTTCTTGTCAAACGGAGGAAGGTCAATACTACACAGAAAGCACACACAAAACATGAGCAGCTCATTAAAGGCTCCAAGTGTGTGCGTGGTAACCAGATGTACTACACAGGAGTCACGTTGAGGCCCAGCCAGGGAGGAGGAGATAAACATGGCCGCAGATGAGCTTTTTTCTATTAAAACGCTGGAGGAGGAAACCATTTCGGTCGATGTTCGACTCACTCCTTCTTTTAGAGGCATCCTCAATCATAGTGGGGGTTGCAGATAAAGAAATTGTATATATATATTAATTTTTCCTTTTGGGGAAAAAAATATATATTTTGTGATTTTCCTCACAGAATAAATGGCCGTGCTTCAAGTATGCCCTAAAGTAGCAAGTCAGCCAAAAATATATATACAAACATATCAAATGCCTCGATGCAAATGGCAAAAATGTTATTTTAGGGCTTTGGCTTTCATGTTTAATAACCTTCTTTCTGATTGACTCTCAGTGCCACCTCATGCATTTTTATTCCTCTTATCACATTTAAGGAAAATCAACTTCACTGCGGGATCCAATAAAGGGCTATGTGTCGAAAAGAAATTATGAAGATTGTTTTAGATTCTCAGGGAGGTTCACATTTGGCAATGTGTTTGTCACATCCAGGCATCAAGTAAACATTGAAAGTACTGGCAGTATTTTATTCTTTTAAGCATACGGTTAAATGATTGCAATATTAAATCAAATTAAGTATTTATTCATGTCTTGTTTGAAGTTGTCATTGTTTAGAGACATTGTTGACCTTAAAGTGGCCCAAATCCTCATTTATGAGCTTGTTAATAGTAAAAAAAATAAATAAAAAGCAATCTTCTATCAATTTTTCAAATTAAAACCTAAAAAGGACAAAATTAGATACTCTCAATAAAAATAATGGGATTAAAAAAAAACACAAAAACTTTGTTATCTGCTTTAGCTTTGGAAAACAAAATATTTATGGTAAAATATTTTCATACTGATTACTAGTCTTTCACGGGATTTGGTAAAACCCACATGAATGATGTCGCCGCTTGGGAAAGTTCGAAGAGGTTTATCAACTGACTGCCATTAGCCACGTTTACATGCTGACTTTTATTCATACCGATTCAAATCATTCCGAATGGAAATTTCACATCAGCGGTTTACATGTCACTTCATCTATTCCGATCCAGCGTTTACATGTGACTGCCTTTATTCCGAAAGGACGTTTGACAACTGCCGTCTGACATGCGCAGATTAATCAAAACAAAGCGTCACGTTGCAATATATGGAGATCGATCGTCAGATCAGCTGCTCTTTTAACTTTTCGAGTGGAAACAAAACTTCAGAATGATACGCCGTTCATTTAAAAAGTTGTGTGGGTGCGCTGTGCGTGTGCTTGGAAGCCATGTTGCAAGTGACGTTACTTACGTCACCGAGTGACGTCACCACGTCAGTACGGAGCATGCGCAGAAAGAACGCAACCAGACACCATTCCGCTTCCCTGTTTACATGATATAATTTTACTTCTAATCGGTTTGGGAAAAGGAATATTCCACCCCTGTGAATCGGAATGAAATTCCGTTCGGTTTGGGCCTGTTCATTCCGAATGAGGTGTTTATATGGAACACATTTATTCGGTTTGAACAAATATTCCGATTGTAATTGGAATATTTGGCTCTATGTAAACGTGGCAAGTGACGCTAAAGACTCCCAGTCCAAATGGATGGGATGCCAATCACGTTCACCGGCAACCAATGAGTCAATTAGAATGCAGTGGGAGAATACAAATGAGCGTTTTTAATATGATCAGGGCTGCAGCTATCGAATATTTTAGTAATCGAGTATTCGACTAAAAATTCTATCGATTAATTGAGTAATCGGATAAAACATTTTTTAGGTAAAGAGCAATTATAAATATACATGAGAAAACAAGACATTTCACCTAAGACTGAACCATTTTCAGACAATGAATGTCTTTATTTTCAATGTACATGTTGAAAACAGCCAAAAAATTGCATCACATCATTTTTTTTCTAGAGAAAAAAAAAAAAAAAAAAAAAATTCTCGGCTTACACTCAAAAAACTTCCAGATCTTATTTAAAAAAAATTTTTTTTTTTTTTTTAAATCCTATATCTTACCAAAAAATGTTATTACGCTTACACACATCACTTTAAAAGTTAGGTGTTTTCCCCACGTGTTTCAATTGAATTTCCATTTGTGTCAAGCAATTTTTTTTAAGTTGGTCTAAATTGTAAGTCCTGATAGGATTTTGAGTTTTTGCAGTGTTCAAAATTGGGCTGCAGCAATCGATTATTTTAATAGTCGATTAATCGATGAACTACTTAGTTTGCAGTAAACGACCATTAAAAACGAAAATACCTGAGCTGAGCCTCAAACGATATAAAAAATAAATAAATAAGGATCTATGTACAACAAAAACAATTGGCGAACTTACATAGCAAAAGTCCGCTAGCTTAAATTCTATAAAATGCTTTTTTTTTTTTTTCCATGCTCTTAACAAATGGTTCAAACACATATGCCCACAAAAAAACAGTTAAATATACCTATAAACTAAAATAGAAATGCATTTAAAAAAACATTAGCTCAAACAAAAACTTAGCTTATGTTGGTCTTAACAGAGAGCAGCTGGATTCAGCCATGTGAAATGAGGCACACTAGAGGGCAGTGTATCCACCCAAACCAATACAACTAAATGCAAACACTTTCGAAGCAAACCATTACAGCGCTACTATAATTAAACGAATACTCGAAGCAGCAAATTTAATTCGAATCTTTTTTTTCCAAATCGAATACTCGAGTTAATCGATTAATTGTTGCAGCACTAAATATGATTATAAAACTATATAATAGTGCTGCAACGATTAATTAACCAGAGGAATTCGAATGATTCGAAGCTTTGAATCAAATTTTGCTGCTTCTAGGATTCGTTTGATTAGTGGTGTTGTAATAATGGTTTGTTTTGAAAGTGTTTGCATTTAATTTCATGAATTTCGGTGGAAACACTGCCCTCAAGTGGCAATAGTCAATATGCCATAACTTGTCGACAGTGTTGTTAATCTTATTTTTAAAAAGTAATTACTGTTACAAATTACTTCTTCCAAAAAGTAATTGCGTTAGTAACTCAGTTACCTGAATGTAAGCGGAATTAGTTACTTGGAAAAGTTACTGGTGTTACCGTTCATGTTTTTGTTTTGTTTTCATTCCATAAACAAAAACATAGTAAGTAACCTTTGCTATGTTTGGAAGTCATTTAATGTGGTGAGTCAACCGTTAGTTTCTAAAATTGCTCCCGTTATTGCATTAATTCCCTTCTGTCTACTTTCGTCATGTGAAAGTTTTTAAATTGTTTTAAAATTTAAATACAGATTCAAGCCAAGATTTTGCCGATTTAGGAGTATTTTAGATAAAAAGTTACTTAGGTTCTCTAGGAAGGTTCTCTGCAAGAGCCTTCTTGAGAAGTCTACTGCTTTAAGATGGCGGCTGTTTACCAATGCTGGCAAGTCTGTCATTTCGCATCTAGGTCTATATACATGTGATATCTAGCATCGTACCGTAGCATCATGTGAGCGTATTTTTATAAGCTATCGGCTACAGTCAGGTATTATTGGAGCCACCTAACCGCGTTTGTAACGGCGTCACAAACTTCCTTCCCTCCCCACTCCTGCTCTGCTCTCTCGTCGCCGTGAGTCCATCTGTCTGACTTTTTTCGCGTCATTCAACCAACGTAGTAACGCGTAGTAACGCATGCCTTTACATCGTCAGTAACGGTAACGGCGTTGCCAAGATAAGAAAAGTAACTAATTATATTACTCACTACTGAAAAAAATAACGCCGTTAGTAACGCCGTCATACCCAAACGCCGTTATTAACAACACTGTTTGTCGAACATGGCTGAATCCAGCTGCTCCCTATTAAGATCAACATACGGTAAATTTTTGTTTGCGCGAATATGTTCTTTTTATGCTGTCTTAATTTAGTTTATTGGTGTATTTTGCAGTTTTTTTGTGGGAATGTGTGTTTGAACGATTTAAGAATTTTTTTTTTTTTTTTTTTTAAGTTAGCATTTTATAGCATTTAAGCTAGCGAACTTTTGATTTGCAAAGTAGCCAATTGTTATTTTGTTGTACTAGTACTTAGATGCTCATTTATTTTTATACCTTTTGAGGCTAAACTCAAGCATTTTAATTCTTAAATGAAAGTGCAATTCTGCAGTTTGAAAAAACAAATTTAATGCTATTTTGAAAGTGCAATCTTAGCAAGGCTTTTTTTTAAACATCTCTTGAAAATAATTCTGCAAACACATTAAAAGTTTCTAAATCCAACTGCATGATTATTCGAACTAACTAGTTAATAAATTAATCGATAGCTGCAGCCCTACTGTATAACAATTGGTTAAAAATATTTTATGTACTGCATATATGCATGTGTCGTGTGGTTCTATCTTTAAAACGGGCACAATGTGTCCTGTCCTTGCTCGCTTGGCTTGATCTCTCATTACTGGCCTTCAAAATCTAGCGACTTGATTTTTCTCATTTCCTTTGCGCTTCCATAAGCTCCATGGCAACATGACCCAGACTAAAAGCCTTCTTAGATCAAAAATTCGTTCTGAAATTGTTGTGGGTTGAACCCAATCGAGGATGATAACGATTGATGAACAACAACATCGTTCCGCTATCTTCTTTTTACCTCATATCAGGGTTACTGCAGGTTAGTCAGACAAGCTTGGCCTCTAGTCAAGTGACCAATTTGGTCGGGTGTTAATCAGTGACCTGATGATGATGGATAGTTTATCAGAGGAGGGTGTTAATTGTTTTTTACGCCTGACTTTGTATGAGGGCATAGCATTAATTTGATGTTTGTTTGTTTTTTTTTTTTCGCATTTTGATATGCTCCAGCACAGGCCAGATTAATTGACTAATCCACAATTTATCAATTAATAGATATATCAACAACCATTTTGATAGTTGATTTGTTTTGAGGCATTGTTGCCCCTTTTTGAGCCTTTTAATCATAAATATTCCTTTTTTTTATGTTTGAAATATTTTTAATTTTTAAAAAGCTGGGCAAACAGTAGTGTTCATTTTGTAATTGAAGTCTTAAAAATATTTTAACACAAACCAGGAAAAAAATACTCTGTTTATTTATTTATTATGTTTTTAACATTTAACACTGAAAGCTGTATTCGAATAACACCCAGTAAAGCTAATGAGAAGTCAAGGGGAAGATGAAAATGGATCACTAAATCACAGAAAAAGCTCATTTGCAATGTAATTTAAATGTGTCAAATGATTTAGTGGAGATGGCAAAGAATTGGCAGTGTGTGAGTAGGAGTGTGTTCACTGAGGGTTGGGTTATAAACAATAAATAAAGATAAAAAATGAATGAAAAGTATACAAAGCACTAGTCAGCATTGCTCCCGGTTCTTCGAAAGCCAATATCTTAGATTACATAGAGTATGAATTTAGGGTGGATGTATTGAGCAGTTTCGGTTTTGCATTCTAAGTTCGGCTTGTAGAGACTTGTAGTTCTTAAAAGATAAATGTTATTAAGAGTTAAAATAATTTGATATTAAAATCCCGCTTGATGTTTTCGTTTTATACAATTTCTAAAATTAGTTTAACTAGTAGGTCGCCATTGTTGTTGACGTAGCAGGGCAGTTTAACCCTTTTAATTTGAACCTGAGAGTAACCTTAATGAGCATGAAAGCACTGTCGATATTTTACAAAACGATCAGCAAAAGCAAAAATGAACAGGAAAGACTGGATGAAACGAGACGAGAGTATGACAAAACCAGTGTTATGGCAAAATGTGCTAAAGAGGTGTATTTGACACCCAAAGTACTACCGTGCGCTTTCAGCTTGTTTTGTTTAGATGCTTACAGACAGAACATACAAGGGTGATTTAAATATGCTATTAACTAATGTGGTCAACAGATAAACAATCTGCTTTAAAGCTACCACAAGAAAACACAATGCTTAAAAGTATGAGCATAGACTTCATAATATATTGACGTGACAAATTCCCCATTCACTGCGTCACGCCTTCCCGAAGGGGGCTGTCCCACACTCCGCTTCATTTATTATGCAGTGATCCAACGCCGGATTTGGGTTGAAAAAGTACGAAAGCTGTACTGCATAAGGGTGCATAAGAGGAAGGATTGTCTCAGGAGTGATTTGTTCGAGGATACAAGATAATTATATTTTATGTACCATACATGCATTTCAAAACATGAAAAAAAAACAATAGGAGAAATTAGCCGCTACAGTATTGTTGTTATACTTTGCAATATTTACGTAAAATAACTGCTAACTGCCAGGTTTTTTTGCTTTTAACCAAGAATCGAGACTGTTTTGCGTTCATATCTATAAAGAATTCCAGGATTTACGCATTTATTTACAAGAACTTTAAACACAAAAATCTCTTTGTTGTACTAATGGGGCCGCCACAGTGACTTAAAGACTAGCAGCATATTCGACATATTTACGTAAAATAAATGCTAACTGCCCGTTTTTTTTCTTTTAACCAAGAATCGAGACTGTTTTACGTCTCTATAACGAATTCAGGGATTTAAGCATTTATTCACAAGAATTTTCACCGGAAAAAGCTCTTTGTCTATGATATGGCGGCCGCTAATTTGCTTACTGACTAGCATCATTGTTCGCAATATTTACGTAAAATAAATGCTAACTGCACTGTTTGTTTGCTTTTAAACCAGGATCAAGACTGTTTTATGTCCATATCTATGAAGAATACAGGGATTTAAGCATTTATTCACAAGAATTTTCAACAGAAAATGCTCTTTGTGATGTGGCGGCCGCTAATTTGCTTACTGACTAGCATCATATTTCGCAATATTTATGCAAAATAAATGCTAACTGCATGGTTTTAAGCATTTATTCAGAAGAATTTTCAACGGAAAAAGCTCTTTGTATTTGATATGGCGGCCGCTAATTTGCTTACTGACTAGGATCATAGTTCGCAGTATTCACGTAAAATACTAACTGCACTTTTTCTTTTTTGCTTTTAACGAAGAATCAAGACTGTCTATATAAAGAATTCAGGGATGTAAGCTTTTATTCACAGTAATTTTCCACGGAAAAAGCTGTTTGTGTGTCGGCGCAGTCAGCTTTGACTGAGATAGGCCGTTTAAAAAAAAAAAAAAAAGGCTCAATATAAACACAAATAGTAAGTACTCGCCACTTTTAACCGATGTACGCATGTATTGGACGTCTTGTTGTGTAGAAAGGATTGCAGTAACCCGGTAGTGTTCGTCTAGTGACCGTGACAAACTGTCATCACTCCGTGCGTCCATTGCGCGCATAAAACGGGGCGCCTCCGTAGGTGAAAACAATTACTAAATATTATAGATTTTTAAATCCATAACAATATTGTATGCTTTTCTAATAACATATTTTAGTAAAAGAGAACAATTGTGGCTTATCAGAGGCTACAAGTCTTTAACTCCGAGGTTCTTGGATAATTTGTCATTTCCTTGTTCTTGCGGCTAAAAGCTTACAGTTTGGTTGTTTATTCCAAGTTTTAAGATTTTATAATTGTTACAATTGTTTTAAAGTACTCTGAGTAGGGATGGGAATCGAAATCCGATTCGAATTCGGAACCGGTTCCGAGTGTTTCGAGGCCTCGACATCACAATGAAAAAGCCTTAACGATCCCTTTAACGGTTCCTAAAGACGCGTATTGCGTAGTGACGTGTCTTGTTGTCCAGACGCATCAAACTAGCATGGCGCCAAGAACCACTCGCTCCAAAGTTTGACTACACTTCACCAGGAAAGAGTGTGAAAATGAAAGGTTACGACGGTAAGCACGAGCATTGCAGCCATAAACATAACAATGACAGCACGTAGGTTCAAACGCTCGAAAGTGTGTCTTCACTTCACGAGGAAAAATTACCACAAAGCGACTTGCAGTCATTGCAAGGTGGAGATAACTGCATCAGGAGGGAATACGACTGCGCTGTCCTCACAGAGAGGCTAAGGCTCAGTCCTGGCTATACAGCTAGCTAAACTCTCAAATGACGATGCAGAAGACGTTGGTATAATTTGCTGACTTCATTCAACCATCACTTGAAGAGTGAAACCAAGAATAGAAATGAAACAAATCAATTTCGTCCCCAATAACAAACAGGTTTGCATCAACGTAAATCAGCGATGATTAGCTGCTAATAACAGTAATAACAAATGGTTAGCATTCATTCGCTAGCATTAGCACATCGTTCAAACCACTACACAACTCGCTTTTAAGTGTCCGATCCCGAGTGGAAACACAACAACAACAACACAAAAGATGATACATACAGGCGTTGCCTCTGTAGATATTAACATTAACAAGGAACGTAGGCTCGTAGAAGTGTTTCCCTCTCTCACTAACTCGCTCACTCGCTTGGATGCGGCATTTCTCCTTCGGGTGTAAGCGCGCTCTTCTTCACGTGAGCGCATTCTTCTTCGCGTGAGGAAGCGCAAGGGCGCCCCCACTTGAGCGTGTAAGCGCCAAAAAAACTAAAAGGCATGCATTTCAATGTAATGGTAAATAATGCACGTTAACCCAGCAGTCCCCAAACTGCAGCCCGCGGCCCAAATACGGCCCGCCTCCACATTTGGGCCGGCCATTTTGAATTTTTTTTTTTTTTTTCTCAATCGTGTTATTTATTTCCTGGCCTTTTCCTTGAAGAATTCAGAGAGGGTTATTTGGTTATTATCTTTTTAATTAATAGTGTTTTTATTATTAATTATTATTATTATATTATATTATTTTTATTTTATTTACTTTCATTCTGTGAAGAATCCAGAAAGGGTTATTTGATTGTGGCTTTCTGAAAAACAATAATTTTTTAAATTTATGCACTTCTGCATTCGTCATACTTTTTCTGTTACAAACTGACCCCGGCCCCTCATCAGAGAAGGGAAAAGTTATGTGGCCCTCACAGGAAAATTTTGGGGACCCCTGCTTTAACACATATTGCCAAAGGCAGAACAACAACCTATCTGCCAATATATACCAGTATTTTTTATTTCTATTAAATAAATGTTTCAGTAAAATGTTACACATTCTTGTGTATTTGCCACTTATTGCCACAATTAACATTGAGGCTTTGTGCCTCTTTTGATCTTGTTGTGAGTTTGTAAGGTTGTGAATTCTGATCAAACAAACTCGATGCCAATCAAAACGTTTGTTCTTCTTTTTCCCCAAATTAGAATCGATAAGAGAATCGATAAAGAATCGAATCGTTAAGTAATATCGATAATGGAATCGGAATCGTAAAAATCCTATCAATTCCCATCCCTAACTCTGAGTGTACTTTATTTGAAATATCACCCAAAATGGGTCACTATTATTAATTTACACAAGTTCTTTAATTCACATTTTTTTTAAATTAAAGCATTTTTTCCTGCTTTTTTTTGTACTGAAAATGAACCGAACGAAGTACTTAAAAAACTGAACAGATATTACATTTTAGTGTACCGTTACAGCCCTAGTATGACTTCACTAGCAACACTGCAAAGAAAAGTGCCGTATAAGAGACTGGCCAAATCAATCCCCTGACAAGAATTCCACAGAGAATGTAAACATTAAAAATTATATCGACAGGTTCGTGACCGTCTACCGGGGCCCCAGTCACACTTACAAGGTCCAGCGGCTGACAGAGTCCAGCAGCTACACCTTCAGAATACAGGCCTTCAGTGACGCCGGTGACGGGCCTTTCTCTAACAGCCACACCTTCTGCACTACCAAGTCCGTGCCCCCTGCCCTAAAAGGTATCCCCCCCCCCCCCCCCCCCCCCCGCCCCCCGGTGCCACAGCTGTCTTCTCCCCTGCGTTTGTACGGACCAGAATCTTACTGATATTTCTATTGATCACGTGACAGCTCCCAAGGTGCACCAGCTGGAAGGGAACGTGTGCGAAGTCACGTGGGAGACCATCCCGCCTATGAGGGGAGACCCCGTCAGCTACGTGTTACAGATGCTGGTGGGCCGTGAGTCAGAATATAAGCAGGTAGGTGCACACACAAGCTTATTTCTACAGACCAAGGGTGAAGTTTTATGACAGGGGTGGGCAAACTACAAAAAATCCACGAAGGGATACAGCGGGTGCAGGTTTTCCAACTGATCAAGTGGACACCTTTACACCAATTGCAGTTCGTTGCAGCTCTATTCAGAAGACACCTCATTGGTTGAACTGTCTGTGCTGGATCATTTGGATAAAAACCTGCACCCGTAGTGGTCCTCGAGGACCGGTTTAGACACCCCTGCTTAATGACATCCCTAAACCAGGGTACCCGCGGGTTATTAAAAGTATTAAAAAAGCATTGAATTTAGTTTTCCATTATTAAAGGTATTAGAAGCATTAAATTAGCTGTCGTAAGTCTGGAATTTTTTCACCGTGGTTTTAATTTTCAAGAATATCTCAGTGCAACCTAAATTATATCCGTGACAGTTTGTTTTTTTTTAATCGATAACGAAGATGACGCGTAGAATTTTTACGATGCCCTGCACCTCGTGCGTGCGCGCCGTTAGCATAATTAGCATTAACATCACAACACCAGGCAATCGCACAGTACTATGTGCTAACGCAAGGAACTGCTCAGATGCCTTAGTTGTTATGTTCGACGAAAGCCTCAACAAGACAACCAAGTCCAAACAGTTGGACCAGCATGTGAGGTATTGGATCGGCGACCAAGTCGCATCCAGATACTTTGGGTCGCAGTTTATGGGTCATGCGAAGGCAGTGGACCTGCTTAACATTTCAAAGTAAGTTGCCAATTTCTCCAATTAAAATGTGTTAGATGCCAATCAGGCAATAATGTATTTCTGCACGGTTTGCCTTTCGAATGAATGTGAATTTCGCAGTTTTAACTCAAGAGTTAGCCATTTTCAATGGGGTATTGGCAGGTGCACTAGCCTTAGCATGGATAAACCGGTGTTCTGCCAAAATCTCCTCCATCGGCGAAACGTCTACAATAGTTGAATTTGACACCCAAAGTACTACCGTGCGCTCTAAACTTGTTTTGTTTAGATGCATACAGGCATAACATACTAAAAAAATGCCTGAAGAAAATACTTAAATGTAGTTATATTAAATAAGGATGGTTTAAATTCGTTATGTGACTAATGTGGTCAACTGCTTAAAAGCTAACACAAAAAAAACAATGGTTGAAAGTATTAGAGGGTAATACATGCAAAAAGTATCTTTGAGGCAGTAAAAAGGTTCTAAAAACCTAAATAAAAACAAAAATAGTGAGTTCTCGCTGCTTCTAACCGATGTGCGCATGCGTGCGGATGCTTGCGCAAGCGCGCTGAGCATTGTGTAGGACGTTTCGCCGCGTAGTAAGGAATGGCCGAACACCGGAGTCGTAGATTCACCATCACTCTCAGATACACAACACTGTTGACACCGTCTATTATTGGAACGAGTGCGGGGTAACGTACTAACGTTGATCTGAATAACATGGCATGGTGATAGGCAAATTATAATGTAGGTGATGGTAGAACACCTCCTGGTATATTTAAATGTTTTTCTTGATTAAATAAGAGTATGGATTTTCTCTATCTGATTAAAAGAAATGTCTTCAATAGCTAACAAAGGATTAATGTGTTTTTTAAACTTCTTATAATGTGATTAGAAAAAAACAATTACCAAGGGTCATGTGTAGCTTTTTTATTTTGTGGTAATTAATGGTAAACTACTGCCATTTAGTGGCTGTTTTTTTAAACTTTCACTGCCAATTGCAAGCACTTTACAGTTAAAGTGGCCAACTTGACAATCACCTACCTACCACCTTGACTAGGTCCTCTTAAAAGGGAAACCTGTTGTATTGCAAATGTAATTTCTGAAGTTGCTTTACAATAATAGTGTAAAATCCATTTTATCCTGGGGAAAAAAATCTGAAAGACCTTATATTTAAATGTGTTTTAATTGTATCTTCAATAAATGTGCATTCTTTTGTCAAACACACTTAGTAATTGAGGTTAAATTTGATGTTCAGTGCTTTATTTTTTTAATATGATTCAATATTATCTAAATAATGGGTGCGAGAAAAGTATTAATTTTCAGTTGAAATGGCATTAAAAAAGGTCTTAAAAGTCTTGAATTTAGATTTATCAATCCTGGGGGGGCACTGTAAACACTCTGCTTATGTATTCATTTAACGATTTTTTTACATTTGAAAACATTACCACGAGTGATGCACGATAATAAATTTTTCAACCGATAACTGATAATTTCCTCCACGTTCCAAGCGATAATGTCAATCCAATAATTCTATTAAAAGATTTATGTAAAGTTTTAAAGTATACACAAGAGAAAATATTACTTTGCAAAAATAGAATTTATTGCTCTCTTTTTCAGCAACAAATGTGAACAAGTAGTAAATTCCAACATTTAAATCAGTACTTCTCAAATAGTGGGGCGCATGCCAGGGGTGGCGCATGTGACCTTGGGGAATATGCTTTTTTTTTTTTTTTTGCCGTACTAGAATAAAGTGTACTTGCACATCCACTCAGCTGGTGGCAGTGGCGCTCTCATTTTCAAAGTGCGCGCAGTATTTTTGAAGTAAGCAAGAGCACATAGAAGAGAGATATGAAGAACTGTGCGCCGTTTTTGAAAGCAGTTTTCCGGCCGGACTCACGCAGCGACCCACTGTCTTCTCCGGTTCTCACGTGTCCGCCCGAGAAGTGCCATTTTCGGCTCGGGATCGTCACGACAACCGCCCTCACCTACGGTTCTCCCTCGGCCACCAAGAATGCGCTTTTTTCGGGCCGTTTGCCTTTTGGCTTTGACATTTAATACAGTGGTAGATGAGGAAAGACCACTGTTTACTGTGTCTAAAAATGATTACAGAGGACAGCTGGATGCCAAATCAGTTAAGACGCCACTTAAAGACATTAGACCACAATCTCATTGATGAGCCGCTTGGTTGTTTTTTAGCGAAAACGTGCCGAATTTTGCCAACAACTGTCCCGCTTTGTCAGTGTTATATCAGTAAACCAGTGAGCACTGTTAGCATGCTCAGTGCTGAATAACCCCACACCATTGCAAATGAGGTGATACTGTGAGCAGCGAAAATAAAAACTGTCCTTCTGTCCAAAGACACTTTTTTTTTTAAAATTCAGGCAAATTGATGCGCGTTAAGTCTTTTCTGTTACAAACAAAACAATGTTAATAAAGTTATACTTTATAAGTTGATCTCTTCTAATAGAAATAAAGGACACAATGTGAGGCAGAGGCGTACTTATAATAGTAATATTATAGACAAATGATACTATTTACAGGGGCGGCAGGGTTTGGGGGGGCGCGAATCATTTAGGTCTTCATGGGGGGGGCGTAACAGAAAATAATTGAGAAGCACTGATTTCAATAATGGCATTGTCTGACATTGTGTGATGGTAAACTTTTGGCAACAATTACTTACAGAGTAAATACCTAAGTTGCACAAAAATGCCTTTTAAAGTAAGCCATTCCTAACACATATAACATTACTACACTGCAAAAACACACCTCCCTAAAACTAAATTCCCTTGTTTTCAGTGTAAATCTATTGGAAATAAGTGAAATTATCTGCCAGCGCTTTAAGTATATTTCACTCAGGTTTCTTGAAGAAAAATAGCTCGCTGAAAATAAGCTTGACAGTCTTATTTTAAGCAAGAAATTATTATACTTAAAAATTGTCAGAAATGTTCTTTATTCAAGATTAGGTATGGTTCAAAACATTATTTGAAAGCAATTTTTTCTTGATTTAGGTGAAAAATGACCAAATAAGAACAAATGCTAATATTCACTTCAAGTAAGTGGAATAATCTGACGCATTCTTCTGTTAATTAGTCTTTAACACTCAAAACAATATTTTCAAGTGGGAGAACTTGCACAATTAGTGGTTGACTAAATGCTAATGTGTCCCACTGTGTACCAGGTGTTGTCTGTCCTTTAAAATCCTCTGTTGATCAATTAGGACTGGAATGATATGGTTCAGACAGAATATTTTTTATTTGCAATGTTCCTCTAAAATTGGAAATCATACACATTTCCAGTGAGGGGAGGATGGGTTCATTCATATTCTTGGCAAGCATGTGACAGTTTTCTAATGTCATTGGGGAAACGTCCCCCCCAATGGAAGTGCAGCATTAGTCCAAAACGCCAATAATTTACGATTAGATTTTGGCCGCAATTGTATGATCGACCGCTGAAAATTGCCCGCTGTGTGAGTGAAGAGCGAATGATTACCTTTTTCTTTGGTGTGTATTTCTTTAAAAGTGTTCTTTTTAGAGAAGTCAGCCTGTGATTGCCTGCCTTGTTAAAGCATTTTGACCTTTTTTTTTCTTTACGTCATTCACTACAATTGACAGCTATAGAGGCCCTAACCGTTTTAACTCATTTGCTAGTTGTATACCTTGAATGGATGGTTGATTAATTTATCTACCATCTTTGCTGGGTTCTGTGTGAAAGGCAAAATGGTTTATGAATAAACTGTCACCTCAGAAACATTCACTTCAATATCTTTAACTCATTCACTCCCAGCAATTTTCACCGGAGCAACCCCCTTCTCTCCCAGCCTTGTGTTTTACTGGATTTTGACTGATTTTGCAAGGCCCACAAAAAAATCTGTTCTATTGCTATGTAAACATGGAACCCACCAAAAGAAAGATTAGTCTCTTCTTTCAGCAGGAAAAAAAGGTTAGTTCATATCTTTTTCCATTTTTTAGAAATCCGCATTAGAAAATGGCTTAGTTTGAGCAGTTTTCCAATTTCTGATGAAAAAATAGAGAAATTGAGCTTTTTGTAAAAGCATACATTTCAAACATAACTTTGACTTTAACACAGCTATTTTTTGCTTTTGTGACATCGCAAACATCTGAATGTTTTCCTTCTACAAAGTAACAGAAACAACAAGACACATAGAGCTTTTGATAGCAAAGTAACAATTTATTTACACATAACTAAACTATTGAACTGAGAGATGACGCTGTTGTGGCCGCGGCTGTATCGGCAGGCGGGGTAAATTTTTCCCTCATTGCTGCCTGTCTCATCAAGATGGATTTTTTAAAATCTTTTGTAGTAACCACTACCTCATAACAGACTTTACTTAGGGAACTTGTGTGGGGCATGTGCCTTGTGTTTTACATCATTTTTCTCACGCTTCTTTCTTCTTACTACTTCCATTTCCTGACTTTCTCTTCATTCATTTCCTTTCATGGTCCGATATGAGTTCTTACCAAATGCTCTACTGCCCTCCAGTGGCCAGTTTTTTTGCTTTAAAATGGATTTTGAGCGTTGTGCTTTGGAGCAAACTTGCATCAGTAAAGTAAAGTAAAAGACGTATAAATATGGCGGAAAGCTCAGATGACTTGACCAATTTGGCCAAATTTCAAAATTGTCCGATATGCATGCGTGATACATCTTTGGAAAGCTTAAAATCTCATTTTTCTGGGGGAAGAAAACATTTGAACAGGAGGGCTTTTTTTTTTTTTTTTTTTTAAACATTTTTTTAAACAGCAAAGCCCTATCTGGAGGCGAGAGCAGAATTACAGACGGCATGACTTTAATAAGATATTATCGCCTACTTACCTTGTTTCGATCCAAAAACTCCATGAAGCATGTATCACTGAGTGTCAAGACACAGCTGTGAATGGCCACAGCTGAATTTTTGGGGGGATTTTATGGATGAAACATGGCAATATAACAAGGGTCGGGATGCAGAAATCGCAGACATCAAGGAGAGGTCGAGATTAGGGCTGCAGCTATCGAATATTTTAGTAATCGAGTAATCGACTGAAAATTCTATCGATTAATCGAGTAATCGGATAAAACAAATATATTTTTAGGTGAAGAGCAATTATAAATATACATGAGAAAACAAGACATTTCATCTAATCTTAAACCATTTTCAGTCAATCAATGTCTTTATTTTCGATGTATATTGTTGAAAACAGCCAACACTTGCATCTCAGATGTAACTAGAATAAAAAAAAAAGACGAATTCACTGCTTTCACTCAAAAAACTTTTAGATCTTATTTAAAAAAAAAAAAAAAAAATTATATATATCTTACCTAAAAATGCCGTTACGCTTGATAACACACATCACTTAAAAGTTAGGATTTTTTTCCCCACGTGTTTCAATTGAATTTCTATTTGTGTCAAGCCATTTTTAAGTTCTAGTTAAGTTTTAAGTTTTAAGTCTAAACTGTTAAGTCCTGATAGGATTTTGAGTTTTTGCAGTGTTCAAAATAAATGTATAATACAGGCTGTATTGGAGCACATTAGGGACCAGTGCTACTTGGTGTTTTATCCAGCAATGACTACTGAGCTAAAATTGATAGTTAGCATTATTGAGCTTTTATTTTACTCTCATCACTCTTCAACGCTATGTTATGTTAAAGCCTGTATGTAAGACACGTTAGCCACACATCGACAGTGGTCATAATTAATAGAAATCTAGCCCTCCGCAGGGCTAACGTTACGTGAGCTTGTGACAGTAACGTTAATCTTATTTATTAGCGCTTAGCGTTGTACTGATTTAAGATGGCGGCGGTTTACTAACGCTGCCCAGACGCGGCCGAGTCTGTCATTGTGCATCTAGTTCAACATACATGTGATCTCTATGAGACGCATCAGACGCTACCTGCTACCAACTAGCATCGTGTGGGCAAGTATGTAGCAACGTCGGCGTCGTGTGTAGCGGCTGTCTGCTGCAGTAAGTTTTTTTTTTTTTTCATGCTTTGTCCTCTAGGCACGTAACATCAGCGCGTTGTCCCGCATTAAAAGTAGTCCGAGCAAAACGTGATGCTTAGAGCTGTCAAAATAAACGAATACTCGAGGTGAATAAAATTTTTAAACAGTTTTTAAACTCGAGTTACTCGAGTTGCTCGAGTATTCGTTTCAGCTCTAGTCGAGATTTTCTTTTTCATATATTTACCCTTTTAAACGTTTTTTTTTTTTCCTTTAATTTTTCTGTTTAGATCGATTTATCATCTAACATATCAGAGAAAATGCGACAGTAACAAAAAAATACAATTAAGCGATAGTTATGAGGTAGATATCTGACTTTTTTACAGACGCCATTTTTTTCATTGTGACGTCATTTGTTTAAAAGTTTAAAATATGCGAGTGAATAATCTTTTAAAGTTTTTTTTTTTTTTTTTTTTTTTTAAACGAAATATAAGATATCAATTAATGATTCTAAGCTAAAAAGGAGACATTTTGAATAATAAATGTAATTAATTACCTTGGTTTTATGGCTGGGTTGAAACAAAAGCAGTTGCGCGACGTCTGTAAACGGAGGATTTCAGGGTAAAACAGACAAATTAAAAATAGTTCGGGGGCTTAATGCGCCATGAATCTGCTATTGCAGCATATAGACATTGTTCTATCAAACGCAAGTTGTTTTGGCTTAAAATACAGCAGTTTCTTTTACAGAGGGGTGCAAGAGCAGAAACTGCTTTTTCAGTCTTGTCTGTGTTTTCCGCCATACGTTTTTGGGACACTGAAACAAAAATAGAACGTATTTATGCGTTTTTGGAAGCAAATGAGTTCATGTGAAGGTGAGAGTTTATTCATAAATCATTTTGGAAGTATAAAAAAACGCTGTGAGATGGGAATTGTAATTCACTTTTTAAAGTTTTTTCATCAAGGGCAAGTTATTGACCACTTGATTGTGTGGCAGGTGTTCAAAGGCGAGGAGGGAACCTTCCAGATTTCGGGCCTGCAGGGCAACACGGACTACCGCTTCCGAGTGGGCGCCTGTCGCCGCTGCCAGGACTCTTGCCAGGAACTGTGCGGGCCGCTCAGCCCCTCGTCGCAGTTCACGCCGCGGCGCCAGGAGGCCTCTGCGTCCGCGGGGGCGGCTGGAAGCGGAGCTTGCGCATCCTTCGCCCGCCCGGCAGCGGGCCTGATGTCGAGCGACGAGCGTTTCGCCGCGCTCATCGTGTGCGCCTTCGCCGGCCTCTCCATCCTCATCGCCTGCTTGCTGCAGTACTTCTTCATGAAGTGAGGGAATTTTTTTTTTTTTTTTTTTTACAACAGGATAGAAAGAGAAAGCGAAACCCAAGAGAAACTTTTTATATCAGATTGTCAAAAAAAACACTTGAGACTATCTTAAGGCTTTTATTTCAGTGTGTTTTCAGTTTGTAGCTGAGCTGAACCTCCGCAGTGACTGCGAGAACATTCATCCACAAGCCTTAAAATAGCTGTCAAACTGACTTACATGTTTTTTCTTTAAAAATCATATTTCATTAGAGGGCGTGTATATTTCCTGGTTTGTTGCCTTAACTTGTTTAATTTTTTACATTTACGTTTGTTTGTTTTCCGCAGTCTTTATCCACTCAGCCATATTCTAATGTAGGCATTCAAAGCTTTAGCGTATTGAATGACACATGCACACATGTACACACACTTGTGCGTGGACAATGACTCAACCGGTGTCACGCACGCACACGCTTCTTAACGCTCGCCAAAGTGATGCAATCCACGTATGATGTAAGATGCTGCTATCCTCTTGATTTTTTTTTTTTTTTGAATGGAAAACCAGTTATCTAATATAAATATAAAACAGAAATATATAGAGATATATATACATACACACAAAGCAGAAATTAATGTGTATTTTTGAAACCAATATCCTGATTCTGGATCAGATCGGAGCCAAGTCGGGGCATTAAACTGGACCACAGTTTCGCAGCCTCTTCCTGTGCCCGTATCGCTCTTTCGGCCCTTTGACGCAGACCCGCCGCAAAATGACTCTTTTTATTCGCTTTTGCCTTCTACAGGGAATTCCCCGTTCGGGTGTTGTTATGTGAACCCATAAAACGTCGGGATTTTGCTGCAACTTGGTGCGCTTTTCTCACTGTCAGTTTGATGCGGCCAGCGTTCTTGCTTTCGGGGAGAGGGTATAGTGGGACCCCCGCATTGTTAAAAGGGATCCACGGATAGAAAGACTTGTAGTTCTTAAAAGATAAACGTTTTTTTGAGTTCAAATAATTTGATATTGAAACTCCGCTTGATGTTTTCGTTTTTATACAATTTGTAAAATTAGTTTAACTAGTAAGTCGCCATTGTTGTTGACGTTTCAGGGCGGTGACGTCACATGGTTACGCTACCGGGCTTCCAGAGTATGACTCCAGCGACGTAAACACCTGTTCAACCCTTTCAATTTGAACCCGAGAGGAACATTAATGAGCATGATGGCACTGTCGATTTTTCACAAAACTAGCAGCAAAAGCAAAATTAACAGGAAAGACGGGATGAGACAAGAAAAGAGTTGGAAAAAAACGGTGTTCTGCCAAAATGTGCTACACCGACGAAACGTCCTAAAAGAGGCAAATTTGACACCCAAAGTACCACCGTGCGCTTTCAGTTTGTTTTGTCTAGATTAGGGTTTGGCATCGATGGGATCCAGGACTAACATAGCGACATAAACATTTGTTCAACCCCTTCAATTTGAACCCGAGAGGAACATTAATGAGCATGACGGCACTGTCGATTTTTCACAAAACTAGCAACAAAAGCAAAATGAACAGGAAAGACGGGATGAGACAAGAAAAGAGTTGGAAAAAAACGGTGTTCTGCCAAAATGTGCTACACCGATGAAACGTCCTAAAAGAGGCAAATTTGACACCCAAAGTACCACCGTGCGCTTTCAATTTGTTTTGTCTAGATTAGGGTTGGGCATCGATAGGATCCAGGACTAACATATCGACATAAACATCTGTTCAACCCTTTCAATTTTAACCCGAGAGGAACATTAATGAGCATGACGGCACTGTCGATTTTTCACAAAACTAGCAGCAAAAGCAAAATGAACAGGAAAGACGGGATGAGACAAGAAAAGAGTTGGAAAAAAATGGTGTTCTGTCAAAATGTGCTACACCGACGAAAAGTTCTAAAAGAGGCAAATTTGACACCCAAAGTCCCACCGTGTGCTTTCAATTTGTTTTGTCTAGATTAGGGTTGGGCATCGATAGGATCCAGGACTAACATATCGACATAAACATCTAGCAAAATGAACGGGAAAGACGGGATGAGACAAGAAAAGAGTTGGGGAAAAAAACGGTGTTCTGCCAAAATGTGCTACACCAACAAAACGTCCTAAAAGAGGCGAATTTGACATCCAAAGTACTGCCGTGCATTTTAAGCTTGCTTTGTTTAGATGCATACAGATAGCACATACTAAAGATGCCTTAAGAAAATACTTAAACATACTAATATCAAATAAGGGTGGTTTAAATATGCTACGTGACTAGGCATGTGCCGGTATGATACTCTGACGGTTGCAATTGGAGCGCTAAAATTATATGAGATATCTGGGTTTAAAAAGAAATCTATTGAACAGGATTTTTATTTTTCAAAACATTAGCAAATTGGAACTTAAGTATAATGTTGAAATTATTATTATTATTAAAAAATTCTAAACCCACAGCTCAACATTATTACCATCGGAACAAAAATAATTGAAGTATTTTCCATAAAAAGTATGCGTGTATGACTCGGACTATGTTTACATTATACACACACTCTTTCTCAATGCAGACAGTTGGCAGGGAGAGAAAAAACACGTTTTACCACCGCTAGACACACTGAACACGCTGGAGTTAACTTTCATAGCTGGTGGGAAACGTTCATGACAATGTTTACTAACCTTGAATTTTGTGTAAATGTGAAATCATATTGGAGGTATTGCCTCCCCGGCAGCCACCCTTCTGCAAACATGTTTTACATGTCCGTTGGCCCTCCTCTACGCCAAGGCCGTCTGTAACTTTTCTGCATAAGCGGATTTTAAGGGGGGGGGCAGGCCCCCCCCAGGTGGCCGAAAAGTGTCATTGCATTTAATTGACTTTCCAATATATATAAAAGTTGTAAAGCAATAAAACTGTAACAAAATGAATGAAATTAACAAAAAATGTTTTTATAACGGGTCAAGATTATATTTCGAACAGATCATGTGACTAGCACCTTAGACAGTCATTTGCTTTGCACATTATAATTAATAAAAAAATAGGGGAGGCCAATTTTATTTTTCAAATGATTTTTTTCTTTGAAAATATATATTTTTTGATTGAGGCAACTTTTTTTGGGGATTGAATGATTTTTACACAAATGTCCTACCCAAAATATGGCCCAAACAGGGATTGTTTTAATCAAAGAAAACTTTTCATTGAAAAAGTTAAGTCTTCAAATGCAAATTTTTCAATCTCAAATATTTTGTCGCATTCAAAAACTTTTTTTATGATTGAATTTTTTTTTCTTTTTCTTTTCTTTCTTTTTTTTTTTTTTTTATGTGATTTTTCTCTTTGGAAATATTTTTTTAAGCAGCTTATTTTTGATTGAATACTAAAGACAAAAATATCCTTGCCAAAATGTGGCCCAAACACAAATCAACATCAATCAAAAAAGTTCATCAAAAATAAATAAAAGAAAAATAGCTTTATAAATAGCTTTTTTTTTGTGGTTTTTGTTTTTGTTTTTCGAGTTTCAAATTTATTCTTGCATTCAAACATTTTTTTTTTTTTTTTAATTGAAGCGACTTTTTTTGGGTTGAAAATATATATTTTGATTGAAGCAACTTTTTTTTTAAATTGAAGCAACTTTTTTTGATTGAATAATAAAGACACAAATCTACCTCCATATCGCTCTGCCAAGGGGATACAATTTTTGACTGGGGTAACTACATTGGCACGACAGGTGCGGGCGTACAATATTCAACGGATGACTATCTTGGCGAAAATTATTGCCTAATCAGCCTGATTTAGAATTCCCCTCAAGAATGATGGGAAACAAAAAGCACTCATTGTCAACATATTATTATAAATATCCTTGTAAGTTAATTTTACTGTTGACACTGCGTTTCTTGGTCATCAAAATGTTGTGCCCCCCCTTCCCCAAAAGTCAAACTCCGCCTATGCTTTTCTGTATCCGAAGTATTCCCATACCAGCGATTTCATTTTATTCGCTGAGGGAAAAAGTTGAGTTTCACCTCCTCGGGTCATCGTGTAGCACAGCTGACTCACTGACACTGAGCAACAACCGGTGGGGGAGGGTTTAGCCTTACAGCTGCAATCGAGGGATTTATTTTTAAAAAATGGTGAATAATTTAGGGACTCTATGACATAAAATTTTTGCGGATTTGAAACGTTGGTATTTTCATACCACGTTTTACCTTGAAACCGGTAATCGGCACATGTCTATACGTGACTAATTTGGTGAACAGATCAACAATCTGCTGTAAATCTACCACAAGAAAACACATTGCTTAAAAGTATGAGAGGGAAACACATGCAAAAGTATTTTGAGGCAATGAAAATGTAATAAAAGACTCATTAAAACCAAATAGTAAGTACTCGCCGCTTTTAACCAATGAGCGCATGTGTTGGACGTCTCGCCGCGTAGAATGAATTGCAGTAACCTGGTAGTATTCGTTGAGTGACGGTGACAATCTGTCATCACCCTGAGTGTCCATTGCGCGCATAAAACATGGTGCCCTCCGTAGGTCAAAACATGTACTAAATATTATAGATTTTTAAATCAATGGCAATATTTTATGTGTGTCTAATAACATATTTTAGTAAAAGAAAACAATTGTGGCGTATTAGAGTCTACAAGTCTTTAAGTCCGAGGTCCCCTTTAAAATATTTTTCAAAATGAAATATTACATGGGTCCACTATATCGTAATTCTGCCTTAAACACCGAATCTAAAAAATATCCTAGCACTAGGTAATGGTCTTTTGTACACACGTCCTTCAAAACTGTTGTGTCAGAGCCGTAACAGATGACTTTGCATTACATCCATTTTTGCCTTTCATGGAGTGACCCAGTGAAGGAAATTCCCAGTCTTAACTCATTCCTAGCCAATGACGGCGATAGGTGTCCAATTCAACTGTAATCAGTACCAACTGAATTGGACGTCCATCGCTTTTAATCGCATTGAAACATAATCACTCCATAAGTGATCTAGAAGCCCCCGCGGTGAATGTTTACAATCACAACTTCAGAATGCAATCCTTGAAGTGAATGTTTCTGAGGTGAGTCTTCATATTCTGAACAGAATCCAGCAAAGATGGTATATTTCCACAACAGTTTGCACTTTCACATTGACAACTTTCTGTCAATTAATGTTAGAATTTCACCACCAAAACCTTACATGCGCAATTACGGCTCTGATCCTACCTCAGAAGGCGGAAAATTGCAAAACCGACTTTGTTACGGACTTCTCGGCCTGGCAAAAAAAGATGGAAAAGCGTCACCGTTTCTTTTCACCAAAACGTAGCTGCCTCTCCGGCATTCCCTGCGTTACGGCTTTTTTACTACCTCGAAAAGCTTAAAATCACCGGGTGAACTTCGTCACCACGTTTGTATGTGTCGTTTCTCTTCTCTTAACCGGTAATCAAGGATTCCTCGGAAGACTCCGCGTCCGCTTTCTCACCGCCCTTACAGCATTCTGCTTGACAACCATTTCACGCTATCCTGTCGCTTCCCAATCAATCCAACCATCTTTATTTTTTCTCCTTTACCCGCCTTCCCTCAAATGATATGCAGGGCATTCCGAACACCCTCCCTCCAATAAACAAAAAGCCAAGATACGCAGCCCAAAGAGGTCGCCCCGACCCATATGAAATGGAATCCGCACGAGGCCTGTAACATACCTCAGGGAAATAGAAAAAATAAAAATTCACAAAAAAAGTAAAAAAATAAATATAAATAAAATAAAGGTCCTTAACCCTCCTGTTAAGTTGCTTTCTCAGGAACAGCAATAGTAGCTGCTTTCGCACTGTAGAATCTGTAGTTCCTCAAACCTTTTGGGGTAGGATTTGCGTGTTCGCACATGTAGGAACTAGCGACCAGGAACTTGATTTCAGAGAACCATTTTAGTTCCTACTCCAATGTGAGTACAGACTGGATGTGAATGCGCAAGTCGAACGTGCATGCGCACTAGGGCTGGGCGATATGGCCTTCAGTACGTATCACGGTAAATCTAGCAGACTTACCTCGATAACGATAAATGACGATAAATTTGACCAAGCGGACTGTTACAGTGCCTTGCAAAAGTATTCGGCCCCCTTGAACCTTGCAACCTTTCGCCACATTTCAGGCTTCAAACATAAAGATATAAAATTTTAATTTTTTGTCAAGAATCAACAACAAGTGGCACACAATCGTGAAGTGGAACAAAATTTATTGGATAATTTAAACTTTTTTAACAAATAAAAAACTGAAAAGTGGGGCGTGCAATATTATTCGGCCCCCTTGCGTTAATACTTTGTAGCGCCACCTTTTGCTCCAATTACAGCTGCAAGTCGCTTGGGGTATGTTTCTATCAGTTTTGCACATCGAGAGACTGACATTCTTGCCCATTCTTCCTTGCAAAACAGCTCGAGCTCAGTGAGGTTGGATGGAGAGTGTTTGTGAACAGCAGTCTTCAGCTCTTTCCACAGATTCTCGATTGGATTCAGGTCTGGACTTTGACTTGGCCATTCTAACACCTGGATACGTTTATTTTTGAACCATTCCATTGTAGAGTTGGCTTTATGTTTTGGATCATTGTCCTGTTGGAAGATAAATCTCCGTCCCAGTCTCAGGTCTTGTGCAGATACCAACAGGTTTTCTTCCAGAATGTTCCTGTATTTGGCTGCATCCATCTTCCCGTCAATTTTAACCATCTTCCCTGTCCCTGCTGAAGAAAAGCAGGCCCAAACCATGATGCTGCCACCACCATGTTTGACAGTGGGGATGGTGTGTTCAGGGTGATGAGCTTTGTTGCTTTTACGCCAAACATATCGTTTTGCATTGTGGCCAAAAAGTTCAATTTTGGTTTCATCTGACCAGAGCACCTTATTCCACATGGTTGGTGTGTCTCCCAGGTGGCTTGTGGCAAACTTTAAACGAGACTTTTTATGGATATCTTTGAGAAATGGCTTTCTTCTTGCCACTCTTACATAAAGGCCAGATTTGTGCAGTGTACGACCTATTGTTGTCCTATGGACAGACTCTCCCACCTCAGCTGTAGATCTCTGCAGTTCATCCAGAGTGATCATGGGCCTCTTGGCTGCATCTCTGATCAGTTTTCTCCTTGTTTGAGAAGAAGGTTTGGAAGGATGGCCGGGTCTTGGTAGATTTGCAGTGGTCTGATGCTCCTTCCATTTCAATATGATGGCTTGCACAGTGCTCCTTGAGATGTTTCAAGCTTGGGAAATCTTTTTGTATCCAAATCCGGCTTTAAACTTCTCCACAACAGTATCTCGGACCTGCCTGGTGTGTTCCTTGGTTTTCATAATGCTCTCTGCACTTTAAACAGAACCCTGAGACTATCACAGAGCAGGTGCATTTATACGGAGACTTGATTACACACAGGTGGATTCTATTTATTATCATCGGTCATTTAGGACAACATTGGATCATTCAGAGATCCTCACTGAACTTCTGGAGTGAGTTTGCTGCACTGAAAGTAAAGGGGCCGAATAATATTGCACGCCCCACTTTTCAGTTTTTTATTTGTTAAAAAAGTTTAAATTATCCAATAAATGTTGTTCCACTTCACGATTGTGTCCCACTTGTTGTTGATTCTTGACAAAAAAATGAAATTTCATATATTTATGTTTGAAGCCTGAAATGTGGCGAAAGGTTGCAAGATTCAAGGGGGCCGAATACTTTTGCAAGGCACTGTATATACCGTAATTTTCACACTATAAGGCGCACCTGACTATAAGCCGGCACCCACCACATTTGGCACGAAAACAGCATTTGTTCATAGATAAGCCACACTGGACTATAAGACGCAGCTGTCCTCACTGTATTATGGGATATTTACACCAAAAGATATTAACCGGTAACACTTTATTTGACTGCGGCATCATACGACTGCCAAATTAACCACCATGAAGATTTGAACACATTGGCTGCAAAGCTTCAATGCCTCAAGAAGCGTCATTTGGCCATCACTGCTCCCTTGGGCGGAGACAGTCAACCTCTGCTGCCACCTGCTGTCAACACTGTGGTTCTCCAACATGCCTCCTAGCATGCATTGCAGCGCTACCGATGTAAATAACAATCAAAATTCATGTTCTGTGCTAAATATTTCCTTAGTTACTGTTCTAGTTGTTTCATTAATTCCTAGTTATGGTATTTGGTAACACTTTATTTGACAGTGGCGCCATAAGATTGCCATTAGACAGTCATAATTATGACATGACACTGTCATGAGCAATAGTGAATGATTATAACACATGTCATTTAGTGTTATCCAGAAAATTATATCACTTTTGAATGGATATAAAAGATCCAGACTGGACAAAAATGGTGTTAGTGACATAATTTGCCGGATGACATTTTGATGACATCTGTCATAACCATTCAGTAATGCCCATGATAGTGTCATGTCATAGTTATGATGGTCTTATGACAGTCTAATGACGCCACTGTCAAATAAAATGTTACCGCTTAACCCAAATAAATCAACAAATAAGCCGCACTGGACTATAAGCCGCTGGATTCAAAATGAAGGAAAAAAGTAGCGGCTTATAGTCCGAAAATTACGGTAATTAGAAAATCTGAATCAATGCAGGAAATACAAATCAACCGTTTCTTTGATTTATTTATCAGTTTTCAATTTAACAATTGTACATGCAATATAAACATTAAGTATACATACATTTCTTGTAAACAATAAGAATTCAAGTATGAACATTTATAACAGCTTGTATAACTTGAACAATGTACAACATTATTAAAAAAAAACAATACGACGACTGTGCAAACATATTGTAACACAAATGACTTACAGCTTGAACAGTACACTTCAAACAGACAACTTATTGTTCATACCACTGAAGCTATTTTGCTCTAATGCCAATGAAACATTTAGGTATTTATGATGGCAGTAATGACACAGAGTAAAGCAAGGACATACAGAAAAGTAGCTGTGGCCATTAAACGGTCATTTTATAGGTTTCACAGTTGTTTTGTACTTTATGCTGAATGCTTTACCATCATGAAAGCTATCATAGAAATCACACACACACAGATACAAAATAACTAGGGCTGTCAAACGATTAAAATTTTTAATTGAGTTAATTACAGCTTAAAAATTAATTAATCGTAATTAATCGCAATTCAAACCATCTATAAAATATGCCATATTTTTCTATAAATTATTGTTGGAATGGAAAGATGAGACACAAGACTGATATATACATTCAACATACGGTACATAAGTACTGTATTTGTTTATTAAGACAATAAATCAACAAGATGGCATTATCATTATTAACATTCTCTTAAAGTGATCCATGGATAGAAAGACTTGTAGTTCATAAAAGATAAATGTACAAGTTATCGAAATTTTATATTTAAACCCCTCTTAATGTTTTTGTTTTATTAAAATTTGTAAAAAAAAATTTCAATCAAAAAATAAACTAGTAGCTCGCCATTGTTGATGCCAATAATTACACCTTGCTCACTCATTGTGCTGAAACCCATAAAATCATTTGGACCCAAACGCCAGCAGAGAGCGCCAAACACCAAAAAACAAGTAACAAGCGGACATTACACTGCTGTCATTTTAATCTGTTTGAGCGGGCGTGTGCGTTAATTGCGTCAAATATTTTAACGTGATTAATTTAAAAAATTAATTACCGCCCGTTAACGCGATAATTTTGACAGCCCTAAAAATAACGCGGCATACTAATTGCTAGATGCAGTCCGTGTCCAATCCACTCATTAAATTCAGCCGTTTTGACAATGTTAGAGCCGCTCTCCGACGTAAACAATGCGTCCCTGTCGCAGACTAAAACGTCACAGCAGTTCGTACCATGTGCAAACATGACTGCTTGGCGGAGGATAATTCCTATAATTACTTGAGGAGCCTACAGTTATAGGAAGTACTCAGGTTCCTACAGTCTGAAAGCGTCTAATGTTTCTGGGTCAATTTGACCCGGTCTATTCATGTCAAATAACATTTTTAACAGGATGGATTGTGGTTAAACTATGTGTAGGTATTTAGCTTGAAAATAGAGCAATTTGACTCGAACTGTGTTTGTTTTGAAAAAAAGCATCCTGAAGAAATGAATACAAAATACGTCCAAATGAACAAAATTTATTTGTTGATGTCAAATTTCTTCCCAAAAAATATTTGTTCTTAAACTTTTTTTAAAAAGTAGGTACATTTGACCTCTGCTACAGTGAGGAGCAGAAGTATTTGCACCCGTTGTGATTTTGCAAGTTTGCCTACTCAGAAAATAGGTAAAGGTTTCAATCATAGATGCATTTCCACTTATAGAGACATAATCTAAAAAAAGAACTGGAACTCACGCTGTATGATTTTTCATTAATTTATTTGTAATCTACTGGGGTTCATAAGTATTTGTACCCCTGAGACAATCAGTGATAATATTTAGCGCAGAAGCCTTTGTTTGCAATTACAGTGGTCAGACGCTTTCTGTAGTTCGTCGCCGAGTTTTCACACATGGAAACAGGGATTTTGGCCCATTCCTCCACACAAATCTTCTCTAGATCTGGCAGGTCATCCAAAGATTTTCTCTTGGATTGAGGTCTGGAGACTGGCAAGGCCACTCCAGAACCTTGATATGCCTTTTACGCAGCCACTCCTTGGTCAGCTCGGCTGTGTGCTTCAGATCCTTGTCATGTTGGAAGATCCAGCCATGACTCATTTTCAAGTCTCTGACTGAGGGAAAGAGGTTGTGGCTCAAAATCTGACGATACATTTCACCTTCTTTATACAGTACCGTCCTGTCCCTTTTGCCGAAAAGCAGCCCCAAAGCAAGAGGTTTCCACCCCCCTACTTCACAGTGGGGATGGTGTTCTTTGGATTGTACTCATCCTGCTTTTTCATCCATACAAGTTTCATCTGACCCCATGACTTTCTCTCATGACACCTCTGCATCATTCAGATGGTCCCTGGCAAACTTCAGACGGGCCTTCACATGTACTGGCTTCAACATGGAACCTTCTGAGCAATGCACGATTTTAAACCATTGCACCGTAGTGCTCTACTGACAGTAGCCTTTGAAACTGTGTATCCAGCTCTCATAAAGTCATTGACCACCTCCTACCGTGTAGTTCTAGGCTGAGCCCTCACTTTTCTCATAATGAGTGTTGCCCAACGAGGTGAGATTTTACATGGAGCAATCCGAGGTAGATTATCTGTCACTTTTAGGCTTTTCCATTTTCTAGCAATTGCTGCAACTGGTGATTTATTCTCACCTACAGTAGCTGCTTTCCAATTGTCCCATTGCCTTTTCCAGGTTTGTGGAGCTCAACAATTTTTTCTCTGGTGTCTTTCGAAAGCTCTCTAGTCTCGCGCATGGTAGCAGGTGGATTATGGTTGACTGTGGGGTGCACAGATGACATTATTGAGCTCAAACGGATGGTGGGTGGGTGGTTACTCAACTTAGCCATTTCTGTCCTTGTTTGGTCCCAGCTCGATTCCGTTTGCTTTATTGCTTAGTTGAGAGTTCTCCTACCCTGGATTGTGCGCCTTCCTGATCTGCGTCTCCAGCTGTGATCTTGGCTCATTCAAGTTTTGAAAATGTTATTTCAACATTTAAATACAACGCTTGCCACAACCATTTCGTTATTTCTACTCCTCGGAACTAATACTAATACCTTCAGAACTGAAGGGCATATGCAGCGTGAGGAGTGACGGTCCGAAATATTTAATTCGCCTAAACGCGAATTAAATATTTCGGAATGTGACAGTGTAGATCACCACAACAACAATGGTCAAAGAACCTAAACGTTACGTCAATGTCAATATTAACGTCGGTTTCACAGGCTTAAACCAGAAGTACATTCATTAACTTCAAATGCCTTTCTGTGGATTTATCTCCCGATTTCCATCTCCGCGCCGACGTACTCAATCGGGTGCAAAATTTGTGCGGTTTTCAAAATAAAGCGTGTAAAGCAATTTGTATTTGATGTGCTATTTCAGACGTCTTATGGCAAATAGTGCGTAAAAAATGAGCTTCATATATTCATTTAGGCTATGTCTACATTAGGACAGATAAATTTTTCCAGGGTATTTTGCCCATTATTTTTATAACTGTCCACACTTCGTTTAAGGTGCGTTTAAGGGCCTCCCCGCTTCAGCAAGGCACGCCTGCATTTGCGCAAACTACGCATGCGTGAAAAGGAGACGCTTCATTTGTTACGTCATCGCCCGCGTGGTTTACCTCTGAAACGGAAACTCATTCCTAGCCCGCTGCAAATTTTGAAATTACTCCACCTCTAGACTGTCATTATTTTGTGATCAGTTTTTTTTTCGTGATCGCAATTAAACGCATCACACAGGAGCGAGAGTGGAAGGGAGAGCACTCTGCTTTTACGAACAGGCGCCATGTTGTGATTTAAATAAATCTTTATAAAACAACGAAAGCCTGACATCATTACTTGGGATGTTACAATCGATGCGCAGTTGCGCTCTCACCACTTGGAAAATAACAAATAGAAGCATATCGTATGGCGCTGCGTATATTTCCTGGTAGGCGCAACGAAGACTGCTTGTGCATAAAAGTGGCGATCCTGGAGATGGCAACAGTTTTGACAGGCAGAAATGTCTGGGAAAAACTGATCGCGTGCCTCTTTGACTGGGGGTACCACTCAGGTCACTGTTCGGGGTTTAATTTTCCTCTACGTATTTTTATTTACAGTACTCATGTTTGGTCGGCATTGAGTTGGGAGCGGCCATCTGGCTGATTAGAGATAACTCGGGAGACGAGCTCTGTAAAAAACTCATCACCTCATCCGCTATGGGAGACCCCCAAATGGGCACTGAATTGAAGCATATTATTGAGAGTAGTTTAAAGGTTCAAGAAAAATGTGTGGGGAAAAAAAGAGGAGCAGGAATGCCACGTCGTGATCGTCCACCTCCATTTTTTACAATGCTGTCATGCCGCACTAAAAAAAGCTGACAGCCTGACGTACCTTTTTGAGTATCCGAATGTTGTACGGAGACAGCAGTCCATATTAGGCGGTGCGTTGGCGGCAGGTAACATTACCCGCCTACACGATCCGTCCAACAACTAATCCGGATAATAGGCATACTAGTGTAGCTGACATGCCGTATAGTCAGGGGTGCACATATTTTTTTTGCCCATGTTCTCAGAGGAGGACCTGGAGATGTGACTTGGTCCTCATTGAGCTCGAGAGCCGACCCGCCTGATGCGATAAAATTATGACAAGCTTTACTTAGAGCTAACTTTAACTTTAATTAATTATAGTAATAATTAATGCTTGATTAACATCAACTGACACAACAAAATTGGCATTACTTTGAAGTGAAATGTAAAGAAATAAACATAAAAACACCAATTCAAAATATAGGGCATTATGCGGCTCCCACATTAACTCCAAGCCTTTGTAAAAGTGGGATGTCCTCCTCATAAGACCTCATTGAACGTGCATGTTTAGCTTTGTAAAATGCGAGCAAAAACATGTTTTTCAGTGCATGGCGCTGTTCTTAATTACCTTTATTCCGCCACTTGTCCATTGGGCGAGTGGGGTCCTGTCTGACATCGATAGTTTGCTTAACTGCCACCTGCTCTGTTTTTTTCATGCTTTTCAAAGTTTGGTTGGCTGAAATTCTTTGACCCTACATAAAATGCGCAGCTCTTATCAGCGACATTGGGATTCTCACGGCACATTTTGTACCGCATTTTCGTGCGAGCATCATTTGGTTCTAGCCATGGTACCTGCTGTAGCCACTTTTCAGTAAAAGTCCTTTTTTTCGGTAGCTCCGGTGACGTCTCTGTCATCTGTCTGTCTTTTGACGGGGGTGGGCGAACACGGAAATAATTACTCAGTGGGGCCTGCCTCTTCGACATTTTGAGAAGTTATTTTCTCGTGTCCGCCGCAAAAACTGGTCAGCCATCGGTACGCAAAAGCGTATGGAAGCCGTTGAGGGCCAGCGCGTTTGTCTACGTCCAGTCCGCATGCGTGCATGCAGACCACTTATGTGCACCCCTGCGTATAGTCCAACTAATTAGATGTTTAAGGCCATTATTCGTCCTAGTGTAGACGTAGCCTAAGACGCATGTTAAATAATACAAATTTTAAATTGGAATCTTTAAATCTTAAAAAAAAAAATAATCTCATTTGCAAGGCGTGGTGGCTTTTATTTTGGTGTGGCGGTGCGCCACAATCTCGTATAGGTAGGGGAAACCCTGCATCTATGATTGAAATTTCAGATCAGTTTTCTAAGTGGGTGAACTTGCAAGATCACAAAGGGTGCAAATACGTCTGCTCCTCACTGTATATTGAAGATTCCAAATGATCAATATGTCACATATTTGTTGATGAGAAATTTCACAGTAAAAAAAAAAAAAAAAAAACAATTGTAGCTTTTCACCTTTTAAAATTGGTTAATTTGACCTGCCTAGCCAATCAATTTATGGCAAATGTGTCAAAATGAGCCATTTGAATCATGTGCGGATGGCATGTTTCCCAGCCAATAGCTAATGTTTGCTGTTCTTGAACTTTTGAAATGGGTCATTTTGACCCCAACACTACAGGAGGGTTAAAAAGACCCCCGTCCCGCTCGCCCCCTTTGTAGCTGCCGCCGCCGCTTGCCCTTCTCGTCTTCCGCTTTTTTTTTCCTCGCATCTTCGGATGATTTCGTGCCTCGTCAGCAGGTTTACTCGCTTCAATGCCTTTATTTTTTTTTTTTTTTTTGCCAAAGTCGATGGGGAAAATGATGGTAGTTTTTTGTAGTTTTTTTTGTTTTTGTTTATTTATACTATATATTTGCATACAGTACTTTACAATGCCAATTACAGTGCAATCTTCATTTATTTATTGTTTAAAAAGATTAAGTGTAGTTCTATACTAATTTTTCTCCTTCCTGGTAGCATGTATTTTGTATGTTAGAATGATTTTTAAGGCCAGCATTCCTTCTCCTTCCCTTGGTAACACTTTATTTCTCATGCAGTTGTTGGGATCCCGCAGTTATAAAACTTGTAACCAAATACGTATGTACTGTTACTATTATTTTTTTAATTTTAATGTCATCTCCGAGCTGAGTCGTCGTTTTCAAATCGCTCGGAGAGAGAGACATGTAGCAAACGCAAATGTTCCTGCCTGTTGACATTTTCAACCAAACGTGCAGGCTTCAATGTTCTGACCAAGGGTTCTGTGATTTTCTTTAACGACACAGCAGCATTATTATTTTTTTGAATTATTGTTACTATTACTCTATGATGAAAAGGACAAAAAAAAAACATTAACTTGATCTGTGATTATGCTTATTTTTCATTATCGTTTATGATTGTTATTGTTTTGGGTCACGCAAAATGTGCCATTGTGGAAACACGTCGCCCCCCCCTAGAGGCGAGGAGGGTGGTGACTGACGAAAAGCTCCAATCAATCACACTAGCGTAGGCAGGCGAGTTTATCGACGAGTTCTTGTTGGGCTTAGCCAGTAATAGTGAGTGTTTTGTATCCAGTATTTGTTTTTTTTTTGCTAAGAGATGATATACAGTACAGAGATATCTATAGAGCTATAGAGGTGGTAAGTACATTTACGACTAACCTAAGTTGAAGCACTTTTCTATCACCGCGAGCATTAGTAGTCTTGATGGGTGGGGGTTGTTGCATTTTGATCCAAAACACTACTGCCAATTGACTGCCGTTGACGGAGATGGACGTCCAATCCATTTTGACTAGGATAAGGCTATCTGCGTTAATGGCGGTCAGTGAGTTAAGTGCAAGAACATTGAAGTGATGGAGGATGGCAGGTTACTCCCTGTTGGGTTAATTCTACATTAAGATTAATTTTCCAACCCCTTCCTCACAATACACCTGTGCCTTCTGATCTGTTAATTTGTTTTCTAGGTTTGTTTTTTTAACAGCATTTTTTTTTTTGACTGAGCAATTGGCCACAGGGTGCAGAAACACAAAAAAACACGTGGAAAAAAAAGTGTTTTTTACCTCACGATTTTAAGAGTGAACATTCCAGGTTGTCATGGTCTACCAATTTGAGATTTTGAAAGAGAAAGTCATGCATTTCTTCTTGTATTGTAAATGTTAGACAATTTCATATGCATTATATAAAAAGAAACTGCCATATCGATTTTAATGTATAGTTTTTTTTTTTTGCAAATACTACCCTATGTATGTAAGACGTAACTGTATCGTAGCGTATATATAATATATTTATGCCCAATAAATGTTTTAATTTTTTTCTGACAATGAGTGTTTATGTTGCTACATTGAAATCAAATGAGTCGTGTTTACACTCCACCTTTTAATCACTGCAAAGCATCTTTTACAAGAAATTTGGACATTTGTCAGCATTAGGCGAAGTGGAATGTACGTTAACGGCTCACAACAAATACACAAAATTCTACCATTACAAAGATGGTAACACTTTAACAATAAGGATCACTTAATATTAGTTAAGGCATTTTTAGACAATAATGTTAAAGGGACATCACATAAATTCATATAATCGCTTATCTAACATTTATTAACACTGGAAGTCTCAAGGTTTTTTTTGGGGGGGGGGGGGCTATAAAGAAATACCAGAAAGGTGACAAATGACCCCGATACCAAACTGACTACCTGTCTTTGTCAAACAATAGCCCACTCAAACAAGCAATCAAGCAGCCTAGGTGTGAAGGGGGGTTTCACTCTGGATAGCTGCAATTAGCATCTTGAATATTTGCAAATCGAGACTTGTTAACTCCTGGGTTTGTGTAAAAATGATGAGAGGGCCATGTGGCATGAAACTATGACTAGCATCCAGATCTGTAGCTGAACCAGACTATCTACATTTTAGAAAATTGAGTGTTAGAACATCTGGAACAAATCTCATAAAGCACATATACATTGTCTTGAGAAGTCCAACATTCAGTTGTCAAGGTTCATAGTTTATTATGTTGAAGCACACAATGACCAAAGAACTTTCCACAGAAGCTTAAACAGCTGTTTTGTCACAGTAAGACACAAGCTTCAGTATGCAGTACATACTGTAGGCAAACTGCAGCTTTTGGAATCTGTAAAAAGGTTGTCCGCCCAACTGCCTGCCTGAGTGGTCCACTGTCCAACAAAGCCAAGGCAGCCCTGCCCAGCAATCACTCAAGATGCTAATTGGAGCAATCCAACCCTGTGGTTTTGCGATTGTGAATGGGAATGACTAATAAGGACCTCAGTGCTTACAAATGATATGCTGATTAAGGTCAGATGACCCTTCTCTGGTTGCAAAAATGATTTGTATCAACTGAATCACCCTTGGTGGTTCTAGTGTTAATATCATAGACTTCATAATGATATTGACGGGACACATTCTCCAGACACTGCATCACGCCTTCAAGTAGGGGTCGTCCCACACTCCAATTCTGTCAGTTGAAGTCGGTCAAAGTTATTCTCAAACACATGCAGCGATCCAACGCCGGATTTGGGTTGAAAAAGTACAAAAGCTGTACCGCATACAAACAGGAAGGATTGTCTCAGGAGTGATTTGTTCGAGGATTCAAGGTAATTGTTATATTTTTCATACCATGCATGCATTTTGAAACGTGAAAAAAATCAATGTGAGAAATGAACCGCTACGACATTGGCGTCATAATTCACAATATTTACGTAAAATAAATGCGAATTGCCAGGTTTTTTTTTTGCTTTTAACCAAGAATCGAGACGGTTTTACATCCATATCTATAAAGAATTGAGGGATTTAAGCATTTATTCACAATAATTTTCAATGTAAAAAGCTCTTTGTCGTGATAAGGCGGGGCCAAAGTGGCTTAAAGACTAGCAGCATATTCTACATATTTACACGAAATGAATGCTAACTGCCTTTTTTTTTTTTTTTTTTTTTTGCTTTTAACCAAGAATTGAGGTTGTTTTACGTCCATATTTAGAATTCAGGGATTTAAGCATTTATTCACAAGAATTTTCAATGTACAAAGCTCTTTGTGGTTGTAAGGCGGTGCCGCAGTGGCTGAAAGAATAGCAGCATGTTCGACATATTTACGTAAAATAAATGCTAACTGCCTGTTTTTTTGCTTTTAACCAAGAATGGAATGTTTTACATCCATATCTACAAAGAATTCAGGGATTTAAGCATTTATTCACAATAATTTTCAACGTAAAAAGCTCTTTGTGGTGATAAGGCAGCGCCACAGTGGCTTAAAGACTGGCAGCATATTCAACGTTTTTACGCGAAATGAATGCTAACTGCCTTTTTTTTGCTTTTAACCAAGAATCAAGACTTTTGTACGTCTATATCTAGAATTCAGGGATTTAAGCATTTATTCACAAGAATTTTCAATGTAAAAAGCTCTTTGTGGTTCTAAGGCGGAGCCGCAGTGGCTTAAAGAATAGCAGCATATTCGACATATTTACGTAAAATAAATGCTAACTGCCTGTTTTTTTTGCTTTTAACCAAGAGTCGAATGTTTTACGTCCATATCTATAAAGAATTCAGGGATTTAAGCATTTATTCACAATAATTTTCAATGTAAAATCTTTTTGTGGTGATAAGGCGCCACAGTGGCTTAAAAACTAGCAGCATATTCGACATATTTACGTTAAATGCTAATGTCCCGTTTTTTTTTTGCTTTTAACCAAGAATCAAGACTTTTTTACGTCCATATCTATAAAGAATTCAGGGATTTAAGCATTTATTCACAAAAATTTTCAACGTAAAAAGTTCTTTGTGGTGATAAGGCGGCACCACAGTGGCTTAAAGACAAGCAGCACATTCGACATATTTACTTAAAACTAATGCTAACTGCCGGGTTTTTTTTTTTTAACCAAAGATCGAGACTGTTTTACATCCATATCTATAAAGAGTTCAGGGATTTAAGTATATATTCTCAAGAATTTTCAACGTAAAAAGCTTTGTGTTTCCACTTGGTCAGCTTTGACAGCGATCGGTCCCCTATTAATCGGCCCCGTGTCCCGTCAATATATTAAGTAACATAACAATAATTCATATAATCACTTATCCAACATTTATTAATGTATCAATTAACATTAATTAATGCATTGGTTAAGGCATAACTAAACAGTAACTAATGGGTTGGTGAAACTAAAAAAAAAATAAAAAACATAACATTAATTCACATATACAGTCATGTGGAAAAATTAGGACACCCTATGGAAGCCTAAGTGTTTTCGGACATATTTAGTCATATGTGTATTTAATATCAATTTTAACAATCTTGAGATTTTCAAGTAAACGATTAAAGATTTTTTATAACTTTCTACAAAGTGTAATTTTGAATAAATGCTATTTCTGTTGAGGAATAAATAGGACACACCCACATTTAATCCCATTTAAAATGGCTAAAACCACACACATGTGTATCACATCAGGTGCACATGATTAGAACATCATTATCCAGGAGGCTTGCCTTCATTAAACCTCACATTTAGTTTGGTGTACCCCTGACTGTTGAAGTGAGAGAAAACACCATGGAAAGATCAAAGGAGCTGTCTGAGGCCTTCAAAAAAAAAGATTGTAGACACTTTTGAGTATGGTAAGGGATTTCAAAATATCTCAAAAGAACATAAAATCAGCTGTTCCACTGTCCGGAAAATAGTCTACACGTGGAGGACATTCAAAACAGCTGCCAAGATGCCCATGTCTGGCTGTCCAAGCAAATTCATCCTGAGAGCAGACCGCAAGATGCTAAAAGAAGTCTCCAAAAACCGTACAATGTGCATGCCTCTACAAACAGAAAGAGACTTCACAAGTTTAACCTTCATGGAAGATGTGCAAGGAGGAAACCTTTGCTCTCCAAGAAGAAAGTGAAGGTCAGCCTGATGTTTTCCAGAGAGAATGTAGACAAAGACAAGAATTTCTGGAATAATGGTCTTTGGACAGACGAATCTGAAATCGAATTATTTGGACAACGGGGGACATGTTTCGCGTAAACCCAATACAGCATTCCAGGAAAAGAACCTCCTATCAACTGTGAAGCATGGAGGTGGAAGTATCATGGTTTGGGGATGCTTTGCTTCAGCAGGACCTGGCCAGCTCACCATCATAGAATCTACCATCAATTCTATCGTGTATCAGAGGGTGCTTGAGGAACATGTGAGCTCATCTGTGAAAAAAATTAAAGCAGAAGCAAAAGTGGGACCCTGCAACATGACAATGACCCAAAACAGCCCAGTAAATCCACCAAGGACTGGCTGAAAAGGAAGAAATGGAGAGATAGAAAGCCCAGATCTTAATCCCATTGAGATGCTGTGGGATGACTTGAAACGGTCTGTACATGTGCAAGAAACCTTTCAAACATCCCACAGTTGAAAGTATTCTGCGTTGAGGAGTGGGGCAAACTTTCTTCAGACTAATGTCAAAGACTGGTAGATGGCTACAAAAAAAGCGTCTCACGGAAGTTATTTCAGCCAAAGGGGGTAACGCTAGCTACGAGGTGGTAGGGTGTCCTAACTTTTTCCTCAGTTAGAATATGCATTTTTGTTGATATACAGTGCCCTCCATAATTATTGGCACCCCTGGTTAAGATTTTTAGCTTGTAATAATTTTTTAATTCAAATAATATGGGACCTTAATGGAAAAAAAGAGAAAAATTCAACCTTCAATACAAGTGCATTTATTCAGTGGGGGAAAAATCCCACATAAAGAAATAATTATTTGACATCAAATAATGTGTGTCACAATTATTAGCACCCCTGGTGTTAATACTTTGTACAACCCCCTTTTGCCAACAAAACAAGGTCTGGGGACTGAGATGGCCATGGGAGGAGCTTGATTTTGTGTCTGGTGAACCATTTCTGTGTAGATTTTGCCATATGTTTAGGGTCATTGTCTTGCTGAAAGACCCAGTGACGACCCATCTTCAGCTTTCGGGCAAAGGGCAACAGATTTTGATTTAAAATGTCCTGGTATTTCAAAGCATTCATGATGCCATGCACCCTAATAAGGTTCCCAGGGCCTTTGGAAGCAAAACAGCCCCACAGCATCACTGACCCACCCCCATACTTCACAGTGGGTATGAGGTGCTTTTCAGCATGCGCATCTTTCATGGCACGACAGACCCACTTAGAGTGTTTTTTGCCAAAGAGCTCAATCTTGGTCTCATCTGACCAAAGCACACGGTCCCAGGCTTAAACACAGGTCCAGGCTTCAACTGGGACCGTGTGCTTTGGTATAACCAGGGGTGCCAATCATTATGGAGGGCACTGTATTTGGTTAATGACTAAAACAATGTTACTTTTTGTTGTTTACCTGCAATTAAATCACTTTCTTTTCCAGATATAAAGAAAAACGAGATCAGACATTGATATGTGAACATTTCTTAATAAATAACTTTCATGGGATGTCCTACTTTTTTCACATGACTGTACATTAGTGTATTAATACATAGTTATTAATGTATACTGGTATGATTAAGTGAATGTAAAATGAAAAACATTGCTCTATTAGTCCTTGGGTGCTTTAAGTATGGTATTATCTCACGTTAATGTACCTCATAAGTTAACCATATTTAACTATTACTGAATACTGTTTGGACCCTTATTGTAAAGTGTTAATGCTTAAGTTAATAATGATAATGCTCACTTTTTTAGGCATCATTAAAAAGGACATCCTTGTCAATATAATACATCGTACACCTGAGATGGGACATAAACATCGCAGAGGCCTTTAGTGTGCTGTATTTACATATATATCTAAGCAACATCACAATTATAACACTGGAGAACACCATTTTTGTTGAGTTTGGTCTAACAGCTCTTAGGTTTTGGTGCAGGCAAAACCCAAAATTGATCTCAGTTTTTTCTTAGTCAAGTTTTGAACTACAGGATCCTCGTTTTCTTAAAAATTTGAAAGCTCCTGTACTTAGCATGCTTATAATTTTTAAAAATTCAAATATTGAATTTTAATTAACTAAAGGCCATGAGGGCAATGTTTAATGCCGTTTTTACAAAGGATACGGCGACTGTAATTATTATGTGCAATTAGTAACAATATAGCAAACCATGGAGGAAACAAAACTTTTAGGAAAAAACTGACTCCAATATTGTAATCAGCATGCCAATTTTAGCTTTAATAAGCATAAAAATGGAACTCGATACATTTTTTGTCAAATTGTTTTTCCAGTGTAATTACAAATGCTATTTCTTCACACCTTGACAACATTTTGCAGCAAGACGGTACATTTTTACCCAACTACAAGTTGGTGAATAAGTGTATGATAACCATTGAAGTCGTGACTGCGAAGAAAATTTTTTTTTATTTTTGGTAAATCCTATATATTTTACTAGTTATTTCATTCATTTTATGTAGAAATCAGGCAATGATGCCTTTGTAACCATGTTCCGTGAAGTCTGCCCAGCAACTATTGACATCTCGCCGCAATTTGATTGAGAGCTGCGAGTGGACAAAATAAATTGGAAGTAGATCAGTGGGTTGTTTTTTTTTAGGTTTTTTTGTTTGTTTGTTTTGGTGTTGGTATAAAGAGTTAAGAATGTGAAAGGTTAAAAAAATACATGTGAAACAGTTCAACGCAGGCACTGATAAAATTACGGTACATATTTTTTTAAATATTATACAACTTTTAACTGCCATGTTATTGTTTTTTTTAAACTCGTTCTGTACAAATTTTGGTAGCTGATTTCAAATCTGCCATCAGTTTTTATCTGTATGCATTTTAGTCTTATACAAAGTGGGGCAGAGCATCTTGCTTATTTAAATTTGGCACCCAGAAGCTACGGTTGCTCTGAGGATGGTAGGGATGGACTTATTTGAGAGGGTGGGGCTTAAAGTTTAGTTCTTAACATACATTATTTATTTTGTGTTTATATTTCAGGAACCCCAGTGAGCATCATGGAGTGGACGAAGTTGGAACGCGCTTTCACTGTTGAGGCATTTTTTTCAAGCGAGCAAAAAAATTGCGTGGATTAGGTTCCTGCATGAATTTGTAGGGATGAAATTTCAATTCTTAATGGAGGATTTATCTCACAGAACGAGCATTGAGGCATTTTTTTTTTTTTTTTAAGCGATCGCTCAATTGCTGCAAAGCGCATTCCGTAGACATTTCGATGGTGTTCCTGCCCGGCTGTCGATTGTATCATGGGTAAACAACTTCAGGGAAATGGTTGATGTAAAGAAAAAGAAACCTGGCCTCCCTCGAGCAGATTTGTTTTGAGATCTCCCCGACGGTCTGCCAGCAAATAGGCATCAGCTCTTGGGTTGTCTGCTTGTTCTTTGGGACGAATCCTCCATTAAGAATTGAAATTTCATCCCTACAAATTCGTGCAGGAACCTAATCCACGCAATTTTTTTTGCTCGCTTGAAAAAAATGCCTCAACAGTAAAAGCATTCCAATTTCAACCACTCCATGATGCTCACTGGGGTTTCTAAAAAATAAACACAAAATAAATAACGCACCCTAAGAAACAAACTTTAAGCCCCACCCTCTCAAATAAGTCCATCCCTACAATCCTCAGACCAACCGTCGCTTCAAGGTGCCAAATTTAAATAAGCAAGTTTCTCTGCCCCACCCTATGTTTGTGGTGTTTTATACAGATTCATTTTTTTGTGCCAACACCTGTTTAACTTTTCAGTTCTTTCCATGGTTATAAACATTTTTACCAATCATTGTGAACATTAGCTTGTCTTAGTTGCTTTTCACATATTGGAACACTAGCAGCAGTGCAGTACAGCCATCGCATTGTCCCTATTGTTGATCAGTTGTCTAAAACATGACGTAAGATGTATTTGCCACATATTGTTACCTTTGGGCTGTTTTTTATGGCCAGTTTTATACCGATTTTGTTGAAAATATCACTTTGAAATAATTTTGCATTGCATAATAAATTGAAATATTGAATTCGAAGAAAATTCAATACAAAAAACTAAGGTTTACAGGGGATGGGGGGAATCCCCTTAAGTCACTCCAAAATTGTGTAAGAACAAGTGTTTGCATCAATGCAACTTTTTTTAAAATTATTATTAACCAGTGTTATTTGGCCATTAGGGTAGTTGTAATCTTGCAGCAGGAAGTCTGCCTACCAACATGTGACATAACATTAAAAAGAAAAACTCATTCCTGGAAATTGATGAAGATACATCCAATCCATTAAAAAAAAATAGCTAATTGGTTGCCATTGACAGTGACAGAAGTCGAATCCTTTTGAACATGGGAGAGCTGACAGCATGACAGAGTTTCTTTGCCATTGACGGTGATCCACGAGAAATTTTCACTGGGATCGCACTCTAAATGGATTGAATGTGTATCGTCTTCAATGGCAAGGCCGGCCCAGCCTATACACAGATTATGCTGCTGCTTAGGGCCCCTGACCACTAGGGGGCCCCCAATCTGGCAACCTCCTTTTAAACGTTGTTAATAGAGCATTGTGAATAATGTGGCACGCATTACCGTTTATCTATGCAAACATCCATTTTCTTGTCATTACAATCTGGCAACCTGGGGAGTGACGTTGAACCTGCTTTGCGATGATTGGTGCTTAAACTTGCTTGGAAAATAGATGCACGAATATGTCGAAGAGAATTTATCTTTCTGGAGCAGAGAAACGAAAGAAGAAGAAAATCGGAGAAGAAAAGAAACAACAGTATCAAGGTAATAGAGCATGTTGTTGATGTTGTTGTTGTTGTGCAAGACACTCTGACTTCAACGTTGTTGTCAGCTGAGCTTGTCAATATGTCGTACTGGTAATTGCCATTGGCCGCAGGGCGAATGTCCGGAGCGAATCAAGTAAAGCCGAGCAAGTTGTCACCTGTCGGCAACGGCAAATGTACGGCTTCCGCTGATTGTAGTAAAATGAAATATTGGCATAATATGCATTTTAAATGGTGAGCCAAAAATATGGGCCCCTTGGCATTATTTTGCTTAGGGCCCCCAAATGGCCTGGGCCGGCCCTGTTCAATGGCATTAAATGATTTAAAAGGGATTGGATGTCTTTCGCTGTCAATGGCAGCAAAATAGTTGACGAATGAATTTTTACAATTTTATTTAGAATGAACAATTCTATGAGATCAATAAATACACATACATATACTGTAGTACTCAACAATACTGACGTCATATAAAATGAACAAAGTCACAAGTTCTACAGTGCTTTCATTGTCATCCAGAAAGTAAATTCTGTACAATACATGCAAAGTTTTCACGGACAAAAACAGATCCATCCGGATGTTCTACCCCGGCTTCAGAAGCTAGCGCTAGATTCCATCCATCCATCTGCAACAGCCTTGAGCGTGCTGGCGGTGCGGGTCCGAGGCAGCCGCTGGTCGCCCAGGCCGAAGAGGCGCGCCGCCGCCCCGCGGTACTTCCATGACATGGTATTGTAGAGGATGGGGTTGATGGCGGCGCTCAGGTAGAAGAGAACAACCGACACAAGGCTGCAGTGCTCGGACACGGCGGACAGCAGTGGGGACGGCGCGTCAAGCGAGCGGAACTGCAGGTAGCGGCACATATGGAAGGGAAGCCAGCACAGGACGAAGGCCAGGACCACAACGACTGCAAAAAAATAACCCCACAAAACATTATTGCATTGTTTTTTCCACTAATTGACATAAAAAAGCATGTTTATTTCATATTACACCCTGTATTTTATGCTCCTGAATGAAATGGACCACTTGGATGTGTACAGAAGCGATGGATATATTCAATTTTTTGAATCCCACGCTACGGAAATTAGAGACTTCTGGTCACGGATTGAGGAAGAAAGCGGATGTGACGTTAACGGGAGACATCATTTTCATTATAGTATGCTAAAGGACTGTGGATCCAGGTTATTTACTGGATTAATTTGTTTATATAGTCGCGTCACACCAGCCCAATGTGATGCAGACTTTTGTTGCTACACCAGGGAGAGTGGTGTGAACCTTTCTGGGTTTCTAAAAGATCCTGTTCACCATGAAAAATGGGCAAAACAAGTATGACAATGGAGTGACCATTGTACGGACAAAGAATAAGCTGCGTGTTTTATATTACGTCAAATACTGGGATCATGGCACACATTTTAATCAGGAGCTGGCTTGCATTTTGTGGGTGACAATGCTCCCTTTCCACTGAGAAGGCGGGAGTTGCCGCCTCCCTTGGCCGACGCTTTCGTCTGCGTTTCTCGATTGTGTAGAGACTTCCAGCCCCGCCAGGCCTCTTCACGTGTCCGCCAGGAGAGCGCTATCATAGGCTTGGGCTTGGGCAGCCACGCGCTCCGACATCTGCCAGTTTGTCCAACCAGAATGTGCCATTTTCGGCGTTCATTCCCCTGCTGTGTCCCCGGCGACGAGCACTGCCTGCCGGGGCCGCAGCAGGGGAACGACAAGCCGAAACTTGCTCACTGCCAGGGGCTGGCTGATCGGTGAAGAACACCACCGCTGCCGTGTGTGACATGAGTTGGCGTAGTTTTGTGTGATTTTTTTTGTGTTCGAAAGGCAAGGAAGAGTCTTGAAAGAACCGCTCGGTTCGGTTAGCATGTAGCCTAGCTCTTGGTCTCCGAGTACCCTCAGGAAAATGACAAGAGCTGGACTAACGCCGGTAGCATAAAATGCCGTTCGGGAGGTTTAAGAAGTCGGCAGTTTTGACCATTATACAGTAATTTAGCCCTGTCGTACTGAATAAATGCATTTTTACTATTTCATATTCCATTTAGAACAAGACTGTTATATGTCATGGCCATACAATTTATTTAGCAATTGGGCTAAAATACTTAGATACAAAGAATATCCTGTAAAAATATTGGACTAGAGCAGTGCTTCTCAATTATTTTCTGTTACGCCCCCCCCAAAGAAGATATAAATGTTTTGCCCCCCGCCCCCAAACTCTGCCGCCGCGGTAAATAGTATTATTTGTCTATAATATTACAATTATAAGTACGCCTCGGCCTCACATTGTCTTTTTTTTTCTATTAGAGAAAATAACACAGATCAACTTATAAAGTATAACTTTACCAACATTGGGGCGTCCCACTATTTGAGAAGTACTGGACGAGAGACATAAAAACAATGATGACATTTTGCAGTCTGCTCTCTGTCTCCTTTTTCTTGTTCTGAATCTTCCTTGGGCTAAATTCTAAATCCGCTGAAATCACTACTCTGCTAGCATCATCACCCAGAGGGAGGCGCCAAAGCGCTATAATGACAAGAGGAGCTAAACGACAGATAAAGACTCATTTCTCGTCATTTGCGCTTTGCCAAATTGTTGTATATCGTCGAATCGTCTCAAAATATGATTTTAATTTACATAATGCTATATAAGATTTTTTTATGGTGTCACATGCACTTTAACCCTATATAAGACACTCATTGGCTGCCACTGAAGGTACGAGACGTCAATTCAATTTGACTGGGAGAGGCTGACAGCAAGTAACCGCTGCATTCACTCCAACTCGAATAATAAAAACAGTAAAACCGTAAAAAGTTTGTCAAATTAACAATCTGCTGTCGGCCTACTGGAAAAAATTTTAAACTGTTGTTTTACATCAAACGACTGGAAAAAGTACATACTGTTTATATAACCAGTGTGTGTGGGGCGTGGGAGCAAGCCAATCAAACATGCGTTTGAGGGGGGTGGACCGACATATTCGGCAAGTGAAAAGAGGTAAATATAACTTTGACCATAATAAAAATAATTTACATTTAATAAAAGTAGGGTCAATTCTATCCTTACAACATACAGTATGGGAAGGCATTCTAAATGACCAACAGTGGAGCAAATAAGTATTTAGTCAACCACTAATTGTGCAAGTTCTCCCACTTGAAAATATTAGAGAGGCCTGTAATTGTCAACATGGGTAAACCTCAACCATGAGAGACAGAATGTGGGGAAAAAAAACAGAAAATCACATTGTTTGATTTTTAAAGAATTTATTTGGAAAATAAGTATTTGGTCAATACCAAAAGTACATCTTGATACTTTGTTATGTACCCTTTGTTGGCAATAACGGAGGCCAAACGTTTTCTGTAACTCTTCACAAGCTTTTCACACATGGTTGCTGGTATTTTGGCCCATTCCTCCATGCAGACCTCCTCTAGAGCAGTGATGTTTTGGGGCTGTCATTAGGCAGTATGGACTTTCAACTCCCTCCTTACCCCGTGGCGTCAAAATGATAACAAATCCCAGAACCACACGGGAGGACCTAGTGAATGACCTACAGAGAGCTGGGACCACAGTAACAAAGGCTGCTATCAATAACACAATGTGCCGCCAGGGACTCAAATCCAGCTCTGCCAGACGTGTCCCCCTGCTGAAGAACGTACACGTCCAGGTCCGTCTGCGGTTTGCTAGAGAGCATTTGGATGATCCAGAAGAGGACTGGGAGAATGTGTTATGGTCAGATGAAACAAAAATAGAACTTTTTAGTAGAAACACAGGTTCTCGTGTTTGGAGGAAAAAGAATACTGAATTGCACCATACCCACTGTGAAGCATGGGGGTGGAAACATCATGCTTTGGGGTTGTTTTTCTGCAAAGGGACAAGGACGACTGATCTGTGTAAAGGAAAGAATGAATGGGGCCAGGTATCGAGAGATTTTGAGTGAAAATCTCCTTCCATCAGCAGGGGCATTGAAGATGAGACGTGGCTGGGTCTTTCAGCATGAAAATGATCCCAAACACACAGCCAGGGCAACAAAAGAGTGGCTTCGTGAGAAGCATTTATAGGTCCTGGAGTGGCCTAGCCATTCTCCAGATCTCAACCCCATAGAAAATCTGTGGAGGGAGTTGAAAGTCCGTGTTGCCCAACGACAGTCCCAAAACATCACTGCTCTAGAGGAGATCTGCATGGAGGAATGGGCCAAAATACCAGCAACAGTGTGTGAAAAGCTTATGAAGAGTTACAGAAAACGTTTGGCCTCCGTTATTGCCAACAAAGTGTACATAACAAAGTATTGAGATTAACTTTTGGTATTGAGCAAATATTTATTTTCCACCATGATTTGCAAATAAATTCTTTAAAAATCAAACAATGTGATTATCTGTTTTTTTTTTTTTTTTTTCCACACTCTGTCTCTCATCGTTGAGGTTTACCTATGTTGACAATCACAGGCCTCTCTAATATTTTCAAATGGGAGAACTTGCACAATTAGTGGTTAACTAAATACTTATTTGCCCTAGTGTTTTTAACTGAAGTCATTATATAATGGAAATCAGGTTGCTTAAAAGTTGGTGGGGACAATTTGAGCATCCTGGTAGTGTTTTGTCCCTACCGTCCCTTTCCAAACCTACATTCGTAAGTAAAGATACCACTGTATTGTTTTTATTACCAGGATCTTCAATTAAAAATATCTACTGTAATCCATTTTAGTTTTCATTTGAGTTTTTAGTTGTTGATTTTTTATTAACAGTAGAAATCTAGCAAGCATAGCTGTCAGTATTTAACCGTAAATTTTAAGTTTTTTTTAATTTTTACAGTTAGAACTCAAACGCCTATTGACGTCCAAAGCACTGAAATGTGATGATCACTGCCACCTACCAAGCATCTTGACAGTCTGCCTGTTGCTCCTGTCCCGGTGCGCCACACATGAGCCAACGTTGGTCTCCTGGCGCCTTCGCCATAGGCGACGTCCGATGAGGCTGTAGAGCACGGTGAGGCAGAAGACTGGCATGAAGAAGAAGATGGAGCTGAGCCACACCATGGCACCCATGAGGCCGGACTCCACGGCATAGCGTGTCATTTTACACTCCCGCGTGTCGTCGTCCTCCGCCTGGGTGCGGTTGGCGCCGAAACCCGGGTGGTCGCGCTCCACGCCCACCATGATGAAAACTGGCCCCGCGCTGACGAGGGCCACGCACCAAAGAACCAGGATGAGCCCGCGAACCCGCCGTTTGGTCACCAGGGCCTTGGCGTGCAACGGGAAACAGATGGCCACGTAGCGCTCCACAGAAAGCGCCGTGATGCTCAGGATGGTCGAGTAGGTGCTGGATTCGGACACGAACTGGAAAAGCTTGCAAAGCGCGTCGCCCAGGCGCCACGGACGATAGCGCCACATGCGGTAGAGATCCAGTGGCATGCACAGGAAAATTAGCAGGTCGGACACGGCCATGCTGCACAGGTACAAGTTCGTGGTAGTGCGCATGTCACGGCACTTTCCCACCACTAGGATGGTCAAGACGTTGCCGCTCACACCCACTGCCGACAAAAGCGTGCACGCCACCGTGATGAACACCAGCAGGGGAAAGCTGTAGTAACTGAGCGGGACTACCCGATCAGAGTCCAAACTCGTCGGGTCTAAGTCCAGGATCGGATCCCAGCTGCAGTTTGGGGAAAGAGGCAGGCATGAGGACATATTCAGCCACAGAGGCATGATGGTGTGTCTCTTTTAGAGTCTAGCGGTGAACATCAACTTCCTCTCATCACGTTACAGGGATGGTTTCGTAGGGTTGTAATTGATAAATTCCTTGACAATACGATTAGGGCTGCAGCTCTCGATTATTTTAGTAATCGATGAACTAGTTAGTTCAAATAATCGAGTAATGGGACAAGAAAGATAAAAAATTAAAATAGTTGAGCTGACCCTCAAACAGTATAACAAACAAATAAATAAATAAATAAATAAGGCTCTAAGTACAACAGAAGAACAATTGGCTTACTTTCATAACAAAAATCCGCTCGCTTAAATGCTATAAAATGCTAACATTTTTTTTTACAATGCTCTTAACAAATAGTTCAAACACATATTCCCACAAAAAAGGCTAAATATACCGATAAATTAAATTACGAATGCATTAAAAAACATTTGCTAAAAAAAAAAAAATACGAATAATCGAGTAATCGGAAGAGAAACATAAAAATTTACTTGAGCTGAGCCTCAAACGGTATTTAAAAAAAAAAAAAAAAAAAAAAAAAAGGATCTAAGTACAACAAAAGAACAATTGGCTAACTTTCATAGCAAAATTCTGTTAGCTTAAATGCTATAAAATGCTAACTTTTTTTGTTTTTTTGTTTTTTACAATGGCCTCAAATGGTTCAAACACATATTCCCACAAAAGGCTAAATATATCTATAAACTGAATTATGAATGCATTAAAAAAAATTAGCCCAAAAACTTAGCTTATGTTGGTCTTAACATGGAGCAGCTGGATTCAGCCATGTGAAATGAGTTGAGTCATATTCAGTCACCGCTAGAGGGCAGTGTATCCACCTAATTCAATAAAACTAAAAGCAAACGCTGTCAAAACAAACCATTACAATGCCACTTTAATAAAACGAATACTCGAAGCAGCAATATTGCAAAGTCAAGTACGACTCCTTTCAAGGTCTATTGAATCGTCGATCTATTGAAAATAATAAATACACATTTGACAGTTATATTTCATCTAAAGCAATAAAAAATAGAAATCTGGATGTTTTTGAGAATTTTGACATTTGAAATTATTTTAACCAATTATATCGAAATGGACGAAATCAATTGATATTTTAGGTTTAATTTCGATTGTGCTTAACCAATATATCAATCAATAAATATTTATCAATACACCCCTACTATTAAGGAGAGGTTTCTAAAATTTCATGGAGCCACATTCTAACTGTTGTAATCATCATTTCAGTCTTTGTAGCTTTTTGGGGAGCAACAAATTGTATTATGAGACTGGCTTCTTCGTCATCATAATTACCGGTTCAGTGACTCTCCGTTTGAAACGTCACTGACAATTTCAGTGTCAATGTTAAAGTGTTTTCAACAACCAAAAACCAAAACGCCGAAGGTCCAAATGTCTATTGAATCATTCTCCCATGCATTCCAATGATCAGCTTTTTTAGCCTCTACAGGTGGCAATCCAAAATCACCATTATGACAATTTTAGCATCAGTATTTTTTTCTATCATAACAGCTCTGATGATGGACAGACAGTCGTAAACAAAATCCAATCCCCATACAGGAGAACTTCTTCACTACAACCAAGTGACTTTTAAGGTTTTTTAAAACAAAAGGCTGCACACAATAGTATGTTTTGAACCAAGCCAGCGCATAAATAGTCAATATAAACAATCTCCTAATAGATAAATGCGCATTTAGGATGGATGATCAAATTTACTGCTTTATTAATCCAACTGCAGCACAGGGCAAAAAATGGACTTTTCCCAAGACAAAGTCATAAATTGGTTGGCGTAATCCGCAAAAACCAGAAAAAGTGAGTTTGCTCCAAAAGTCATCCAAACACAACAGCAATCGTAAACACGAGCAGGATGCGAGGGAAAGGAGGAGAGACTTGAATCCAAGTCACCAGCACGACGTAGGACTGACGCATTGTAGCAGGCAAAGAAGGTCAACGCTGGTCTTGGTCTTCTCTGCGTCCTGCCCATCTAGCAAGTGCGCCAAAACAACACTAATAAGGTAAGCATGTGCAAAATTTCAGAGGGAGGGGTTGATTGATTGGGAGGACGGAGTTGCGACGCCACCTATAGGTTACTCGACGCAATCATCAATAAATGACCATTCGGGCAAAGCAACCAAGCTGTTTTTTTTTTTTTAATTGACTGCGATAAACATCCAAATTAAAACTAGATAAATATTCAGTGGCGCTCGAAGTCACTCACAGCAGAGGGTGTTGAGGATCTTTTTTTTTTTTTTTTTATTAAGTGTTTCCCAACCAAAAACAGCCGTTTCGGTCAAAATTTGTCATGCTTGCGTTTTCACCAACAAAGGCGTGCACCAGGGCCGGAGTGGGACTCATTTTCTGCCCGGGAATTTCATGCCTCAGACCGGCCTGCTTTATATCATTTAAAATAGGAATGTCCCGGTGGCGTATTTTTGCACCCAAGTCCGAGTCACCTGATTTTAAGAATCTGCCAATAAAAAATATATTACAGATACAGAAAATATATATATGGCGGAAAACACAGACAAGACTGAAAAAGCAGTTTCTGCTCTTGCACTCTTATTTAAAAGAAACTGCTGTATTTTAAGCCAAAGCAAGTGTTGTGTTTGACAGAACAATACGTCTATATCAGGGGTGTCCAAAGTTTTTCCAAAAGGGGCCAGATATGGTGTGGTCAAAATGTGGGGGGCCGACCTTGGCTGACGTCCTTTACATAGAACAATATATTTAAGCAAATTTTAGCAAGACATTCTGTGTGTCACATTTGCTTTATTATTTATTTTTTTAATTAATTATTTCAACAATCTCGCAACCAGCCTTTGTGGCGTTCTCTTTCGACTCTCAGGCTCTTGCGAAATACTGCTGCTGTAAAATTAAACTAGCTTTAATTTGCTTCAATTTCTCGCTACGTATCTTCCCTGTAATCTTGTTGTACATGTCAGCGTGTCTTGTTTGGTAATATCGCCTCACAATGAACTCTTTAAAAACAGCGACTGTCTCTTTGCAAATGACGCAGACACAGTTGTTGCGTATTTTGGTGAAGAAATAGTCCACATTTCCACCTATCCTTGAAGTGTCGGCCGTCGCAGTCAACTTTCTTTTTTTGTTGTTGTTGATTGTCGCCATTTTAGAAAATTTGAAGGGTTACACGGAGTAATGTTGCTTAGAGTGCTGCTTCCTTCTAGTGGGTAAATTTAGTGTGTAAACTACTTCATATGCTGGTAGCAGTACTGCTGACCAATTTATTAAGTCTGTGTGTGGGCCAGACGTTATTGATTTTATGACAGAGGCTGGGGGCCGGATGAAATTTGACCGCGGGCCGCATTTGGCCCCCGGGCCGGACTTTGGACATGCCTGGTCTATATGCTGGCATAGCAGATTCATGGCGCGTTAAGCCCCCGAACTATTTTTAATTTGTCCGTTTTACCTGAAAAACCCCCGTTTACAGACGTCGCGCAACCGCTTTTGTTTCAACCCAGCCATAAAACGAAGGTAATTAATACTATTTATTATTTAAAATGTCTTTCGTTTTTAGATTAGAATCATTAATTGATGTCTCATATTTCGTTTAAAAAAACAAACGACTTTTAAAGATTATTCACTCACATGTTTTAAACTTTTAAACAAATTATGTCACAATGAAAAAAATGGCGTCTGTAAAAAAATCACGGACATCTACCTCATAACTATCGCTTAATTGTATTTTTTTTTGTTTTGTTACTGTTGCATTTTCTCCGATATGTTAGATGATAAATAATCGATCCAAACAAAGAAAAATTGGGGGGAAAAAACGTTTAAAAGGGTAAATATATAAAAAAGAAAATCTTGACCACACCTTGATGTCTGCGATTTCTGTTTTGACACTCCATGATACATGCTACATGGAGTTTTTGAATCGAAACAAGGTAAGTGCATGATAATATCTCGTTAAAATCGTGGCGTCTTTAATTCTGCTCTCTCATGCTCTCACCTCCAGTTAGAGTTTTGCTGTTTAAATATACATATTTTTTTAAAAAAACGCCCTCCCATTACAAATTTTTCTTCCAATGATGTATCACACGTGCATATTGGACAATTTTGAAATTTGGCCAAATTGGGGGTCTCAGAGCGGACCTTCAAGTCACCTGACTGTTTTCAGCCATATATAGTGTATATCCTAGTATATACGTATATTAGACATCGACCGATATAGGTTTTTCAGGACCGATACCAATTATTCGTAGTATACTGTATATATATATATATACAGTCATGGGTGCACATAAGTGGTCCGCATGCGTGCATGCGTACTGGACGTATACAAACGCGTTGGCCCTCAACGGCTTCCATACGCTTTTGCGTACCGATGCCTGACCACTGTATTTGTGGCGGACACGAGATAATCACTTCTCAAAATGTCGGAGGCAGGCCCCACTGAGTAATTATTTCCGTGTTCCCCCACCCCCGTCAAAGGACAGACAGACGACAGAGACGTCACCGGAGCTACCGAAAAAAGGACTTTTGCTGAAAAGTGGCTGCAGGAGGTACCATGGCTAGAAGCAAATGATGCTCGCACGGATATGTGGTACAAAATTTGCCGTGAGAATCCCAATGTCGTTGATAAGAGCAGCGCATTTTATGTAGGGTCAAAGAATTTCAGCCATCCAAACTTTGAAAAGCACGAGAAAAAAAAAAAACAGAGCATGTGGCAATTAAGCAAACTATCGATGTCAGGCAGCACCCCACTCGCCCTATGGACAAGTGGCGGAATAAAGTTAATGAAGAGCAGCGCCATGCACTGACAAACGTGTTTTTGCTCGCATTTCACAGAGCTAAACATGCACGTTCAATGAGCTCTTATGAGGAGGAGGACATCCCACTTTTACAAAGGCTTGGAGTTAATGTGGGAGCCGCATAATGCCCTTTATTTTGAATTAGTACTGCTTTTATGTTTATTTCTTTACATTTCACTTCAAAGTAATGGCAATTTTGTTGTGCCAGTTGATGTTAATCAGGCATTAAATGTTAATATAATTAATTAAAGGTATTTGGCGCTAACGAAAGCTTGTCATAATTTTATCGCATCAGGCGGGTCGGCTCTCAAGCTCGATGAGGACCAAGTCAGATCTCCAGGTCCTCCTCTGAGAACCTGGGCAAAAAAAATATGTGCACCCCTGTATATAGTATATACTGTATATACAGTTGTGGTCAAAAGTTTACATACACTTGTGAAGAACATAATGTCATGGCTCTCTTGAGTTTCCAGTTATTTCTACAACTCTGATTTTTCTCCGATAGAGTGATTGGAACAGATACTTCTTTGTCACAAAAAACATTCATGAAGTTTGGTTCTTTTATGACTTTATTATGGGTTAACAGAAAAAGTGATCAAATCTGCTGGGTCAAAAATATACATACATGGATCTGAAAAAGCGAATCATTGACTTGAACAAGTCAGGAAAGTCACTTGGAGCCATTTCAAAGCAGCTGCAGGTCCCAAGAGCAACAGTGCAAACAATTGTTTGTAAGTATAAAGTGCATGGCACTGTTTTGTCACTGCCACGATCAGGAAGAAAACGCAAGCTATCACCTGCTGCTGAGAGAAAATTGGTCAGGAGGGTGAAGATTCAACCAAGAATCACCAAAAAGCAGATCTGCCAAGAATTAGAAGCTGCTGGAACACAGGTGTCAGTGTCCACAGTCAAGCGTGTTTTGCATCTCCATGGACTGAGAGGCTGCCGTGCAAGAAGGAAGCCCTTGCTCCAAAAGCGGTACCTTAAGGCTCGACTGAAGTTTGCTGCTGATCACACGGACAAAGATAAGACCTTCTGGAGGAAAGTTCTGTGGTCAGATGAAACAAAAATCGAGCTGTTTGGCCACAATGACCAGCAATATGTTTGGAGGAGAAAAGGTAAGGCCTTTAACCCCAAGTACACCATGCCTACCGTCAAGCACGGTGGTGGTAGTATTATGCTGTGGGGCTGTTATGCTGTCAATGGAACTGGTGCTTTACAGAGAGTAAATGGGATAATGAAGAAGGAGGATTACCTTCAAATTCTTCAAGATAACCTAACGTCATCAGCCCGAAGATTGGGTCTTCGAATGGCCTTCCCAAAGTCCTGACTTAAACCCCATTGAGAACTTGTGGACAATGCTGAAGAAACAAATCCATGTCAGAAAGCCATCAAATTTAACTGAACTGCACCAATTCTGTCAAGAGGAGTGGTCAAAGATTCAACCAGAAGCTTGCCAGAAGCTTGTGGATGGCTACCAAAAGCGCCTAATTAAAGTGAAAATGGCCAAGGGACATGTTACCAAATATTTGCGCTGCTGTATTTATATTTTTGACCCAGCAGATTTGATCACTTTTTTCTGTTCACCCATAATAAAGTCATAAAAGAACCAAACTTTATGAATGTTTTTTGTGACAAAGAAGAATCTGTTCCAATCACTCTATCAGAGAAAAATCAGAGTTGTAGAAACAACTGGAAACTCAAGAGAGCCATGACAGTATGTTCTTCACAAGTGTATGTAAACTTTTGACCACAACTGTACACATATAATTTATTATAATTTAAAATTTTAAATGTTTTTTTCCAAAATGGATCCTTTAAAGAAAGCGAAAACTACTACGTACTACTTTAAGTACATTTGACAAATGATTTCTTTTAAAAAGAAAAATAGTCCTTGTTTAAATTCAATCAGATAATTTTGTTTAACAAATTTGCTGCTCCTAGGTGTAAAAAAATAAAATAAAATAAATCTTATTTCTACATTCATTCGAACAAAATTTTACATATTTATGAGTTAGTACTGCCACCTTGTTGGACACTTCTGCTGAAAAAAGAGCATACAAAGTCATACATTTAATTGACAGAGTATGTGTTGTCATAGTTAGTAAATGAATAAGAAAATTTAAATATTTAAAACACCCATTAACTAATTGCCAGCCACTGACAGTGACAAGTCAAAATGGTTCATACGTCTATCACTGTCAATGAAAGCAAAGAAGTTAAAAACAAAAGTCATTTTGCGTTGCTACCCATGTAAGTTCTTCTTGTTCACACACCACTTCCTCTTCCATCAAAACAATAGTGCTCTTGTGGAATAGCAATGACGCTATTTTCAAAAAAGAGTGAATCCCTGCACAATTGGGTGGAAGACTACACCTTTTTTATTGCTCAGATGGGCTCATCAGGCTTCAAGTATGTGCGCTTATCACTGTGGCCTTTGCACAGTTTACAGTCGGGCGTATTATATGTCTTTATGGGCTGTGTATTAGCAATGCGTGACATGAACAGGACAGTCGTCGACAGCACGATTGGAGGATTTTGGATAACAATTTTTTGAGGAAAAGACTTTTGCTTCATATATTTGGTATGTACTATGTATGTGTGTTGTGAGCAAGAACTGCTTTAATATGTTTATGTGAACAACAACACGTGCTCCACATATATTTGTATTTAATACTGGGTGGGGGGGGGGGGGGCATGAGAATTTTGTCTGAGTTGTTGGAATGGTATGGATTTCAGGTTGAAGTGTGTTTGTAGATGATTTGGTTATAAGTAGGGTTTTGTTTTAAATCCAGGTTTAGAAGGCAATTGACTGTTGTGCAAGTTGTAAATGTTTCCACACGATGGCGTGAGAGAGCAGTTGTGAAAATTATTACATGCGCTGTTTATTTACCAAAATGAATGTCTTTCTTATTTTTTTAATGATAAAAATGACTCATACAAATTAATTAAAAGTAACATAAAATATAATTTCATCAATGTTAATTATTCGTTGCGGTTAATAAGTGTTTCTTTTTTTAATAAGGGAATTTTGAGAATAAATTAATTAAAATTATTTTACTTTTTAGGCATATTAGCAAACAGACAATTCATTATTATGCCGACTGTTTTTGAATAATTGTTACTCAATATGTTAAAACATTGTTTCCAACTATAAATACTCCAGATTTTCGTTAAATATCAGGATTTAGGAGTGACCCAGTGAAGGGGATGTGCGCTCTTTGTTACAGCCTTCAGCCTGTATAGCACACTAGTACTTGTTTTTAAAGATCCAAAGGTCACTTGCTTTATAGACAAGTTTCTAAGGTACTTCCACATTTCTGCTCACGACTTCCGTTTTACACTTTCTCCATCCAAAATAACAGTGGAGCTGGAGTGGCATCCCCAATAGCAGGTGACTGCGCGCCGGATCCAGTCTCAGTTCGCCAGATCCGCATAGCAATCACACCTTGCCTGACACAGGCAGACTATTTTCCCTGTATTTTTCAAACACTGTGAGAAATAGTCTGGGACCCAGCCCATTAACGGCCTCTCGAGAAAGGTACAAAATCAACCGTCCAATCAGATTCGTTTATTCGCGTGACGTGTTCTTAACGAGCAACGTCACTCTTGCGCGCCGAAAGTCGTCCCTACAACAACACAGATGGCGAACGGGAGAGCCGAGAATATGTTTCAATCTGCGGTAAAACCAGTTTTAAATGACCAAAAACACATCGAAACAAGTCATTGACAACAGTCAACATGGCTCGCGCTAGCCATGTTGAATAAACTTCTCCATTCTCCGCTCACGCTAATTACTTGTCGCTTTAACAACGTCACGTCTGCCCATCGCTGATTGGTCCACTCCGCTGTCTGTTTGTTGTGGCTTGCTCTGTCCACAAAATTTGATCCGCCAGACGGTCGCCAGATTCAACTGCTGGAACAGCGGTGAGTCTGGTATACCAGGCAAAATCACACCCACTTTACGTCTATGCGCCAGATGTGGCCCGGATCAGCACTATGACAGTCCAAATGATAGGTTACGCACTGTTCTGGGGCGGACCGTGCAGACCGGACGCACTCAAACTCTGAAATTTAACGGTTGACATGTGACATCACTGTCAGCGCGCACCTAAAAGGCAACTAAACAGAAGCGCACGCAGGAGTCACGACACATCAGCGGATGGCAAATTTGTATGGTAAGTGCTTTGTTCAAAGTCATAGTCTCATTTTGAAGTCACTACTTGATTGCTAAACAAGTTATTCAATCGAGCGTTAATAAAATGGCTGGTGTATTCAAGTCATCTGCCATGTCTGCAAGTTAAGTAATTCAAAATTTGTTGCATAACAACATATGGAGGGAGAAAGCATTTACTCTGTGTTGCTGTAAATGTTTCAATGTTTGAATACTATTATTCAAACTGAGCCCCTCGTCCTTATGATAGTGTATTTGTATCACTTTGCCTTGATTGTCGTCTTGATTGCACAGATGGGTGAGCCTGGGACTCATCGTCAGCAGCTTACTTAAACCAGTCCTTGGCCTCACATCATCGCCAGATTAACAACTCACCTACAGGTATGTGACTTTCACCTAACAAAGAATCTTGTAATCCTGATACTGAGCTCAGTTTTGTGTGTTTCCCTCTAGATCCTGTACTGCTTACCTGGCAAAACACCTGCCTGCCCGTTTACCTGTTCGATCACCAAACTTGCCACCGGATTCTTCAGACACTATTTACCACTCCCTCTCATCATCAATGAATTAGGTCTCCTGTTACCCCACAACCTTAACAATTACAATATGTTGTTAACAGTCGAAAAAAGGGTTATCTTTAATGTGGAGTTGCTTCTTCCAATTGAAAAATTTTGTGAAAAAAAAGTTTTGTCATGTTCTTGTACGTTGCATTAATAAATGGCATGAAAAAGAAATATTTTCATCATTGCTTAAATGGCATGAAAAAGAAATATTTTCATTATTGCTTTTAATGCACAAATTAAATTTGCAATATAAACACATTACAGTTTGATACACTGAACAAAACGGACCCCAAATTTAATATTGAAAACGGTTTTGTTGTTGCCATATTCGGGCCATTCATTAATGTCGTGTCTGCTACTTTGGACCAGTTCTGGCCCAAAACTGGTTGCTGATCTGGCAAGTGACTCCTTATTGAGTTTGGGCCATTGTTCAAAAGGACACTGGGACAGATCTTTTTTACGAAGTTGGGCCGGAATTTGCGGTACATCTGGCCCATGTCCGCTCCGGTTATATTTCGGTATCTGGGATCACTCATCAAAATCCCTAAAAAAAGACAATTTGGAAATACCGCATCACAACATGGGAGGACAACATGTTCATGAAGGTAGATGTGTAACCAAGCCCATGCCACCACAAAGCCCGGGTGTTTATGTAGCCATGTTGCTGCTGGTGTCACGGAAGGTATGTTCCTCCTATCCCTGCATTTTCATGTGTCCGGTGCTAAAAAAATACTAAAGCAAAATTCTTGAGCATGAAACGACTTGTTGTCTTTATTATTGTAGTTACGATAATGATTGTAATGATGATGTTTAATATTATTTACTACAACTAGTGTACTGCTGTGGCTGGAACACATGCTATCTGCTGCTAGCCTGTTGCTAATCAGTATGTGTAGGATGGCACAATTATGTAAATACATAAATGCAAGTGTTACAAATGCATAAATGCAAGTTTTTTGTTTGTTTACAGGTGAAAAACGTTGTTGGGCAAGGGAAGATAACTTGATGCACCTCACAACAACGCTTACTGTACGTAGATGGACATATAATCCAGACTGCGTGCGTTCTACTTTGATGATGGAAGGCTCGACTTATGCTCCACCTTCGTTAATATTTTTCAAATTTTATAAATTGTAATTTATTCACCTGTTTTGCACATGCATCAATTGTTTTAAATAAAACAAGAAATGGAATCATGTTGTCCAAAAGTTCTATTGCAATCAATATCTGCAATAAAAAGATGACATATTATTTTTGTTTATATGTACCCACCTTGTAGTATTTCCTTGTAACAACAATATCCGTGTATGCCCTTCTGCATTCGGCAACTATAATATTATTTGTAATTTCATCTCATTTTGGTCACTCAAGTGGGCGGCATATCAATCTACACCTCACGTTAACACAGGCGAAACAGGTTGTTAAAAGTTTGTCCACGAATGATCAAAAAGTGATAAGAACAAACATACAATCTCTTAGATAGATCCTTAGGTTCAAAGCACATCCTTAACTAATTGTTTGCAGCTGGTTTCGATTAAGTAGACGCACATTGGCACATTGTTGCTACTAAGTGGTCGTTGATCTAAACATTCCACTTCCAACCCTATATACATAGGCGCTTCCAGGAGTTAGCGGACAGCACAGAAAGTCTCGATGTCTCATCTACGTCGTGCAGAATCAATTTTTGGAGATTCCGTGGGTTCCTCTGGTTTGATTTTGCAGTTTTAATTTTGTCAGCACACTGCTTACTTCAACCGCACTTCATGTTATTCTGTCTAAACCGGAAGTCATGAGCAGAAATCATCATAAATGGCGCTGCCCATGTTTCACTCAGGAAACTTGTCTTTAAAAAGTTAAAAAGAACTGCTGCCTCTAAAATTACAATTAATATTGATAATATAATTTATTTACATAGTACTTTGTAAGAAACACAAAAATATGTCACAAAAATGACAAGCAAACAGTTAAAAATTAACATAGTTCTGCAGGTTAGTCAAGTGTAGGAATTAGGTTAGATAGCAGATTCTAGTAATTGTACGTTAAATTCCACATGCACAGGAAGGTGACACATAAAAATCATAAGACAAATAATACAATTTGTCACGTAAACACAGTAATGATAAGACACATAATATTATGTGGACAAAACAGAAAAGAGTTGAGGCGATGACGTAAGGCCACTTCTCTCCTTTCCTAAAGGCTCCTCCCAATTCCTCGGCATTTGACATTTCTAAGGGAGGAGTTGCTCCTCTCTGATTGGCAGAGACCCCCGACTTTCCCGCCTTCTCAACTATGATTGGCTAGGAGTTTCTCACCACGCCCCTTTAGAGAAATCTCTCGCAGTTGACTCTTAATGCTTGCCACACTTCTACTGACACTCACAAGTGGGGAAGTAATCTGAAGCTTGTTACCTTCTACATTCCCTTACTTTCACTGTGTCTTTTCTCAACAAGTGGACCGTTTACAAAGCCAACATGTGGGCTTCACGTCCACCCAGAGAGCAGGTCAGTGCATTTTTACTTGCTTTCTCGTTTGCCGGTGGAGTTCTATTTTGGGGGTGTCACTCAAAATGGACACCTTTGCTGCAGAAAATCTACTGTCATAATTGTCGAGTTACTTGTGCTGCTTTGTTTTTGAACTATTTGTGTGTGATATTGAGCGTGGGAAAGTTGTGTAAGATTCCACAGGTGTTTGCTCTTCCTCACTCACTCAATCACTCTGGGGATTTGAATTGTTGGAATGTCATAGGAATACTGAATGTTAGAGAAACACATTATTACTTCAGCCTCAAGCCATTATTTTTGTGTGCGCGTGGTTAACCCTTCATAGCTCTGCTAAGAAATTCAGCATATGCTGGTTTCTGTACTAGTAAAACCAGCACTAAACCTCCTAAAACTACTGAAATGCAAAGAAAACTGTTTTGGCACAGTTATTTCTATAACACATACAAAAACTGATTTTCATTCAAAATTGTATTTTTTTCATTGATTTGCATAATAAAAGTTAACAAAAACAGCAATAACCCCAACCCCCATCTCCTAATTTTAATTTTCCCTCATTTCCTCACATATTAAATCACAAATCTCAATTTTAACTACTGAAGATCAGAGGATGTATATTAACATTGAAGTTAATGTCAACATTTATGTTTACTTTCTTTTTTTTAATTTTATATATATTATATATATATTTATATATATATAATAATTTATATATATTTTTATATTTAGATATAAGCAGTGTTGTTCATTTTACTTTAAAAAAGTAATTAATTACAGTTACAAATTACTTCTCCCAAAAAGTAATTGTGTTAGTAACTCAGTTACCTGAATTTAGGAGTAATTAGTTACTTGGCAAAGTAACTAGTGATAATTTTCATGTTTTTTTTTTTTTTCTCAAAAAAAAAAAAAAAAAAAGGTTACACAATGTGAAGTTTAAAGGTTTTTTGGGACAATTGGCCCTAGCCCAATTCTTTACCCTCCGCTTAACTCAGTGCTTCTCAATTATTTTCTGTTACGCCCCCCCCAAGCAAGACGTAAATGTTTCGCGCCCCCCCCAAACTCTCCGCCGCCACTGTAAATAGTATTATTCGTCTATAAAATTACTGTTATAAATACGCATCTGCCTAACATTGTGTCCTTTTTTTCTAATAAAGAAAAAAAGTAACAGATCAACTTATCATAAAGTATAACTTTATTAACATTGTTTTGTTTGTAACAGAGAAGACTTGACGTGCATCAATTTGCCTGAATTAAAAAAAAAAAAAGTCACATTCAAACTGTAAAAATACACTCAAGGTATTTTTGACCATTTGATACAGAAAAATAAAATGTAATAAAATCCGTAAATAATAACAAATTCAAATTGATTAGAAACATTTACTCATGAGGACAATATGCCAAAAAATTTGTCCGAAAAAACAAAAATGAATAAAGGAAAAAAAGAGTGTCCTTGGACAGAAGGACAGTTTTTATTTTTGCTGCTCACACTCAGTATTACCTCCTTTGCAATGGTGTGGAGTCATTTTGCAATGAGCATGCTAAAAGGTTCGCTAGGAAGGATCTCTACAACAGAGCCTTTGAGAGGTCTACTGCTTTAAGATGGCGGTTGTTTACTAACGCATGTAGTTCATAAAACATGTTGCCAATGCAGCTGTGTCTATCATTTGCATCTAGTTCTATAATATGTTATATCTACCGTATCATGTGGGCGTAGTTTGTAGGCTACAGTCAGGTATTATTGGAGCCACCTAGCATCACGTTTGCAACGGCGTCTTCCCACTCCTGCTCTGCTCTTTCGTCTCCGTGAGTCTGTATCTCTGACTTTTTTTATTCAACCAACTTAGTAACGCATAGTAACGCACCCCTTTCCCGCCTCAGTAACGGTAACGGCGTTGCCAAGCTGAGAAAAGTAATTAATTAGATTACTCACGACTGAAAAAAATAACGCCGTTAGTAACGCCGTTATATTGTAACACCGTTATTAACATATGATATAATATAAGTAACATACATTCAGAAAAATAAGGACAAATGACTTATGCAGAGTGAAATGGAATATATTTTGAAGATCGCACAAACATTGACTTTTCTAAATCATAAGGAAATGAATAAGTAGCCTAACATAAATGAACAAATATAAGTCCAAAGTGCACATTGACAGCTAATATGTTCCGAGCCTCCCCATCAGAGCAAATAAAACTAAATATGATAAATAAGCCTCCTCAACTCTCTCCCTGTTATTAAAGGTTTGATCCATTTTCTGCTGCAATGCATTGCCCTTTTTTTGTTGCATCAATTCAACGAACTTTTTTTTTTTTTTTTGCTGTTCCAGAAAACATGCACATTTGAACCAATCAGAGCTATCTCTGCTGATCACACGTCAGTATGTCAGCCAATTGAACGGATAAATGAGTCCAGGTGTTTTGCTTTGCTGCGTGCATTCACTCATCATCGTCACACTCAGATAACTGCAGCAGCTGGGGAAACCTCCATGCCGTCCGTGGAATAGAATAAATATCGGTGGAAACGGATTAAGCTACAAAAGCACTTTATTATGCTTGTTCATAATTGTGTATGTAAATCTGATGTTGGTAGATTATTTTCATCATAGAGATGAAATGCATGTTTGGCAGCTTAGCATTTTTTTTTCACAAAGCGTTTTGACAATTGCCATCATATTTTCGGAATCAAAGCACCGTGTACCAGAACAGCATTCTGGCCCTGAATCTTATACGGGAACTTCATTCCTGCCCTGAATCTTATACCGGGACTGTGATCCTGACCGTTCTGGCCCACTTTCACCCCTGTATGTATGTATATATATATATATATATATATATGTATGTATATATATATATATGTATATTTGCAACTAAAAAACCTAATCCAATAAAGAACTGGCGTCCACATAAGTGGACATCACCTTGGGGGTCAAGTGGAGACTAGATGACCCAAAATGTGAAGTTGGTGTATGTGGACGCCAAGTCAAATATAATACAGTGATCCCTCGCTACTTCGCGCTTCAAACTTTGTACCCTCAGTCCATCGCGGATTTTTTTTCAATTAAAAAAACAAAAATACAGATGCGCTGTCCCGAGCCGATCGTGTAGTCTGAGACCTAATACGACGGGAAAAAATAATTGCGTCAACACCTGCACGTTTGTAAAAAAATTCATGAAAAATAAAACAAAATTAAAAAAATAATACCTTCCACAGCCAACCGCTTTCATTCATTTTAAAGTACATTCATAATAATAAAAATAATGGTCCATAATACCAATTCTTCAATAAGAAGCACAGCAATAGTTTGTGGGAAAAAAAATGGAAGGGAAAAAAGCGCGTGTTTAATTTACTCCAAATGTAATCATTGGTTTCATGTGTGACTTAAGGACAGTATGTCGCAGTCAAATCTTCGGTTATCAGTGTCCACATCAGTTATCAGTTATCAGTGGCCACAAACGCAGATTTCGCACTTCTTCACTTTCCCTGTCGTTTTTAAAAACCCTGGTTTAAATGTGCGTGTGGATGATAGGCCAAACCGTAGAAAAATATCTTCTTTTTGCCAAATACCCTGCTACGTGTGGACATGGCCTCCCTCTCCCTCCCTCTCCCTGCTCTTTGTTGGTCTAGCAGTGAGTGCACTGGAGTTGCTTATTAAGGTAAACGAGGATTGACAGACCTGTAATGTTTGAAGTTTGCTTCTCTGGCAAGATCAAAGCACCGCATGTGTCAATCATCATTTATCTGGCTAAACAGTTGCTGTGGCAACTCATTGTGTTTAAGTGAGAAGCTTGGATTTGAGTGGACTCACTCAATGAAGCATTTAATAAAGCCAAGCATTTTTCTACTTTATTCTTGTTTAAAAAAAATTCAGTGGGACAGTAACATGTTTAAAACCTATAAATATTACATTTGAAGTGCTTAAAAAAACATTTATTTAAATATATATATTAATATACACACACATAAAAGTTTTTATTGGGGAAAAAAAAAATAAAATGCAGGGATAGGAGGAATATACCTTCCATAACACAGCGGCAACATGGCTACAAAAACACCCGGTCTTTGTGGTGGCACGAGCTTGGTTCCACATCTGCCTTCATGAACATGTTGTCCTCCCCTGTCGTGATGATGATAGATGGATGCGGTATTTCCAAATTGTCTTTTTTAAGGGATTTTGATGAGTAATGTTACTCCAGCTCCACTGTTCTTTTGGATAGAGAAATTCTAAAACGGAAGTCGCAGATATAAGGATGTAAAGCGGAAGTACCTCGGAAACCTGTCTATAACGAATAGGAAGAGAGGGAAGTGACGTATGCCGTAAAGCAGTTAGCACATTTGTAGTTTTTTTATGTAGTAGGTTCCTGCCACCCTCCTCAAATTTAATTTGTGCCAGTGAAAGCGATATGGACCCCCTCAAGATATAAAAGGGGTGTCATTCAACTTGTTGTCAGTCGACGTATTATCACAAATGTTGTGAAAATATTTTACGAAGGTTGAAAAGTTACCTAGTGTTGCTTTAAACTGGGGGGAGTGCCTGTGAATGCTCATCATTAAGTGACATTGATGACTTTAGAAGACCAAACATTTAAACATGATGTTTCATGGTTTTCCCCAACAGCGTCACCCTGGGCTAATCGACTGAGGCTATTAGGAGACTGGAGATATAGTGTTGTAGCAGTTAGTACATCTGCCTCACTGCTCTGAGGTTCATAGTTCGAATCCGTTGACAGCTTGTGTGGCGCTTGCATGTTACTCACTCCAGTTAGGACGAGCAGACTGAAAAAGAAATGGATGAATGGTTAACTTAATAATTTCTATGTCAGTGCGGGTGTATACGTGGATTTCTTGAAGGCAACTTGGGTTATGTATTCCAGATGTGCAGCTGCAAATGGAGAACTGTAAACCACAGAAGAAGAGACTTTTGACTGTACTCAGTCCAATCAAAGCTTTGAGTGGGAAGTGCTGGAGGTTTATCTAAAATGGAACGATATTTCGATGTTTTGCAGCTATGTGTAAGTGAAGGGTGCATAGGTTCATTAAATGTCATGCAAGTGTGGTGATAAATTAATGAACAAAGATGATTAATAAGAGATTTATTCAGATAAAGATAAATAATAAGAACACGCCACCTTTTTGTGGTGTAAGGAATGTGACCAAGAAAAATCGTTTCATTCTGGAGTTGTATTGTGTAGGTTATTCCTCACATTAACTCTTTCAGTGCCATTGACGATGATAGAAGTCCAAACGTGTGGCTTTTTCATCCTTCTCCTGTGAATTCCAATCAATTTGTCACAAGTAGACATCCAGTCTATTTGATCCGGTAGGGCTGACAGCTAATAAACATTTGTTTGTTGAATTAAGTTCAGTTAATGTCCAGAAATGATTCGGAAATAGTTATCATGCTCCTATTTTTGTTCCAATTCACAAAAACCTGGACTTTGAAAAGCGGTTGGATTTTTTTTTTTTTTTTTTTTTTTTTATGTCTCTCGGAGGCCAATTGAAGTAATTTGAAAGCATGTCCTAGACCAAGTCTTTTTTTCGCAAGAATATAATGGATTTATTTGACCTTTTCCTTTTTTTTTTTTTTTTTTTAAACAGAGAGCTTTTCACACTCACTGTTATGTTCCAGTAACCAGGGAGTATCCCTTAAAAAGTCAGCGTCAGGTTTTAAATCTTGGCTTTGCCACAGTCATGATGACATGAGCGACGACCACGGTGACCGAAAAGACGGTACGAGCGTTTCACCCGCCCCTCCTTCGGTACAATGGCTGCTTGTGTTGGCGCTGTTACGGTGACGACCATAACCGCTCCCTCGTTGTTGCTGGCGCCTCTTGGAGCGTCCCTGTCAGCCACCCTTTTCTTCCCCCTGGATTAGATAATAGGCAGCTTTAGAGTGGGCAGAGAGAGAGGTGTCATAGACCTCCTTCTTTCTTTCATCCATCAACTCTATTTGTACCATCTGCGCCATGAGGAGCTTGGCACCGCACGCGCTGTTAATGCGACATTGATGAGCTCTGCATTGTGACTATGAAGCAATGTGTAATTGTGCAACAATGTAAAGCACACTAAGATCCTATTGATCCCATGATATGCACTGACTGGCTTCCATCGCAGTAAATGGCACTGAAACATGATCATTCACTGTAAGGATGCTGCAAACGTCAAAATTGGATATGAGAGAGCCTCACATTCCAAATAATTTGCCGTCAGATCAACTCAGTTTATCTCGAGAAGACTGAATTTAATTAGCCTGTCTATCACAAGCAGACAAACCAAAAACTCACTGAAGGTATTTTTTGTGTTAAGTGATGCTGACCCAATTATTAGTATTGCTTTGTCAATTTACAGTCCCTATACTGCGCTCCCTTCGTAGCTCCCTGGAGATTTTTCAAAAATGTTTGAAAATGTAAAAAAGATGGGTGAGGGAAATATATTCTTAGTTTAAATATGGTTCCTGAAGGTGGAAAAAAATGACACAAACATTCTTCTAATTGATTAATATTGTAATAAAGTTAAACTTGAGGTGGCATCGTCCAACAGAGTAGTCACGTGGTGCGTCATTCTCTATAGGATTCACTGCAGAGAAAATAAACATTTACCGTATTTTCTGCACTATAAGGAGCATCGGAGTATATGGCGCACATTCAATGAATGGCCTATTTTAAAACCGCTTTTATGCGTAGGGAGTAGAGCTGGTCGGTAAACCGAAAATTTACCGTTACAGAAATTCTTCACGATGACCGAGGTAATTTTGACCATGTTGGTAAATTTGGTAATTTAATAAAACAAGAAAATATGTCTTTTCATGCCGCTTTGACTCCGTGTTGTTCGGCTATGTTCATTCCCCTTTAAGAATGCAGTTCGTGTGCTTACGTATGAAGTCACGTGGTTATCAGGAAATCAAACAAACAGAAGCCCGGTTGGCTAATGCTAGCGGCTAACGCTACAAGCAAAGGTGATGGAGTCGAGCTTAAGTGAACTTTGCCAAACTTTCATCCGACATTAAGTAGACTCTTGGCGGCTTCCAGACGGGCTTTCACCCCGCTGTCCTCCCTGGTTCTCACGATTTCAGGAGAGGCTGCTTTCAGTGCTTTCTACTGGTAGCCAGGCCACAGGCTAACGCTAGCGGCTAACACTACAAAAGAACGTGATGGAGTCGGATAGCGGCTCTAACCTTGTCGAAACGGCTGAAATTAATGAGTGGATTGGGCACGGACTGCATCTAGCAATCATTATGTCGCGTTATTTTGTATCTGTGTGTGTGTGTGCGTGTGATTTCTCTGATAGCTTTTATGATGGTAAATCATCAAGCATAAAGTATAATCCAACAGTGAAGCCTCTAATATGACTGTTTAATGGCCACAGCTATTTTTCTTTATGTGCTTGCTTTATTCTGTGTCATTACTGCCATCATAAAATCTTAAATGTTTCATTGACACAAAAAAAAAAAAACCCTGAAACCTTGAAGTAAACACTTGTGTTGAGTAATTATGTCGCGGCAGCCATTACCAATAAGTTGTCTGTTTGAAGTGTACTGCTCAAGCTGTAAGTCATTTGTGTTACAATGACATGCTTGCGCAGTCGTCGGATTGATTTTTATAATGTTGTACATTTTTCAAGTCAAACAAGCTGTTATAAATGTTCACACTTGAATTCTTATTGTTTACAAGAAATTTTAATATACTTAATGTTTAGACTGCATGTACAATTGTTAAATTGAAAGCTGGTAAATAAATTTAACGAGAAACGGTTAATTTTTATTTCATGCATTGATTCAGATTTTCAAATTATATAACAGTCCGCTTGGGCAAATTTATCGTCATTTATCTTTATCGAGGTAAATCTGCTGAATTTACCATGATACGTACTTAAGGCCATATCGCCCGGCCCTAATAGGGCGCACTGCATTATAAGGCGCAGTAGTAGTTAGTAGTGGTTGGCTTTGCGTTATGCATCCAAAAGATGTAGCTGAGTTAAAAAGAATGTCATCATTAAGTAATATTAATCCATTTATAAGGCACATCGGATTATAAAGTGCACTATCGGCTATAGAGAAAATTGAAGGCTTTCAGGTGCGCCTTATAGTGCGGAAAATACTGTAATTAAGAAGGCTGTATTTGTAGCCAATTTAGTCATTTGGATAGTAGGCTAATGTAACTTATATAGACACATACAGCATGTGTTTCCTTCATTATAAGGCTTTCAATTTTTTGCGGCTCCAGACATATGGGCTATGTTTATTTTTTTGCTCCAAAATGGCTCTTTCGACATTTTGGGTTGCTGACGTCATACTAACAAACTTGCCCTACTGTGCTGTTATTTTTTTAACACAGAAGATCATATTTTGGGCGACCAAACTGTTTCATAGTAAAGTGGTGTGACAAACTCTGACTTTTACTGCACCGCTAGGATATCCTGAAGCAGTGGAGCAGAATCATATTGTGCAGCTCAGTTGATATATCAACATTCTCCACCCAGCTTTTGGATGAGAACAATCTTGCTGTTCCACATGCAGGGCACTTAACATTGAGCGGATTCCTCAGCTATCATCACAGCTATGTAGGAAGATATTGGCCACCTACAGACTATTAATGAAATCCATTTAATTAACTCACTTAGTGCCATTGACGGCGATAGACGTCCAATCCATTTTGACTGGGAGGGGCTGCCAGTTAATAATCGCTGCTAGCCCTTCCAGCCGAAATGGATTGGACGTCTATCGCTGTCAATGGCACTGAAACATGATCATTAAATGCCAGCCCTGAAGCTTTATTCTTAGTGTCTTCTTCACACGCTCAAGATGGTTTCCCTCTCCCCTATAACAAGTGCATTTTGACTAAGTGACATTTAAGAAGTGTTGTTAATATTCACATGTCAAACTGAATAGCTGATTACACTGTAAACATTGCCATGCCAACAAGACAGGAAGCAGGAAGTCACAGAAGGGAGCGATAACTCATTTTCATAACATGCGTAATGGAATTCCAGGTTGTATGGATGGACTTTTTTTTTTTGTGCAACTCTGAGACCTTGCGCGGCATTCCAACACCCACAGGAGTTAACCTCTGGGTGGGTCCAGTCGACGGGAGGTCACTGTTATTTTTAGAGCCGGGAGATAATGCGGAACTGTCATAAATAATTGCTATGAGTGCGTGTGGATCACTTTCCTTTTATTAAAAGTGAACTAAAACGAAGGAGATTTAGAACATAATAGTGTCTTTGTTGTCATTTTAACATTCACAACGAAATTAAAGTGGCAAACCGGTCAGTGCAAAAACATTCAAGTCGTAACACTGAAAAGTAGTTGGTCGAATCCTCTTGCTTCCATTTATGATTAATAGTAGCTTCTATGGTGATTGTAATACATGTCACATTTTGTCACTGACATTATTTATGCCCGACTTGTTGGTGAATCAATGGTGACACAATCAGGCAAATGCTAACAACTATTTTATTATCTAATTCGCTGGCAATTGTTGACATTTTTGTTAATGGCACTCTAACATGAGCTGTATGCTATATTTACAGATATCTTGCACTGAAGTATTCTACCGGTGACAAAAGCTTTTGACAGATTGTTCATTTTTCTCATTAGAAATAGCATGCCTTTCCCTTTAATAGTTGTAGGCTAGATTAATTTCTTTACTCTTGTATCGCAAATTGTATCATATCGGGAGGTACTAAGAGGCTTACAGCCTTAATATCTCTGGAGGTAGATTGGTGTTTTTATTATTCAAAAAAAAAAAGTTGCCTCAATCAAAAAATGTGTTTAATTACAAAAATTAGAGACTCAAAAGGAAAGCATTTGGAAACTTTTCTTTTGATTGAATCATTATTTTTTGATTGAAGTGAAGTTTTTTTATTGGAACAAATTTTTTTTATTGAAGTAATGCTTTTTTTGCGTTTGGGCCACATTTTGGCAAGGACATTTGTGTCTTTATTATTCAATCAAAAAATAAGTTGCTTAACACAAAAAAAAAAATTTCAAAAGAAAAATCACTTAAATCAAAACATTTTTTTCAATCATAGAAAAAAACTTTTTTGAATGTGAAAAAATATTTGAGACTCAAAAATTTAAATTTGAACACTTAATTTTCCATTGAAAAATTAACGTGTGCCATTTTCGGCTGGGGCTCGAGCTGACAGTTCGGGCCGACCTGAAGAGTGGTGGGCAGGATTTTTGCGTCTTCCAGCTTTTCAGAAATACGACATCAGTGTAGCCGCTTGTCCCTCAAACATGTCTGACCATAGCAAGTGCAACTTATTCCACTTCAAAAAAGGTCGTTTAAAACTTTTTGCACTTCAAAAATAAGTGAGTTCAAAACCTTTTGCACTTCAGTCAAAAAAATAAATAAAAATTTCAAAACAAATATTTTTAGGGGAGGGTAATTTTATTTTGAAAATATTTGTTTTTGATATATCCAACTTTTTTGGGGACTGAATGATTTAGACACAAATGTCTTACCCATAATATGGCCCAAACACAAAAAGGATTGTTTCAATCAAAGAAAACTTACACTTAATTTCAATTAAAAATTAAGTGTTCAAATCCAAATATTTTTCCGCATTCAAAAACGTTGTTTTCTATGATTGATTTTTTTTTTTTTTTTTTTTTTTTTTTTTTTTGGAAGGGATTTTTCTTTTGAAAATATTTTTTTGTTTGAAGCAACTTATTTTTTGATTGAATAATAAAGACACAAATATCATAGCCAAACTTCAATAAAAAAAAAAAAAAACACTTCAATAAAAAAATAATAATTCAATCAAAGAAAAATGGTTATCAAATGCTTTTTTTTTGTCTCAAATTTATTTTGGCATTCAAACATTTTTTTTATTGAAGTGACTTTTTTTAAAAATTGAAAATATATATTTTGATTGAAGCAACTTTTTTTTGATTGAAGCAACTTTTTTTGGGATTGAATAAAAAAAACACAAATCTATCCATTTCCCAGCTCAAATGGATTGGGTGTCTACTAGTGATAAACTTACAGCAGAAATTTGTAGAAAGCTTTTCTGTTTATTAGTTGTTTTGTAGAATGATTTCCTGACCAATATATCGATATTTGTTGTATTGGCATTTCGTGAGATCATCGTTATCGTGAGCTTTGTATTGCAAATCGTATGGTATTGTGAGGTACCAAGAGGTTACCACCCCTACCTGAGACGGCATTATTTTTGTTTTTATTGTCTCCCAACTAATTTATTCACAAAAATATGCTTTGGAAAGATTCAGAGACAAAAATATAGAAACACTCATGTATATTCCCATTGTACACTGCAAAGAGCAAGTTCTATTAACAAAGCTTTTTGTTAATTAATTTAGTTTTGGCCAAGGTGAGCACACAATCAGCGTCAGGGCAGGAACCAGTATGATCAAAAAATATATTTAAAAAAAGGAGTTCAATTGCAGCTAATGAGATAACAACTGGTACTGCCAAAGGTCACATAAACACATTTGCGGTGAGTGTGAACACCGTGACACATTTATAGCGACCGTTCTCAGACTCTTGAGTCAGTCGGCATCATGAACGTGTCTGAACTTGTCCGGAAGTCGGGAATGTTTATTGCCAAGTTGTTATCTGTTGCCATTTGCGCGACTGTGACATTTGCTAGCATGTTTTAGTTGTACAGTATTTGGTGTTAAATACTGTACAGTATTCATAGAAGTACGAATGTGTGGCCACTTCCCAGGTCATTCAGTGACAAATCTTGGTAGTTAATATAAATCATATAATTACCCTGTCCAGTGTGAGAATGAATTATGTCTTGGAGTAATGTTACACTGTAACCCTCTCCCTTTCTGTTCATTTTAACATTGAAAAGACAGCACCCTCTTTGGTCTTGTTTGTTTCTGTCAATGAGAATGAAACTATCCTCCCACGTGCTTAGTTTTCCCATGAATCTCATGTTTGGGATTTTTTTTTGTAACACTTTGGCTGCCAATCACAGCATTAGATGTTAAATTCATTTGAACTGGGAGGCTTTTAGCAATCATTTGAGGCAGTCGAAATTTGCTTTTTTTCAGTCATACTTTTCATTTACGTTTCTGATGGCAATGATGCTAACTCTCCACATTTCCGCCACTATATATGTAAGCAATATGATTGGATTGGGACTTGTTGTTTCATTTATATTGTAGTCTGTTCATGCAGACAGCCCTGAAAGTGATGGCCTTTGACCGATGTGACTTCCATTTGTCAAATTTGCTCATCGCTAGCGTGGTCAGAATGGAAAGTATTTTCATACCAAAAGCGGTTTAAATTCTTCATTGGCGATGGGGCAAGTGGGCTGCGCGCTCCTTGGTTGATTAATCCTGGCAGCCCCATTGGATAGACATGAAAGCTCTCTGAAGAACACCATAACTATAATGTGGCCCATGACACAGATGAGTTTGACACCCCTTATTTAGAACAACACCTAAGCACTATTAACTTTAAACAAACAACAAATGTTTCTACAACAGTGTTGTTTTTGGCAGCCTTTTTCATATTTGTCTTAGTCTTCGTCTTTTGGACGATACTTATTAGTCTTAGTCATATTTTAGTCATCTCAAAATGCGTTGTTGACGAAAACTCAAGACTAATTTTGTCTAGTTTTAGTCGATGTATACTAAAAACGTTTTCGTCTGTAAAATAAAAAATAATATTAATAAATAAAGATGTGAATGCTATCCTAATGCTTCAAGTTGCATTTAGTGTGTGTGATCATCACTCAGCACACTAGAACTTCCAAGGGTGGATTAGTTGATACAAATCACTTTTGTAACCAGAGAGGTCATCTGACTCTAATCAGCATATCTTTTGTGAGCACTGAGGTCCTCATTAGTCATTACCATTCACACTTGCAAAACCAAAGGATTGAATTGCTCCAATTAGCATCTTGAGTGTTTGCAGGGCAGGGCTGCCTTGGCTTTGTCTGACAGTGGACCGCACAGGCAGGCAATTGGGCGGACAACCTTTTTACATATTCCAAAAGCTCGAGTTTGCCTACACCTCGTTTTTATACAAGGTACGGTACAGTGTAGCTAAATTTTCCAACAGAGAGTGATTGAGTCGGTTGTTCCTTTGTGGTGTTTTGATGTCGCACACTTCTCAGTAAAACCTCAGCAAATAGTTAAAAAAGTATTTAAAAAGCATTATTCATTCAGGTCGATGGTTTGATGGTTTCAGAGGTGTAAAAGAGAATGTTTTGTCAAAGCACAGACAGCATCTCTGAATTGAGGGGGAAGGTGTCAGCTGTCTCAATGTCTCTGAATATTTAGTTGAACTGTTTCTTGTATGTATGAAGCTATAATTGTCATATTGCTGATGATGAACGGCTGATGATGCACAACAGAAGTCATTTTTTGCACAAAAAGCTTTTTATTCAATAAAGAAATGTATGTGAAAAAGACAACAAAAGCTATATACAATGGACGGTGTTATAAAAACAAAACAAAACATTTTTTATGTGGTTTTAAGTGTGTGTGTTTTTGGCATTTCAGCAGTTACGATGCTGTCCTTCTGCTTGGTGGAAACATACCCGGCACTGCCATGGTATGTCCCTTCTACATTTACCACATGTGTATCTATAGCAGTCAACACATCATAGAGTGGCGGGATTGTTCTTGCTTTCATCATTTACTTGCCACTTCGCCCTTTTCCCGGGGTGAGGTGTTTCAGGTTGTTGCCGAAGCAATTTTTCGTCTGCGCCTTTTTTGCGCCCACATGAGAGTGAGCCAATTCCTTTGCAAGACCCACCAAGAAGTCCACCCGTCTCTCTTGCCTTCTGGTGCATGCCTGATACAACACATATGCATTCTGTACTGCCATATCAATCGTATTGTAGAACATGGCGACTGGCCATCTTCGTGTTCCTTCGTGTTTGACAAAGCTTAGGGAGCCCTGGATTTGCAAAGTGACTCCCCAGGAGTGTTTTGGGGGATTGCCTGCTTGATTGCTTGTTTGAGTGGTCTATTGTTTTACAAAGCCCAGTGGTCAGTTTGGTATCGGGGTCATTTGACGCCTTTCTGGTCTTTCTTTATAGCTAAAAAACCTAGGACTTCCAGTGCTAAAGGCTTAAACAACATTGTATATTCTCTTAGGCCAAAGATAAGAATACAAATCTAACAGTGTTTGCAAGCTGGAGTGACTGGAAACGACACTGGTGAGTCGGGGCGGTGGGGCTGGAACAGCACATCACGACTGACGCAACCTACAATGCAGGCTAACTACACATATAATGTCACACATTGTGAACATGTGACGGAAACTATTGCGCATTTTCTTCTCGTTCTTGTCTCGTCAAACGAAAACTGACATTTGTCTCGTTATGTTTTGGTCTCCCAAAACACGTTGTTAGCTCGTTATCGTCTCGTCATCGGCATGGAAAAAGTGTTCATTGACGAAATATTTTCGTTATTGTCATCGATGACGAAAGCAACACTGTTCTCCAACTATTGTTGCTATCACAGCACTAATGAAAGCTACAGAGTAGTACTTGATCAAGGTAACATGGGGAAATGTAATGCTTCATGCAACCACACACATTCCAGTAAGGATTGTCATGAAGAAAAACTCAAATCTTTCTTTCAGATGTTGTTTCTACCTGCCAAGTCGGCTGCTTTTCTTCCTTTTTTGGATGGGGTAATGCTGAAAAGGGGCCATCTTGGATTGTTGTGCTTGTTGAATTCTGCATTTCTTTGGAAGTTGTTTGAATAAAAAACAAGTTCAGCAAGTTGGAGCTAATGTTTGATGTAATTGGTGTCCGTGTGCTTGGTAATCCTCTGCTAATATGAAAATCTGTAACTGTTCATGTTCTGTCAGCTCATAGGCTGCCATTGATGACAATAGACGTCCAATGCATTTTAACTGAGAGGAGCTTGCAGCAGTCATTCAATCGACACTGGCAGCCAATGAGTCAAATTTCAGTATATCTTCGTTTCGACATCCCTATTGATTTGATTGTTAATGTAGTTTTGTACATGACTTTAAGTCATTATGTCACCAATTCTGAAAGCACATTGCGACTATTTTATTGTTATCAGAAATTACTCTTAAAATCCAATAAATGACTTCAAAATTGTGGTTGGATAAAAAAGTTCTAGTGCTGTCAAATTTATCGCGTTAACGGCGGTAATTAATTTTTTAAATTAATCACGTTAAAATATTTGTGCATTTAACGCATGCATGGAATGACCCGTTCATACATTGCCTCAAACAGTATACAATGTCGCCGTTTTAGCACACTGAGAGCGAAACGGCAGAGAAATGCGAGTGGACACAGGCGTTCGTGGACCGCACCTTTTATTGGCTTAAGCTTTGGCAACTCTTTCACAACAAATATAAGTATTGTGGTGAACGACATGGGGAAGAATGATAGGAGACGATCTTTTTCTTAACACGCTTAGTTGAACACAATGCACATCATACTGTATACCATTTGTAGTCACCATTGATAGTCATGGTTGCCCAACTTCCCATCACGCATTTGGGTGGGACAGTTAAGTCGCTGCAGCATCATTTAGTGCAAGCACCACAAATATAATATTCCTATTTCTCACAGGAGACAATCTTTTTCTTAACACGCCTAATTAAACACAACGTAGAACATACTGTATACCAGGGGTCCCCAAACTTTTTCCTGTGGGGGCCACATAACTTTTCCCTTCTCTGATGAGGGGCCGGGGTCAGTTTGTAACAGAAAAAGTGTGACGATTGCAGGAGTGCCTAAATGTAAAAATGTATTGTTTTTCAGAAAGCCACAATCAAATAACCCTTTTTGGATTCTTCACGGAACAAAAGTAAATAAAATAATAATATATCATGTAATAATAATAATAATAATAAATAATAATAACTAAAAAAGAGGGTTAATATGACTGGGGATCCCTCTGTGGGTGTGTGGTATAAAGCCGGCAACGCTATGGAGTTGTGACTCCGATCAGAGAATCAACAGGGGACGTTCAGAATTTATTTGTTTCCTTTAATGATGATGAAAGGAGTATGAGATTTATTTTGTTGTATTGTGGTTTCTGTGAATACAAGATAACCATATAACATGTCAGTAATATAAAATATATAACCTATAAACATATACTGTATTATAAACATATCTAAATTAACAGGAACAACATTAAATATAACATAAATGAAATACACTGCTTATATAATGCATACAATGCTAATCATTCACAATAATGAGCATACACATTAAGCAGGAAAATAACAATTTAGATAAGTGAATTGGCAACAAACAAAATTCAGCCTCCACCATGTAGCCAAAGGGGCCAACGATTAGCATTAGCAATTAGCGTTATCGGCTAATGGTAAGCACTCGGTGGCTAGTGGTTAGCTCGTGGCGGCTAACGAATACAAGGGACCCTAAGCAGGTAACTCATCTGCCAAACGTGTTTATGCACTGCCAAGGCACACTTCTGCAATATACCTACCTCTCTCATTCACACACAACACTTGGATTGCCACTAAACAGGACGACAGCTTGTGGAACGAACCGCACGGCAGTGAAAGGAGGAAAAAGTGACTCGTGTACACGGCAGTGTAGGGAGGAGCGACAGTAACTCGTGCACGCCAATGAAGGGAGGAGAGAAAGTGACTTGTACGCGCGTCGCTTTTCTTAAAGGGCCAGCGTAGTAACAATTAAACTAAAGCACAAACATGCACTGGTTGCTTTCCTACAATAACACTATTAATTAAATAGATAATAACCAAATAACCCTCTTTGGGTTCTTCGCAGAAAAAAAGGCAGGAAATAAATAACACTATTGGGGGAAAAAAAAAAAAAAAAAATCAAAATGCTCTCTGGTATTGTTCAGGGGGCCACCCAAATGTGGAGGCGGGCCGCAGGCAGGCCATAGTTTGGGGACCCCTGCTGTATACCATTTGCAGCCACCATTGACATTCATGGTTGCCCAACTTCCCATCATGCATTTGGACGGAACACTTAAGTAGCTACAGTGTCGTTTAGTGAAAGCACCACAAAAATAATATTCCTATCTCTCAAAAAAATTAATGTTCACAAAAAGAAAAGCGCTCAATGCAAAGTAGCTCAAAATAGCTATGCAAAATACACATAAAACATACTCAGACTTTGCCTTGGCTAGATATCTAATTAATTGAAAACTCGCCATTGACACCTTGTGATGTATTTCAATCACTGCCTTACGTAGTTAAAGACACTGTGGAAGAACAGCAGGGAGCCCGATGTGACGTCACCGCTCGGCGACGTCAACAATGGCGTGCTACTAGTTTATTTTTTAATTGAAAATGTTACAAATGTTATTAAAATGAAAACATTAAGAGGGGTTTTAATATAAAATTACAATAACTTGTACTCACAATTATCTTTAAGAACTTCAAGTCTCTCTATCCGTGGATCCCTTTAACAGAAAGAATGTTAATAATGTTAATGCCATCTTGTGGATTTATTGTTATAATAAACAAATACAGTACTTATGTACAGTATGTTGAATGTTTATGTCCGTCTTGTGTCTTCTCTTTCCATTCCAACAATAATTTACAGAAAAATATGGCATATTTTAGAGATGGTTTGAATTGCGATTAATTACGATTAATTAATCTTTAAGCTGTGATTAACTCGATTAAAAATGTTAATCGTTTGACAGCCCGAAAAAAAAAACAAACAAAGAATTTAATGACATCTCATGAATTGTTAAAATTCGGAACAACAGCTTGTTTGGAATAAAAACGGAAAAATAGGATCAAAGTGTGAAATTGGGCAAGAAAATGCAAGCTAGGAGAAAAAAAAATGTGGAAAAAATGAATATTTTACAAAAATGATATAACAGGGTGAAAATTTTAAAAATGGGGAAAAAAATGCGTTTTAAAAAACAATGGTGTCAATTTTACAGAATAAACTGAAATAAAACAAAACAAGACCACATCAATGGTTTGATTAAAAATAGTTGTAAAATTATAAAATATCACATTCAAAAATGTTAAAAGTAAACAAAAAGTGTCGAAATTCACTAGGTAGGAATAATAAATGGACATTTATGGTCCACGGGCGTAATAGTGGGAGTATGTTAGCTTTATGATGACTCCATGCTCAGCAAGCATGCTCGTGGCTCAGTTGACTCTGCAGTGATGTCGCGCCTCTGACTCACCTGGGTGCAGCCCCAAAACAAAAGTCTCGTAGATCACGCTAGATGACAAAGCCTCAATACCCCTGAACATCTATTCAAATTTCTTGTTATTATGATTCGGCCCTGCTGGGCGTCTGCTTTTCAGAAAATGATGAATTTGTTTATCTTCTCAGGGGCGCCTCGCTCTCGGCGTTAACGGCTGCTGATCATGCTGGCCAAGGCACCACCTTCGACCAGCAAATTGGATTTGGTGAACGCCGAAAGTTCAGACGCCGATCTTACTGACGGAATCAAGATGGCAGACCTGGTGGAGAACTTGGATGCCCGAGAGCTGGAGGACACCGACGATGGGGAGGAAGTGGACTACGACCTAAACTGCATGGGTACTACTTAGTTATGCCTTACTAGGAAATGAACAGATATTTCTTTTGATAGTTGACCAGTGAGCTATTATTTTTGCGATTCACCGACTAATTGGTTCACATATAAATCACGTTATCTACAGTTATATGAGTTTGAGCTTAACAATTAATTGTAAATGTGTATGGGAGCCAAAAACTATGCAATAAGAAAAGGTAAACTAAAAGAGTAAAGAGTTGAGTTGACTTGAATCTATCTTCAAAACAGTTTTAAAACTTTCACACCTCGAAAGTAGACAGAAGGGAAATTATGGAATAACGGGAGCAATTTTAACAACTTTAACAGTTGATTCGCAAAATTAAATGAATTGAATGTAGTTTAAAGCTGCTGCTGATACAGAATGGGAACTTGAGTAATTTATTTACTGTTTTAAAATAACTTGATACTGAAATAGTCGTTTATTTAAACCTGAGAGGCTTTTTATACAATTATTGTAACTAATGCACAAAACATTAAAAGCATCTAATAGCTTGGGGGTTTTGTGGGATTTTCCACTGAGGTTGTTTGTGTGTTTTGCTTTTTTAAGACGGTTTACAATATTATTTGCATGTTTTACTGACTGACTATGCCATTTCTGTTTGTTATTTATAATGTTTTATGTTTGTCACTGAATAAACAGGTCAGTTTCTTGTTACCAACCGTTGTGTATTATTCAAACTCACCTAATTCAGCTGGCTAGTTGTTATCAAGAGTACTAAAACCCTTTTCAACATGAGTCTGACAACTAAGTAAGGAGTCTAAATAACTTTAATACATGTTCAGTTAGGCCGGTATCGGTATCGGCCAGTGTCGGTATCGGATCGGAAGTGCAAAAACCTGGATCGGGACATCCCTAGACTAGGCAGTGGTTATTATTACCGTAACCGGCAACTCGCAAAGCGTTATTTTTCTTTTGCCGTGAACTACTCTGATTGGTCAATCGGTATATTATTGGCCTGGTGGGAATTGGTTATTTTGCCGTGACGCGTTCACAGCTAAATAACGCTTGGAGGCGAATTACCGGTTACGGCAGAAATAATCACTCCGTATATACTAACAGTTTTCTTAGTTCCACACAGTACATATTCCACGTAATTGATAAAGGTCAACTTTCTAGGTGACTTTATGAGGTAGTTGTTGATGTTTCCGAACTCCACTGCAGGCCATTCCTTTGGATTGTTCATCCAGCTATCAGCTGCGACTTTGTAAGGGCAGATTTGCAAGCCAATACATGGTAATTTTAAATTGTATCGCCTCCTCGCGTCTGTTGGCAGTGACTCGTGATAATAATAAGCCATGTTTAGGACATTTTTATGAAAAAAAGACGCAAAACACACCTGAAATATATGAATTTCAGACGTTTGTCTACGGAATGTTTAGCTGTGCGTGCCCCCTTCGCAAAATGGCGACACGTTGCTAAGCGAGGTGACATCATCATCATCATTTAAATTTATTTGATTCGGATCTGTTCGTAGATCTGTATCGTTTTTTATTGGCATGCTAAGTTGGTCCCATTGACTCGCGCTAGCTTAGCCACTCCGGAGATATGACACTCACAAAGAACTTATAAACTGCACAGAGTTTGTTGAAATCAAATCCACCAACTAAACCCCAGTTTTCTCAAAGATTAAGTCTAATGTCAAAAATTCTGAACTTTCGCTTTAATAAGAGGTTCAAAAAAGATAATTTGGCCCGTTTTGAGGTAAAAACAGTCTTTAAACAATTAATCAACTATCTAATACAATAAATTGCGGATTACTCAATTATTCATGGCAGGCCAATCCTTTACCACATTTTTCAGACCGAGTACATGTACAAGCATTTGTTCAACATTTTCTTTGCTCATCGATATAACAAATTTTAGCAGAGAAAAATAATGCTGCCGGAAATTGACATTTGTTCAATTTAACTTAAGTACAACAGCATCGAGAGCATCCAAATCTCAGAAGAAAAGTTGAGATTGTTGAGCGAAGCATCCCACTCGCTGAAACCTCCTACATGCACGACTCTCTCTCTCACCCCCGCCGCCGCTCTCTTTTCTCCCAGGGGAGTGCATCCCTTTCTCGGCCGTGTATAGCACGGTGGGTTTCAAGGAGGCCAACGCCAAGGTCTTCCTTCCTACGGTGCCCGTTACCGCCCGCATCCTGGAGGTGGAGCGCTTCACTTCAGCGCAGGATCGCTTCAATATGTCCCAGCACAGGAGCGTCAATAAGGTGCAAACACATACTCTACTGTTAATACTAATAATCGCAGTCATTCCTTCCAGTTCTCCTTCCAAGTGAATTACTGGCATCCCATTAAAAGTGTTGCTCTATTTTTGTCATTTCCCAATTTAAATTGCAAGGGAAAATTTGTGGAAAACCTCCAATTGTCTATTCTAAAATGTTCTGCTTTTTGCTGTATGAAACATGAATACATTACCCCAATTTTCTATTCATTCCAATGAAGTGTCCAATTAGGCCTTTCTTCAAAATTTTCAATTAAACTCATCAAGGGTTATTATCTGGACAGTTTCAATCTACGATAAATGTGCACTGCTTCTTTCTATGAAACTTTCCTTCGTTGCCTCATAAAGCTTTTTGTTCAAAGGCAATTTCTTCAAAATTTCCATTACAAAGAGATCGTTATCGCCGAAATCGTTATCATGAGCCTTGTATCCCAAATCATATCGTATCGTGAGGTACTCAGTAGAGGTGTGCTAAATTTCCGACTCTTAGATTATTCGTGATTCGGCCGTGGAAGATTCGAGAACGATTCACAAACATCCAAATTCCGATTATGGAAATATGTTAAGTAAAGTGGAACTAAAACACAGTCAGCGCGGTCTTCGAGGCACAATAAGGAACGGATCGTGAGTAAACATCATGCTTGTCATTACCCGGGTAATGACAACGCTGGCTCAACTCATGCAGCTAAATAAAAAAACAATAATACCTGACTGCCGCGGACAGCCGCTACAAACTACGTATACGTAATACTGCGGTAGATAATAGATATCATATGTAAATAGAACTAGATGTGAAATGACCAAACTTACTGGCATTAGCAGCGCATGTATAGAAAACTAGATGCGAAATGACAGACTTGACAGCGTTAGTAAACAGCCGCCATCTTAAAGACCAAGTGTGAAGTAATTTCATAAAATGCCAAATAGGATCACAATTAACGTAATTAAACATTGTTCAACAAATAAAGCGTGAAAAAATTATTTACATGTTGTATATTTGACAAAATAATTATGTTTCCGAAGTTTGAGCCTGAAAGGGGACGAACCCGGAAGTGACACGCGCTCCATACGGCCGCCATAAAAAGCCCTTCAAACAATGATTCAAACAGCGATATAAGCGATAGATCGAGCGCAAGTGAAGAGATCCAAGTCTTTGAAGAGTTGGAGGAGGAGGTTGGAATTTTATGTTGGACCGTACATGTATTAGCCAGACACTAATCAGGATGCAAACAATGTGCCCAGACTACCTGATATGGAATGGAAACAAGACCCATCGAGATTACAAGATGGTAGGCTGTTATTATTTTTATGATTTGAAGCATGTCAGGTAAATAAATCACCTACTATTGCCTGGGTTAAAAGAAAAGTTTTGACGAATCCCCGATCATATTGTGGAATGAACAGTAGAAGCTTGCGACGTTAGCTTTTATTTACCTGACATGTTTTGGCGAACACTTCCCCCTTCGGACCCTCTGACGAAGGGGGAAGTGTTCACTGAAACATGTCAGGTAAATAAACCACCTACTATTGCCTGGGATAAAAGAAAAGTTTTGACGAATCCCTGATCATGTTGTAGAATTAACAGTACAAGCTAGCGATGTTAGCTTTTATTTACCTGACATGTTTCGGCGAACACTTCCGCCTTCGGACCCTCTGACGAAGGCGGAAATGTTCGCCTAAACATGTCAGGTAAATAAACCACCTACTATTGCCTGGGATAAAAGAAAAGTTTTGACGAATTAATAAGTGTAGGCAAAATGAACTCAATACAACTATGATCGGGGATTGCCACGAGTTACCATTCGGCTAATGTTGTACCTTCTACTGTTCATTCCACAACAGTTGGCAGCTCTGCTTTGACAAAGTCATCAGTCATCTATCCAAAAATCACACTTTTTTGCAAATCCTTGATCAAAAGCAGACTGGTTGAGGAAGCAGGCATCTTCGAAGTGTTTGTAGCAGAGAACACTACTCGATGATGGCGTGAAATTCTTTCGCTTCGTGCGAACAAAAGATGTCAATTTACGTCCTCTGCTATCCTTTGGCCACTCATACAACTTTTCGTTTGAGTGAGAACAAAACATCGCCACACACTGCCGTGGCATCTTACCGAGAAGCAATGCAACAATACTGTTCTATGGCGGACTTCCCTCGCACTTCTCAGTGTGACGTAATTTCTGAAGATTTAGAAAGATTGCCGAAGAAAAGCATTGTCAAGGGCGTTGCTATGGGTTAAACAAAGAATCTGGAAGGGTTGCGTTAAAAAAAAAAACGAAAATATGCTTAGAATTGTTTAGCCATTCATATTATTCAAAAACATGGTTGGCCAACCTTACTTCACATTTGGTCTTTAAAGCAGTAGACTTCCCTGGAAGGCTGTTGTAGCGAACCTTCCAAGTGTACTTACATAAATTAACTTATTATCTAAAATACTCCTAAATCGGCAAAATCTTGACTTGAATCCATCTTTAAAATAGTTTTAAAACTTTCACATGTTGAAAGTAGACAGAAGGAAAAATATGGAATAACGTGAGCAATTTTAACAACTTTAACGGTTGATTCACAACATTAAATTAATTGAATGTAGTTTAAAACTGCTGATACAGAATGGAGACTTTAGTATTTTCTTTACTGTTTTGAACTGTTAACTTGATACTGGAATAGTCGTTTGTTTAAGCCTGAGAGGCTTTTTGTACAATTTTTGTAACTAATGTACGAAACATTAAAAGCAGCTAATAGCTTTTGGGGGCTGGGGGTGTCATTAATAACTGATTTATAATTGAATCGTAGCCTCTGAATCGTAATTGTAATCGAATTGTTAGGTGCTCAAAGATTCCCACCTCTAGTACCCAGAGATTTCCACCCCTAATAAGTGCATTCCAATTTTTTCCCCACTTATTTTCTAGGTAACTGTTTTAAATTACAATGATAATCCCGAAAGTCATATCCCAAAAATTTCCCCCATGCAGAGCCTGCCCGCCGTGTTTAAGATTGAGATGAAGCACGGCGAGTTCACGTGGACGGTGAAGAGGAAAGAGAAGCACTTTATGGAGCTGCACCGAGAGCTGAGGACTTACAAGACCTTCATGAGGATACCGCTACCATCGCGCAGGTCGGCCATCGTATTACAAGTATAACGGTTAACAATCCTGTAAGATTTAACTAAACGAGGATCCTTACAAAATACAGGCATGAAAATGTCTCACCTTTCAGCGAAATTCGCTGTTTTGAAGTCGAAAAGGGTGACCTACGTGAATTGTGTAGATTTTATTTAATTATTATTATTATTATCATGTGATTAATTTAGTACGTAAACTGAGCACTTCAGAAATCGGTCCTTTAAAAAAGTGACACTTGGACAGTCAGCAAATCCTTCTGGCTACTTCGCTGGCAAGAACCAATCATAGGCCCAAACTGTGTTCCATTAATCCAATCGCGCGCACTCTACACGTGTACATGGAGTGCTTGGAGAGCCTTTGGTTGCATTGCAAAGCTGCGAAAACACAAAGCAGGCCTTATCCAAGCTGGGGCAGACCAGAGCGCAGCATACACGCTTGCCTGTATTTGCCAATAGATTGAATTTGGTGAGTAATGGTTTCAGTCGTTTTCATATTGTGCGATATAATAAAGTTATTGCTGTTCTTTGCAACATGCCTTGAACGCTGCCAGAGCTAGCCAAATCTCCCGTGAAAAAATAGCTCCCGTTAAGTTAGCGTCAAGCTTGTGTATTTAGCGGTAATATAAACGAAGAAACACTCTGTTGAGTCAAATTAAGCGGTATGCTCTTTGATGGAGGGGGGCGCCTCGCATTGATCCCGTCGTCCGCCTGTGACGCTTTATTTTCGGCTGGGACTTGAGCTGACGGCCGGTGCCGGCACAACACCGGCCCGACGAGTGGTGGGAATGATTCTTGCTTCTTAAAGCTTTTCAGAAATACAGTGATCCCTCGTTTCTCACGGTTGATGGGGACCAGAACCCACCGCAAAAAGTGAAAACCGCGAAGTAGCCCCCCACCCCCCATTTTTTGTGCGTGTTTAATGTATTTATTCAGATTTAACATTGGAAAAAGGATACATATATAAGACATATTTTTTCACTTTTTCCCCAAAGTATCATAGTACAGTAAAGTACAGTGTTTTTTGGGATTAAAAATATATATTTTGATTGAAGCAACTTTTTTTTTGATTGAATAATAAAGACACAAATCTACCTCCATAGTTACTGAGAGAGAAAGAAATTAAGCTTTAAAAATAATAGCCGCTGGAGAGATTTTTTCAAAAAAATTTATATTTCATTACATAGACTTGCCTCGTAAGAAAGAAGATTGAGGGATAAAAAACAGGAGTTGGATGAGTCTGCTAAAGGCAGTGGATGCCTCATCAGCTGGGTGAATAGCACACTTGGTAAGAATAAGTTAGCAAGGATAGTCTGGTATAACATACAATTATAAACTCAAATGCAATGTTATTTTTAAACTAAGATTTTATGTCATTGCTTTATTAATTATTAGGTGCTAGAGTTGTCAAATATGGATAATAATGAAATAGTTTTGAGGAAACTGTGCTGTTGGTGGCTCAGTGACCATCTGATGTGGTTTGTTCTCAGATGAACAAGTTGAGAAAGGAAGTTGATGTAGAGGTTGAAGAAAGAGACAGTGACTGAGTCAAAGCCAGAAAGTGTTGATGACAGTGTTGATTTCTATTCACTGTTGCCCCCTCCCAATTAAAGTATGTCACAGTCACCGCCAATTATAATCTAAAGCTGGTTAAAATTGAAGTTATGTTGATGTAAGGTGTATTAAATACTTGTTCATGTGCCCCTTTTGATCTACGAGTACCCGCCCCTCCACCGTTCTCTGCACGGCCCTGCTGAAACACAGTGTGGGTCGACAGAGCTCAATATTTTGTTGGGTTGTACAGTGTACTGGAACATATTTCCTCCACACCCTTCTCACCTTTTTAACCCCTGACCCATTTTCATGCCTGAAAATAGTTAATGCATTTTCTGAATTATATCTGATTCATTTTAGTTGGTTCAGGCAGTCAAAATGGATAATTTTCATTTAAATGTGCAAACCTGCAATTATTCTTTTCCACAATTTGTGGTCTGGCTCCCTGGGAAAAAACAACATAGTGTTGTTGACTGAACTTTATTGCACCTTTTTCACAAACTGACTCACTTTGCTATTGTTTCGTCATCGTTGAATTAGCCTGCATAAACACCTGCCGGGTTACTCCGTGGACCTCAACAATGCTTTGAATGAGCAAATAAAATGGATACTCACTGGTCTTGTCCTTGTGTCACAGTCACACTGTTAAAAGGAGGACGGTAAGGAAGAGCGAGGTGAGGGAAATGCCGTCATTGCCCAGGGGCGGAGGTGACGAGCTGGTGCGGGACGAGCAGGTCTCCAGTCGGCGGGTATGTCAAAAATCAACTAAGACATTTCGTCACCGTTACTGCAGTGTTTGTGTGTGCAATGACAATAAAAGGACATTTGAATCTAAACATAATTGATGAGTGCACTCGTCCACATTTGGATGACAGCTGGGTGATCTGGTCCAGAACAATAAACAGTGGGATTTTTTTCCCCACATTTTTTTCAAAACTGGTAATTGTAAAGAATCTGCAATGAAAACATAAGAAACTAGAGAGTAGTTCAACTTTTTTTTTTTTTTTTTTTTTTACATATGAAGTACAGCGCTGGCCAAAAGTACTGGCACCCCTGCAATTCTGTCAGATAATGCTCAATTTCTCCCAGAAAATGATTGCAATTACAAATTCTTTGGTCGTAATATCTTCATTGATTTAGCTTGCAATGATTTTTTTTTTTTTTAAATCCTTATAATTTTACCGTATTTTTCGGACTACAAGTCTCACCTGAGTATAAGTCGCACCAGCCATAAAATGCCCAACGAAGAGAAAAAAAATATAAGTCAAACCGGAGTATAAGTCGCATTTTGGGGGACATTTACTTAATAAAATCCAACACATAGAGCAGATCTGTCATCTTGAAAGGCAATTTAATATAAAAATACAATAGAGAACAACATGCTGAATAAGTGTACAGTGCATGAACAACGAAACGTGGATATACTGTCCTCACCAGGACGCTACGGCTCGGTCCTGGCTATGCAGCGAGCTAAACTCCCAAATGACGAGGCTGGACGTCCGTATAATTTGCAGAATCAATTTTGTCCTCGTGACCAAACAGGTTCGCATCAACGTAAATAAATGATGATTAGGTGCTGTTCCAGCAATGACACAAACTGTTAGCATGCGTTCGCTAGCATTAGCACATCGTTCAAACAACCACACAACTGGCTTTTAGTGTCCGATCGCAGGGGGAAAACACAACAACAACAACGTAAAAGATGATATAGAGCCTACCCACGTACCACGTGCTCGCTGTATGGTTCCGCCCACTTGTCCGTCAAAACATAGTGTTAACCTGTTACGGCTACGTACATTTCTCCTATTTACGGCGTGTTTTTCTGCTCCTTAACATTAATAATCAAAATGGTGAAGGCGTGTGTGGCTGTTGGTTGCACTAACAGAGAAGATGGAAGGAGAGACTTGAAGTTTTACCGTATTCCGAGGGATCCAAAGAGGAGAGCGAAATGGACGGCTGCAATTCGACGTGAAAACTGGACACCAAAAAATCACCGCAGACTATGTAGTAGTCATTTTATATCCGGTAAGATGCATTTAATATATATTTAGAGGGTTTTGGCCTGACAACCACAATTAAGATCATTGCTAGGCTAATCGCCGACAACATACGACGTAGTACGACATAGTTTCAAATTCAAGATGTTTGTGACTTCCCTTTCTTCCACCATCGTTATTTTTTGAATAATATTTAGCTGGTACCAAGTGAAAGAAACTGGCCTCGTCTACGGGGCTGACAAATAACCACAATTAAGATCATTGCGAGGCTAATCGCCGACAACATATGACGTAGTACGACGTAGTTTCAAATTCAAGATGTTTGTGACTTCCCTTTCTTCCACCATCGTTATTTTTTGAATAATATTTAGCTGGTACCAAGTGAAAGAAACTGGCCTCGTCTACGGGGCTGACAAATAACCACAATTAAGATCATTGCTAGGCTAATCGCCGACAACATACACGTATGTATGTAGTGAGAGTGCTATCGCTAAACCATATAAACATTAAAAGCCTTAACTCCATTGACAAACGACATGAAATACATTAGACTTGACAGTGGATGTTAGCAATAACAAAAGATTTTGAATTGAAAATTTTGTAACTCACCTTTCCAAGATTCCTGCCAAATTTTTGTGGACGAGGACCTGTTTCACCCAACCAGCAACGAAGTATTTATAAGCCTCCAAGCTCTTGAAGTTTTTCATATTTTCGTGAGAATAGGCTGATTTAGTGTGGACAAGATAATTGTAAATATCTGCGTAGCAGATGTCAGGCAGACAGGGCGAAGACAGTGGGTCGAAAAACATCGATTTGGGCATCAAATATGGATCTGGCGACTGTATAGAACGAAGCTTTTCCTCATAACGCCTTTTATCCAACAGATCCAGTGAGTTAGCGGCATCAGAAAGCACCGGGTCTTCCATGAAATGCATTTTAAATTCCGCCATCAATTGAAAACAATGCTAATACAGAGTCAAAATGACGGACAAGTGGGCGGAACCATACAGTGAGCACGTGGTACGTGGGTAGGCTCTATACACAGGCATTGCCTCTAGAGATATTTTTCAAGCATATACAATGAACGTACGTAGGTTCACAGCCGTGTTTCTCTCTCGCTAACTCTCACACTCACTCAAGCTGCGTAGCTGTCCTTCTTCTTCTGGCGTGTGAGCGGTCTTCTTCACGTAACCAAGTGCGAGTGCATCCTCACGTGGGCGTGAAAGCGCCACAAACTAAATGCATGCATTTCAATATAAAAAAGTCCATTATACAATTGAACACACATTGCCAAAGGCAGAACGCGAACGTGGCCATAGCTATTTAGAGTTATTCAGATAACTAAAGCAAAAAGAACATGCTCACAAGTTTACCAAACCATCAGTGTCACTCCAAAACACCAAAATAACTTGTGAAATGATATCGTAATGTGTTAATAATTTCACACATAAGACGCTCCTGAGTATAAGTCGCACCCCCAGCCAAACTATGGGGAAAAAAAAAAAAAAAAAGTGACTTATAGTCCGAAAAATACAGTACACAAAACTCCAAACGGGGCCGGACAAAAGTATTGGCACTCTTTGAAAAATCATGTGATGCTTATCTAATTTGTGTAGTTAACAGCACCTGTTACTTACCTGTGTCACATAACAGGTGGTGGCAATACTGTAACTAAATGACACTTGCAGCCAGCTAAAATGAATTAAAGTTGACTCAACCTCTGTCCTGTGTCCTTGTGTGTACAACATTGAGCATGGAAAAAAAAGAAGACCAAAGAACTGCCTAAGGAAGAAACAAAATTGTGAGGAAGCATGGGCAATCTTAACACTACAAGTCCATCTCCAAAGACCTCAATGTTCCTGTTTCTACTGTGCGTAGTGTCATCAATAAGTGTAAAGCCCATGGCACTGCAGCCAACCTCCCTAGATGTGGACAGAAAAGAAAAATTGACGAGAGATTTCAACGAAAGATTGTGTGGATTGTGGCTAAAGAACCTCGACTAGCATACAGACAATTTCAAGCTGTCCTGCAGTCCGAGGGTACAACAGTGTTAACCCGTAATATCTGAATGAAAAGGGACTCTAGGGTTGGATACCCAGGAAGAGCCCACTTCTGACCCAGAGACATAAAAAGCCAGGTTGGAGTTTGCCAAAACTTGCCTGAGAAAGCCAAAAACATTTTGGATGGTTTGGAAGTAGCTTTTTGTGAAAAGGCATCAACATAGAGTTTACAGGAAAAAAACGAGGCCTTCAAAGAAAAGAACACTGTCCCCACAGTCAAACATGGTGGAGGTTCTCTGATGTTTCGGGGTTGCTTTGCTACCTCTGGCACTGGACTGCTTGACCGTGTGCATGGCATTATGAAGTCTGAAGACTACCAACAAATTTTTCAGCATAATGTAGGGCCTAGTGTGAAAAAGCTGGGTCTCCCTCAGAGGTCATCCGTCTTCCAGCAGGACAATGACCCAAAACACACTTCAAACAGCACAAGAAATTTGGTTTGAGAGATAACACTGGAGACTTCTAAAGTGGCCAGCAATGAGTCCAGACCTGAATCCCATAGAACACCTGTGAAGAGATCTGAAAATGACAGTTTGGAGAAGGCACCCTTCAAGTCTCAGAGACCTGGAGCAGTTGGCCAAAGAAGAATGGTCTAAAATTCCAGCAGAGCATTGTAAGAAACTCAATGAGGGATACAGGAAGCGGTTGTTCGCAGTTATTTTGTCTAAAGGTTGTACTACCAAGTATTAGGCTGAGGGTGCCAATACTTTTGTCCGGCCCATTTTTGGAGTTTTTTGTAAAATGATAATGATTTTTTTTACCCATTCTCTTCTATGTTTTTCATTGCAAGCAAAATAAATGAAGATATTACTACCAAAGCAATTGCAATGCTTTTCTAGGAGAAATTGAGCATTATCTGACAGAATTGCAGGGGTGCCAATACTTTTGGCCACTACTGTAAATGTTAACATAAAATTAGAAGCACTGAATTCTTCTCACATCCCTAGTTTACATATAATACCGTACAGTTTTAGGGGGTTTATATATAAATGATGAAGATTGATGTATAAAAAAAGGATCCAAGAAGCCATATCTCTGCACAATTGCTGCTTTAATGACAAAAAACAAAAGTTTACATAAAAAAAAAACATAACAATCGCACATCCTGTAATAGAACTATTGCACATGCGCACGTTGCGATTTTCTCTGTAGTACAATTTTGTCGCATGTCCGTGTGTGTTTTTCCAGAGACAATTGGAGGACTATTTGAACAAGCTGCTAAAGATGGCCTTGTACCGCAAATATCACCACACTGTGAGTATTCCATCATATCAGCAAGTGGACACGGGCTGCCATCGCTTGTATTAGTAATGTTCACACTTGTTTTGTCATTTGATGAGCGTATTGGGTGCCATATTAAAAGGAACGTTTAACACATAAGCAGGACTCCAACTGCCACGCAGTGTGATACTGTCATCTCTTGTCTTTTGTCAGATGGAGTTCATTGACGTCAGCCAGCTGTCCTTCATTCACGACCTGGGACCCAAAGGACTGTGTGTGCTTTGCTTTCTTTACTCACTGGAATCAATTGTTAAATAAGATTGTTGGAAGATTTTTCAAATTAATGCTAGTTTTGTTTACCTTTGTAAACCATAATTTTCAATATTTCATACCTAGGTATTGTGTTTGTATTAATTTTAATGTTTGTTAGCAAGCAATTATATTCTGATTGACTTGAGTGATGTTTTTTTAAAGTAAGATTAGATATTAGATTTTTATTTCTATTTATTTATTGAGCTATTTTGTTATCCAGCCCTTTTTTATTATAATGGCATTTTTCTTATCATTTGTATGCTGATATTTAACAATAACAAGTATATTTTAACAATATACTTTTGTAGGTAGTATTTTTTGGACCATTCTGATGTATTCCCATTCCTGGATTCCATTAAAATGTTATCACTGTTTGTCAATCTTATAGTTTAAAATGTTTTCATAGATTGACCGATATATTGGGCCGATATTTGGAAATTTAACGTATATTGGTATCAGCCTTTTTTTTTTTTAAATCCGACATGCCGATACAGTGCCTTGCAAAAGTATTCGGCCCCCTTGAACCTTGCAACCTTTCACCACATTTCAGGCTTCAAACATAAAGATATGAAATCTAATTTTTTTGTCAAGAATCAATAACAAGTGGGACACAATCGTGAAGTGGAACAACATTTATTGGATAATTTAAACTTTTTTAACAAATAAAAAACTGAAAAGTGGGGCGTGCAATATTATTCGGCCCCTTTACTTTCAGTGCAGCAAACTCACTCTAGAAGTTCAGTGAGGATCTCTGAATGATCCAATGTTGTCCTAAATGACCGATGATGATAAATAGAATCCACCTGTGTGTAATCAAGTCTCCGAATAAATGCACCTGCTCTGTGATAGTCTCAGGGTTCTGTTTAAAGTGCAGAGAGCATTATGAAAACCAAGGAACACACTAGGCAGGTCCGAGATAATGTTGTGGAGAAGTTTAAAGCCGGATTTGGATACAAAAAGATTTCCCAAGCTTTAAACATCTCAAGGAGCACTGTGCAAGCCATCATATTGAAATGGAAGGAGCATCAGACCATTGCAAATCTACCAAGACCCGGCCGTCCTTCCAAACTTTCTTCTCAAACAAGGAGAAAACTGATCAGAGATGCAGCCAAGAGGCCCATGATCACTCTGGATGAACTGCAGAGATCTACAGCTGAGGTGGGAGAGTCTGTCCATAGGACAACAATCAGTCATACACTGCTTAAATCTGGCCTGTATGGAAGAGTGGCAAGAAGAAAGCCCTTTCTCAAAGATATCCATAAAAAGTCTCGTTTAAAGTTTGCCACAAACCACCTGGGAGACACACCAAACATGTGGAAGAAGGTGCTCTGGTCAGATGAAACCAAAATTGAACTTTTTGGCCACAATGCAAAACGATATGTTTGGCGTAAAAGCAACACAGCTCATCACCCTGAACACACCATCCCCACTGTCAAACATGGTGGTGGCAGCATCATGGTTTGGGCCTGCTTTTCTTCAACAGGGACTGGGAAGATGGTTAAAATTGACGGGAAGATGGATGCAGCCTAATACAGGAACATTCTGGAAGAAAACCTGTTGGTATCTGCACAAGACCTGAGACTGGGACGGAGATTTATCTTCCAACAGGACAATGATCCAAAACATAAAGCCAAATCTACAATGGAATGGTTCAAAAATAAACGTATCCAGGTGTTAGAATGGCCAAGTCAAAGTCCAGACCTGAATCCAATCGAGAATCTGTGGAAAGAGCTGAAGACTGCTGTTCACAAACACTCTCCATCCAACCTCACTGAGCTCGAGCTGTTTTGCAAGGAAGAATGGGCAAGAATGTCAGTCTCTCGATGTGCAAAACTGATAGAAACATACACCAAGCGACTTGCAGCTGTAATTGGAGCAAAAGGTGGCGCTACAAAGTATTAACGCAAGGGGGCCGAATAATATTGCACGCCCCACTTTTCAGTTTTTTACGATTGTGTCCCACTTGTTGTTGATTCTTGACAAAAAATTTAAATTTTATATCTTTATGTTTGAAGCCTGAAATGTGGCGAAAGGTTGCAAGGTTCAAGGGGGCCGAATACTTTTGCAAGGCACTGTATATAAGTCAATTCAAAACTATGGATAGGCACTAAGGATTGCGCCATTTTTCAGAGGATCGGAATCTGGTGGAAATTATCTGGTTTTTAATAAAAAAAAAAAAAAAAGTTTTTCTGATTCATGCTCGTACAGCCTCACTCTCTGTCCTGCTGCTTTTCTTGGTCAGCAGTGCACTGAGAGTTTCTCTTGTTAAAGTAAACGATGATTGACAGGCGTTGAAACTTTGATCTTGCTGGAGAAGCTTGGCAGCGCCATCTTCAAAGACTCAATGTGTCAATCATTGTTTAACTTGTTAAACACTAGTATTCTCATTGTGTGTGTGTGTGTGTGTGTGTGTGTGTGTGTGTGTGTGTGTGTGTGTGCTCGCGGCTGTTCTCAGCACTGAGCAGATTTGACTGGACTCAACTCAATGAAGCATTTAATAAAGACAAGCATTTATCTACGTTATTCTTGTTTACAAGTAAAACACATTATGAAGGTGGCACGGTGGGACAGTAACATGCTTTTTTTTTTTTCCCCCTGGAACAACACTGTTTTTCCGGAGAGCTATTTATTTAACCTTTTATTCAACGTTATAAGAGATGTTTCTGAGTCTCGGAAATTCTGGCACATCTGGAGCTATTGCTTTTTATTTGTGTGATTCAATAAACATACTTTAGGCATTTCGATGAAGTTCAGTGTTTGTTTGCATTATTCCAAATTTTTACGCAAATACATTTACTGCAAATGAAAATCGGCTCCAAAAATCAGTTATCGACCTACTACTAATAATCGGTATTGGTCCTGAAAAACCTCATATCGGTCGATCTCTAGTATTTTTATGTTCTTTCTTTTCGTCTTTATTTTTATTTTAATTTTTATTTGACCGGAAAATTTCTGATCCTAACCAACAGTACATTTATTGCTCCTTACACTGAACATGTTATTTTAATGTGTGCTGTTCTGACTGCCTGCCTGTGTGTCTTAGGGAAGGAATGATCTACAAGCGCTCCGGGGGCCATCGTATCCCCGGCATGAACTGCTGTGGTCACACACAAGCATGCTACCGCTGGTCCAAACGGTTTGTGCTTCTCCTTTTGTCCAAAGATTAGTTTGTTAACTGTTCAGTGTGCAAATTCATGCAAAAAGCTATTTCTGTATTGTTAGTACCCTAATTTTGTGACGATAAGGCGCACCTGACAAAAGCCGCCACCCACCAAATTTGACACGAAAAAACAGCATTTGTTCATAGATAAGCTGCTGGACTATAACTCGCAGCTGTCCTCACTGTATCATGGGATATTTACACCAAAAAATATTAACCGGGAACACTTTGACAGCAGCATCATGAGACCAAATGAACCCCATAAAGCTTTGCAGCTATAGGTTCAAAGCTTCATTGCTTTTAGAAGATTCATTTGGCCATCACTACTCCCTTGGGGGAGACAGTCAACCTCTGTTGGCACCATCTGTCAACACCGTTGTCGTTCAACATACCTCCTAGCATGCATTGCAGCGCTAAATATGCAAATTACAATCAAAATTCATGTTCTGTGCTAATTATTTATTCACTTGGTGTTCTAGTTTTATTAATTGCTACTTATGGTATTTGGAAACATTTTATTTGACAGTCACGCCATAGGACTGTCATAAGACCATCATAACTATGACATGACACTCCAATGAGGATTAATGAATGCTTATTACAGATGTCATTTTGTATCATCGGGCAAATTATCTTACTTTTGAATGGATGTAAAAGATCCAAGCTGGACATAAATGGAGTTAGTGACATGATTTGCTGAAGGACACTAAATGAAAACCGTGGTAAGCATTTATTAATGCCCATGATAGTTTCATGTCGTAATTATGACTGTGTTATGGCAGTCTTATATTACACCGCTGTCAAATAGAGTGTTACCAATGTTACCAATTGACCCAAATATTGCACTATAAGCAGTAGGATCCAAAAAAAGGGGGAAAAAGTAGCGGCTTATAGTCCGAAAATTACAGTAGACGCTGTACAATCAATGGCTTATTTATTTATTTATTTTAATTTCCGCCAGTAGGTGAAACATATTGAAGGTGGAGGTTATGTATTCATTTCCGTATGTATGTTTGTGTTCAAGATAGCTCAAGAACAAAGGGATTATTATAAAACTTGCATCAAAGGTCACAGAGGTCAGAAAAGGAATTTTGTGATAACTTGATAACGGATTCGCCTATTTAATTTAAATTTGCAGATAGGTGATGAGAAAAAAGCTCGAAGGTCACTAAGGTCAGAAATATGGTTGCTCTTAGTTTCATTTTTAAATTTTTTAAAATTTTAGTTTTTTATCCTCTGCGTCTCATCCAATGTTCTTGCTGCCTCCTTCTCTTTATCACAGCCAAATGATTATGTGAGCATTTTTACAATGTATTGCAAGAACACACGCACCAATAATCCCACACATTTGGAAAGCTCTGTCAAGCCTCCTACGGCTCCATGATGATTTGCTTCCCACGGTCCGACGCTTCCCAAAAACAACAAAGCAACACAAAAAAGTCTATCGGGGAAAAAAAGTAGTACACAAATCCACACATGATGATGATAGGTGTGTTTGCGTCACATGCTAGGTGGCTTGTAGTGAAGGACTCGTTCCTGCTGTACATGAAGCCTGACTCGGGTGCAATCTCCTTTGTGCTGCTGGTCGACAAAGAGTTTAGCATCAAGATGGACTCCAAAGACACCGAAACCAGGCACGGGGTCAGAATTGACAGTCTTTCCAGGTGAGTGATGAGATACTGATGAAAAGCGTGATGAAAGACAATTCCAGCACCCAAAAAGAGTTAACTCTGCACTTTCTGAAAAATTGGTACTTTTAGGACTCTGGTGTTCAAATGCAGCAGCTACAGACACGCCCGTTGGTGGGGTCAGAGCATCGAGAGCTTTGTCAGGAATCATGGAAAAGCCTTCCTGCGAGATCACCGCTTTGGCTCGTTTGCGCAGGAGCAGGAAAACATTCCTGCCAAATGGTCAGTGCAAACACGCAAGGCTGTTATTGATGGTAATCGACGTCCAATTCATTTGGACTAGGAGGGTTGGCAGCAATCAAACAGTAGATGGTCACGAGCTTGGTGACCGAATTTAAAATTTTTATATTTTTTGTGGGGTTCATGCTGGAGGACCGAATCGGCCCTCCTCCTCGGCAGTGATTTAAACAGAAAGTGACCTGTAAATGCCCTAAAATGAACAAAAAGTGAACTGTAAGCGCCCCAACGATATATCGATTCTTGACAGGAGCATATCGATAAACTTTTGGGATACAAAGTATCACGATGTATCACCATTTCGATATTTTGTCACACTCCTAATTTAAGGAAAAAAAAAAAAAAAAAAAAGACTACAAATACGATACAAAAATAAAGTTTATTTACTCTCAGGAGGCTCAAAATAAGAGCATTTGGACCATTCTAAGTTCAAACGGATTGGACATCTATTGCAGTCGAATGCAGCTAATGACGGAATAATGACTATGCAGGTACGTGAATGGAAAAGCTTACATGGAGGACTTGGCTGATGCTTTGGAGGAGGCTAGAGAGGAAATCTTCATCACTGACTGGTGGTGAGTCACTCAGGCGCTTATTTGCACACGCTAACGTTCAGCATGAAGTGTAATGGTGCTTAATTTGCATAGGCTGAGTCCAGAGATCTTCCTTAAGAGACCTGTAGTAGAGGGAAACCGCTGGAGGCTGGACTGCATCCTCAAAAGAAAAGCTGTGAGTGAAGAAAAGTGAAGTAAAGAGTCGATGGGATGCATTTTCTAACCGTTTCTTGGTTGGGGAAAAGCGTAGATTCATTCAAGAAGAAACTAGTACAGTGGTACCTTGACATACGATCGCTTCGACATCCGAAGTAAAAATTGACTCGCCATTTGTTTCTTCATCCGACGACATGCTCAAAATACGACGACATGACAGCACCGCAAACGAACGCACGGCGGATTTTCTTGTGTGAGAAATCAACACAGGTTTCAAAAAAGTTGGTACAGTTGGTGAAACGAGGAAAAAGTGATGCTTACCTTGGAAATCAAGATGCAAATTATAGCAAAATATGAGCGTGGGGTGCACATCCGTGAACTGGTTCAACAATACAGCTCCACGGTCCTCTTCCGACCACCGTTCAACAGTCTTTATAAGTTAAGATGACATTTATAATTGTGTTAACATCACCAAGGAAATCGCAAGCTTCGTCGAGTTTTTATCATTTATTTAAGAAGTTCTCCAACACAAAACGCCTATTGTCCGCTGCAGTTGACTGTGTTCTCAAGAAAACGAAAGTGTTATCTCTACAGTACCGACCTATCTCACTGTGACTTCAGCCCCGCGGTGCGTTCAGGTACAGCAAAAAGTGTCCGCCACATTAGAATCCGATTCATTACATTATTTACAGGAATACCGTATTGGCCAGAATATAAGACGGTGTTTTTTTGCATTGAAATAGGACTTAAAAAGGGGGTCGTCTTATATTCGCGGTTTAGACATTATACTCATTCACGACGCTAGATGGCGCCAGATATCATTGAAGCGATGTTCTGTCATGACAGATCTCAGCTACTCTCAAGTTTAACCAGTTTGCATGATTTTATTGCAATGTTTTTCCGTATTCAGATTTGTTTCAAGACTACAGTTACAGTTAGACTTCACTTTGATGGTTAATTCAGTTATTGCAATTTTGTTGATTCATCACAATAGATTGGTTTATTTACATTTCAAAAACCGGAAGCCATTCATTTACGAATGTGATAGCACTTTAGTTTACATATTTAAATGTTCAGATATTAAGATTTGAATGAGGCAAAATAACATGCTTCTTCTCTCAAATATATTGTTATAATTGTTTCAGATGTACTGTAATTATTTTCTGTATAAAAATTAATTTGGTGTTCAAAAAGTCTTTTTCAAACTTGAGTCTTCAAAAAGAGGGAGTCGTCTTATATTTGGGCCAATATGGTAATTATTAATTGTTATTATATTATTCACATTTTTATTTGTAACTTATTTGTTTTGCTATGTTTAATTGCCATTTGTAATAGTACCAGCAGTGTTTTTTTTAAGGATTTATTGTAGGTTTTTGGGCTGTGGCACTAATTAATGGAATTATAATATATTCCTATGGGAAAATCCTGCTCGACATACGACCATTTCGACTTACAAACAAGGTCCTGGAACGACTTGACTTCATATGTAGAGGTACCACTGTATTTGTACAGCAAAAATTTGGATAAGGGAGAAAAGGTCACTTAAAAATATTTTTCTTTCCAAAAGTACAAATTCTTTACAAAGTACTTATTTGTCAAGAAAAAAAATTATTAACCATATTTATGTATGTACTGGCAGCAACAAGGAGTGCGTATATTTGTGATGCTGTATAAGGAGGTGGAGCTGGCGTTGGGCATTAACTCAGGCTACAGCAAGAGAACTCTAATGCACTTGCACCCCAACATCAAGGTAGGTTTACCCATCAAATTGAGTGTACAGTGATCCCTCACTACTTTGTGCTTCAAACTTTGCCCCCACCGTCCATAAATTCAGTATTTTATAGAGATGTCCCAATCATGTATAGCCTCTCACTCTCCCTCCTGCTGCTTTTCTTGCTCACCAGGCAGCTGGAGTTTCCTTGTTAAAGTTAACATTGAGTGACAGGGGTGCTGCTCGGATCTTGCCAGAGAAGCTTGGTATTGCTATCTTCAAAGCCGAAGATTTGCCAAACATTGTGTAGCTTGTTAAACACTAACGGTAGTGTGCTGTGACAACCTCATTGTATAAAACAGAGGTCGGGAACCTACGTCTCACGAGCCATTTCTGGCTCTTTTGATGAGCTCTCCGCCAAACCGTAATTTTTAATGTCGAACGGGCCGGCTTATTTGACATGAACGAGCTGTGATGAGCTGATGGTCCATTCACACATTTTTTTTGGACCTTAAGCATACGTCGCAATAATATGCTTCAATTTAATGCCCATTGCTGGTCCTCCTGTCATGAATGGCACGGAGCTGGGCGTAAGTACAGAGCTCGTCTTGCGTTTAAAATCTCTGGCCCCTCCCAACACAATGCCGAGCAATTTGGAGTATATAAAAATGTGTAGGGGAAAATTAAACCACGGAAGTGGACTGCGTGTTACCTCAAGTCATAGATGTGCGCAATCAGTTTGACTTCCATGAGTTTTTCGCCTGTCAAAATTGTCGCGTTCCCAGAATTCGGTTTTACACTTCCAAGAAATATATGCAGTGCCACACCATGATTCTATTTATTGTTTTCCAAGTGGTGAGTGCGCAACGATTGTAACATATAAACTAACGATGTCTGGCTTTCGTTGTTGTTTTCTAAAGATTTATTTCAATCACAACTCAGCGACTGCTCGTAAAATCAGAGTGTGCCCTCACTATCCCACATGATGCGTTCAAATGCGCTCACGGAAAAAAAAAAACAGCCGACTCGGACAAGCTGGCAACAGAATATGTATATGGCGGAAAACACAGACAAGACTGATTAAGCAGTTTCTGCTCTTGCGCTCCTCTTTAAAAGAAACTGCTGTATTGTAAGACAAAACAACTGTTGTGTTTGATTCATGGCGCATTAAGCCCCCGAAGTATTTTTAATTTGCCCGTTTTACCCTGGAAACCCCCGTTTTCAGACGTTGCGCAACTGTTTTTGTTTCAACCCAGCCATGAAAACATGGCAAGTAATTATATTTATTATTCAAAATGTCTGTCATTTTTAGCTTAGAATCATTTATTGATATCTAATATTTTGTTTAAAAAAAAAAAAAAAACTTAAAAAAAAAATATTCACTCGCATATTTTAAACTTGTAAACAAATTATGTCACAATGAAAAAAATGTCGTCTGTAAAAAAAGTCACGGATATCTAATTATCTACCTCATAACTATCGCTAAATTGTATTTTTTTGATACTGTCGCATTTTCCCCGATATGTTAGATGATACAGTGCCCTCCATAATTATTGGATTTATAATAATTATGTGTTTTTTAGCTTCTAATATTTTTTTTTCCTAAATAATATGGGACCTTAACGGACCTTCACAGTGGGCATGAGGTGCTGTCTACACGCCAACAAGCTGTTTTGGAGGCATGCACGGAGAAAACCTTTCCTCACTCACAATCATAAATGCAAACGTCTGGAGTTCGCCAAGCGGTATTGAGGTTTCAACTGGGACCGTGTGCTTTGGTCAGATGAGACCAAGATTGAGCTTTTTGGCAACAAACACTCTAAGTGGGTCTGGCGTGTCACGAAAGATGCGCATGCTGAAAAGCACCTCATACCCACTGTGAAGTATGGGGGTGGGTCAGTGATGCTGTGGGGCTGTTTCGCTTCCAAAGGCCCTGGGAACCTTGTTAGGGTGCATGGCATCATGAATGCTTTGAAATACCAGGACATTTTAAATCAAAATCTGTTGCCCTCTGCCCGAAAGCTGAAGATGGGTCGTCACTGGGTCTTTCAGCAAGACAATGACCCTAAACATATGGCCAAATCTACACAGAAATGGTTCACCAGACACAAAATCAAGCTCCTCCCATGGCCATCTCAGTCCCCAGACCTCAACCCGATTGAAAACCTGTGGGGTGAGCTGAAGAGGAGAGTACAGAGGAGAGGACCCAGGTCTCTGGATGATTTAGAGAGATTCTGCAAAGAGGAATGGCTGAAGATCCCTCTTTCTGTCCTTTCCCATCTTGTGAAACATTATAAAAGAAGATTAGGTGTTGTTTTGTTGGCAAAAGGGGGTTGTACAAAGTATAAACACCAGTGGTACAAATAATTGTGACACATATTATTTGATGTCAAATAATTATTTCTTTATGTGGGATTTTTTCCCCCACTGAATAAATGCACTTGTATTGAAGGTTGGATTTTTCTCTTTTTTTCCATTAAGGTCCCATATTATTGAGAAAAAAAAAATATTAGAAGCTAAAAAACACATAATTATATAAATCCAATAATTATGGAGGGCACTGTAAATAATTGATCCAAACAAAGAAAAATTGGGGAAAAAAAACATTTAAAAGGGTAAAAATATGAAAAAGAAAATCTCGACCACTCCTTGATGTCTGCGATTTCTGCATCGTGATCCTTGTTATATTACCGTGTTTCACCCATATAATCCCCCAAAAAATCCAGCTGTCGCCATTCACAGTTGTGTCTTGCCACTCAGTGATACATGCGACATGGAGTCTTTGGACTTCGAAACAAGGTAAGTACGCAATAATATCTCGTCAAAGTCATAGCGTCTGTAATTTTGCTCTCGCATGCTCTCACCGCGTGCTGTTTAAAAAACTTTTTTTTTTTTTTAATGCCCTCCTGTCCAAAATCCCCCCCCACCCCCACCCCGAATATTGACATTTTAAGCTTTCCAATGATCTATCACACATGCATATCGGACAATTTTGAAATTTCGCCAAATTGAGGGTCTCAGAGCGGAACTTCAAGTCACCTGAGTGTTTTCCGCCATATGTACGGTATATGGATATACAGTGGGGAGAACAAGTATTTGATCAGTGTATCAAATACTTGTTCTCCCCACTGTATAAAGTACATAGACACACACACACACACGCTGTATTGCTCTCGTGGAGTCATATTTTAAAATATGTTGGAGTTTTTTGGCTCTCTTGGTCAAAAACGTTCCCGACCCCTGGTATAAGACTTACATAATGAGTTGCCACAGCCTCTCGTCAGTACGAGGCTGGTCTCTGCAGCGTGAGTGGATTTGAGTGTACTCGCTCACTGAAGCATTTAACGAAGACAAGCATTTTGCTACGTTATTCTTATTTAAAGTAACACTAGGTAACTTTTCAGCCTTTATAAAATATTTTGATAATATTTGTAATGAAATATTGACAAACAACTAGTTGAATGACACCTCTTTTATATCTTGAGGTGTTCTGTAGCAGTTTCGCTGGCACTAATTAACGTTGAGGAGGGTGGCAGGAACCCTGCCACACACAAAAAAAAAAAAAACTACAAATGTGCTGACTGCTTTACCGCAAACGTCGCTTCCCCCTTTCCCCATTCATTATAAAGATGGAAGTCGATGCTAATGCTTTCACGCGAATTCTGCAAAGATGGCAGAAAGTTTTGCCTGAGGAGGAAAAAGAAAGGGTGGTTACCAGGATATACAGAATAAACATTTTGGCCCAGCTTTTACTCACTGGCGTGACGTCCCCCCCAACTGAACTCGTCAGCGCTGATGAGTTCGGGTGGGGTGGTTAGCCACACGGTTGCTAACCATCATATCCTATTGCTTAGCCACAATTTGATTCACTACCTTATTACTTTTCATCCTCCACACAGGTTTTGAAAACAGAAATGTTGTTTAATCCATCTGCAGGTGACCATCAGAGACAGTAAATGCAACAGTCTTTTTGGCAAGTTGAAATACCGTTTGATCCTTGCTGCTTGCTCCCATGATGCCGCAAATTTCAAGTTTTTTTTTTCTTTTAAATGTCAGGAGTGTGATTTGTTGGTCCAGCTTCTCAGTGCATCAACAAATCTCCGACTGTTTCATATGTAATATTCTGATATAATGTTTTTCGAGGCACCCTGAAGTGCAAGCAACGTTACTCTTGTTTTGGTCACGTGACGCGGGAGTGTGATAGAGAGGCACAGGCTCTATCTATCGCTCCGCACAGCCTGCCGAGAGCCCCAAGCTGTGTTCGTACTGTTAGCTCCATGTGTTAAGAAAGAAACAAAGTTGTCAGCACGTTGTGTGTTCGATACCTTTGTCAACAAAAAGCTAATAACAAGACACTATGCACGATCCGTTTAAGAGACGCTGGGACTGGAGAGCTGTGAGTAGTAGGAGGCGAGGGGGAGATGAGCGAGAAGCAAAACTTCGCGGTCGAATGTGGCGGCAGTCCGCTATTATTTTGTTTTCTTATTGTTGCCACAATAACGTGGAGAAAGCCATCAACGACTCCTCTCCTTCTTTCCCCCAACGTTTTTATATTATTATTATTTTATATGCACGAGAGCTGCCGGATCTGCCAAAATGAACATGAAGTCTGATTATTACTTTTTTTAAACAATGTCATCAGATAGACAAAAACATAAAATTATGTGCAAATGCCTGCATCTTCAAATCATGAAAATAATAACAGCCTATATTTTACCAATCTTGTAATCTCGATGGGTCTTGTCTCCATTCCATGTCAGGTAGTCTAGGCACATTGTTTGGATCCTGATTAGCGTCTGGCTAATACATGTTAGGTCCAACCTAAAATTCCAACCTCCTCTTCTTCCTCCAACTCTTAAAAAACTTGCGCTCGATCTATCGCTTATATCGCTGTTTGAATCATTGTTTGAAGGGCTTTGTATGGCGGCCGTATGGAGCGCTGCCATCGCTGTTCTCGGTGTGACGTATCTAGGGCTGCAGCTATCGAATATTTTAGTAATCGAGTAATCGACTGAAAATTCTGTCGATTAATCGAGTAATCGGATAGAACAAATATATTTTTAGGTGAAGAGCAATTATAGATATACATGAGAAAACAAGACATTTTATCATTTTCAGTCAATCAGTGTCTTTATTTTTGATGTATATTGTTGAAAACAGCCAACAATTGCATCTCAGATGTAACTAGAATAAAAAAAAAAAAGACTAATTCACTGCTTTCACTCAAAAAAACCTCTAGATCTTATTTTAATAAAGTATATATATATATATTAGGGCTGTCAAAATTATTGCGTTAACGCGCGGTAATTAATTTTTTAAATTAATCATGTTAAAATATTTGACGCAATTAACGCACATGTCCCGCTCAGAAAGTATTCTGCCTTTTGGTAAGTTTTACAGCAAGGCTTTTTGTGCTGTCCAACAGCGAACTCTTGTGGTCGCTTTGCGACATGGTTTATTGTTTTCTTGCCAGTTCATTATGGCTGCACGACGTCTCGGGCTGATAATGTTGTGCTTATATGATCCTTGGACAAGATTTGTCCGTAAGTATGGTTGTTGTAAAGAATGTACATATTATGTTAGTAAGCGAAATGTTATATTTTTTGTATGAGACGCTTTTTGTTTATGTTTAGTGAACCTGTATAGCGTGCTAAGCTAACGTTGTTGCTGATGCAATGCTTGTGTACTTTATTTTGTAGTTTTATGACGGTCTAAAGAGGACAATGGTTTGAGGCCATTTTATTAATAAATCAGATGAAAAAGGAAGAAGTCTAATTATTAAGGCGTCGTTTACTAGCTGTCTAGCTTTGGAAAAAGTAGACGCTTCGGAGTGATGACAGCATAGACAGATTTAAATGACAGTAGATTGAAATGCCCACTACAGTCCTTATTTACCGTATGTTGAATGTATATATATATATATATCCATCTTGTGTCTTATCTTTCCATTCCAACAATTTATTTTACAGAATATATATATGATTTACAGAAAAATATGGCATATTTTATAGATGGTTTGAATTGCGATTAATTGCGATTAATTACGATTAATTAATTTTTAAGCTGTAATTAACTCGATTAAAAATTTTAATCGTTTGACAGCCCTAATATATATATATATATATATATATATATATATACACACACATATATACACCTAAAAATGCCTTTACGCTTGATAACACACATCACTTAAAAGTTAGGATTTTTTCCCACGTTTTTCAATTGAATTTCTATTTGTGTCAAGCCATTTTTAAGTTCTAGTTAAGTTTTAAGTTAGTCTAAACTGTAAGTCCTGATAGGATTTTGAGTTTTTGCACTGTTCAAAATAAATGTATGATACAGGCTGTATTGGAGCACATTAGGGACTAGTGCTACTTGGTGTTTTATCCAGCAATGACTACTGAGCTAAAATTGATAGTTAGCATTATTGAGTTTTTATTTGACACCCACATCACTCCACAACGCTATGTTATGTTAAAGCCTGTATGTAAGACACGTTAGCCACGCATCGAAAGTGGTCTTAATTAATTGTAACCTAGCCCTCCGCAGGGCTAACGTAAGGTGAGCTAGTAGTGACAGTAACGTTAATCTTATATATTAGCGCTTAGCGCTCTTTATTAGCGCTTAGCGCTCTACTGCTTTAAGATGGCGGCTGTTTGCTAACGCTGCCCAGACGCGGCCTAGTCTGTCATTGTGCATTTAGTTCAACATACATGTGAGCTCTATGAGACTCATAAGACGCTACCTGCAACTAACGCAGTACTTCTCAAATAGTGGGGCGGGCCCCCCCAGGGGGGCACAGAGCGTTGCTGGGGGTGGCGCATGGGACCTTGGGGAACATACTTTTTTACCGTACTAGAATAAAGTGTAATGTGCGTAGAATAAGGTGTAATTGCACATCCATTCAGTGGATCGTAGTGCTGCTCTCACTTTCAGCGTGTGCGCAATATTTTTGATCCAAACAAGAGCACACAGCAAAGAGCACTGGAGATATGAATAGCTAAGACAAGGAAATATGATGAAGCTTATGTAGCATTTGGCTTTGACTTTTAGTACAGTGGGAGACTGTTTTTGTTTGATTAATTTTTGTTTTTTCAGTCTAATTATTTGGCATATTGTCCTCGTGAGTTCATGTTGCTATTCGATTTGAATTCATTATTATTTATTGATTTTATTACATTTTTCAGTATCAAACGGTCAAAAAATGTATCGAGTGTATTTTTACTGTATAGTTTTTTTTTTTTTTTTTTTTTTTACATTTTGTTAATTTAATCTACATTACTTTTTTCTTTAATCTTAAAAAATAACACAATGTTATGCAGAGATGCACCTAAAATAATAAGAATTTTATGTACAAATGATACTACAGTATATTTACAGTGGCGGCAAAGAGTTGGGGGGCGCGGAACGTTTACGTCTTCCTGTGAGGGGGGCATAACAGAAAATAGTTGAGAAGCACTGAACTAACGTAGCATGTGCGCACTAGTATTTAGCAACGTCGGCATCGTTTGTAGTGGTTGTCGGCTGCAGTAAGTTTTTTTTTTCATCTTCCTCTACGCACGTGACATCAGCACGTTGTCCCGCATTAAAAGTAGTCCGAACAAAACGTGATGCTTAGAGCTGTCAAAATAAACGATTACTCGAGGTGAATAAAGTTACTCGGATCAGTTTTTAAACTCGAGTTGCTCGAGTATTCGTTTCAGCTCTAGACGTATCACTTCCGGGTTCGTACCCTTTCAGGCTCGAACTTTGGAAACGCGATTATTTTGTCAAATACACAACATATAAATTATTTTTTTCATGCTTTATCTGTTGGACAATGTTTAATTACTTCAATTGTGACCCTATTTGGCATGTTATGAAATTACTTCACATTTGGTTTTTAAACACTACCGCTTTGGTCCACAGGCCTTGCTAAAATTGACTAAAACTGAAAAGTTACAAAGTGTTGCTTTTAGAAATAATTCTGAGTGACAGTAACAGGTTCAAAACTGTTTAGGTATACTTTGAGGGGGGGAAACATGTCTTATATGTATCTTTTTCCAATGCTAAACCTGAATAAATACATTGACCACACAGATTTTAGATGACCGCGGGAGGTCCCCATTAACCTCGAAAAATGATGGCTCATTGTAGGGCTGCAGCTATCGAATATTTTAGTAATCGAGTAATCGACTGAAAATTCTATCGATTAATCGAGTAATCGGATAAAACAAATATATTTTTAGGTGAAGAGCAATTATAAATATACATGAGAAAACAAGACATTTCATCTAATCTTGAACCATTTTCAGTCAATCAATGTCTTTATTTTCAATGTATATTGTTGAAAACAGCCAACAATTGCATCTCAGATGTAACTAGAATAAAAAAAAAGACAAATTCACTACTTTCACTCAAAAAACCTTTAGATCTTATTAAAATATATATTTATTTATACCTAAAAATGCCATTACGCTTGATAACACACATCACTTAAAAGTTAGGATTTTTTCCCACCTGTTTCAATTGAATTTCTATTTGTGTCAAGCCATTTTTAAGTTCTAGTTAAGTTTTACGCTACTCTAAACTGTAAGTCCTGATAGGATTTTGTGTTTTTGCAGTGTTCAAGATAAATGTATGATACAGGCTGTATTGGAGCACATTAGGGACCAGTGCTACTTGGTGTTTTATCCAGCAATGACTACTAAGCTAAAATTGATAGTTAGCATTATTGAGTTTTTATTTTACACCCTTATCACTCCACAAAGCTATGTTATGTTAAAGCCTGTATGTAAGACACGTTAGCCACGCATCGAAAGTGGTCATAATTAATAGAAACCTAGCCCTCCGCAGGGCTAACGTTGCGTGAGCTAGTGACTCAGACAGTAACGTTAATCTTATTTTTTAGCGCTTAGCGCTCTTTATTAGCGCTTAGCGCTCTACTGCTTTAAGATGGCCGCTGTTTATTACCGCTGCCCAGACGCGGCCGACTCTATCATAATGCATCTAGTTCAACATACATGTGATCTCTATGAGACTCCTCAGATGCTACCTGCTACCAACTTAACATCACGCGGGCTAGTTTTTAGCAACGTCGGCGTAGTTTGGAGCGGCTGTCGGCTGCGGAAATGTTTTTTATATTTTTTTATTGCTTCTTCCTCTACGCACGTGACGTCGGCGCGTTGTCCCGCATTAAAAGTAGTCCGAGCGAAACGTGATGCTTAGAGCTGTCAAAATAAACGATTACTCGAGGTGAATAAAATTACTCGGATCAGTTTTTAAACTCGAGTTACTCGAGTTGCTCGAGTATTCGTTTCAGCTCTAGCTCATTGTATTGCATCTACGTCCTTTTCTGTGTGTTTATTTTGTCAGGTGATGCGCCATCCAGACCACGTCTCCTCCTCCGTCTATTTGTGGGCTCATCACGAGAAGATTGTCATCATTGACCAATCGGTGGCTTTCGTGGGCGGAATCGACCTGGCGTACGGTCGTTGGGACGACGGGCAGCACCGGCTGACGGATGTCGGCAGTGTGACGCGTTCTGTGGCACCAGAACAGGTCAGGCGTGCGGACCAAAGAGCTAGACCTTTACTACTAGGGGAAAAAAAAAAAAAAATTTATACCATTCGTCTTCTTCTCCAGGCCACTTCTGTCAACGCTCAGTCCGGTAAGGCGACACCCCCTGTTGACGGCGTGTCACAAAGCAACGGACGGGGGACATCCGCCGGAGACGCTGTTGACCTGCCCAAGCTGAAGGGTGTGGGCCGCACCCGCCGCTCTCGCTTCACCTTGTACCGGCACCTGCACAAACACACATTGCAGCATGCCGACAGCGTCAGCAGTGTGGAAAGCTCGGGTGCGAAGCCAACTTTCAGTCGGATATGGGTGTTACTCAATTTTCCTCGCTTTTTAAGTTTATATGTTTGTTTTGACAGGAAGTGGCTCAGTGCGAAGCCTTAAAACGGGTGTGGGAGAGTTGCAGGGGAACACTCGCTTTTGGCATGGTAAAGACTACTGCAACTTTGTCTACAAGGACTGGATACAGCTGGAAAAACCTTTTGACGGTGTGTAAAAGTTATTGAATATGATCCAATAATGACTAAAAAGTAGTGCTGCAATGATTAACCGATTAACTCGAGTAATTTGCTTTGAAAAATGATTCAAATTTTGCTGCTTCCAATATTCGTTTCATTAAAGTGGTGTTGTAATGGTTTGTTTTGAAAGTGTTTGCATTGAGTTTTATCGAATTGGGTGGATACACTGCCCTCTAGTGGTAACAGTGAATATGACAACACTCATTTCACATGGCTGAGTCCAGCTGCTCCCTGTTAAGACCAACATAAGCTACGTTTTTGTTTGAGCAAATGTTTTTTAATACATTCGTAATTTAGTTCAAAGATATATTTCGCCGTTTTTTTTGTGGGAATATGTGTTTGAACCATTTAATTTAAGAGCGTTGTAAAAAAATAGATACATTTTTATTTTACATGTTATAGCATTTAAGCTAGCTTACTTTTGTTGTACTTTGATCCTCATAATTTTTTTTATACCGTTTGAGGCTCAGCTCAGGTATTCAATTTTTTTTATGTGCTTTAGCTGATTACTCGATTATTCAAACTAACTAGTTCATCGATTAATTAACTACTAAAATAATCGATAGCTTAAGCCCTGCTAAAATGTACAGCTTGACAAAATAAATCTGTTGTAGAGACGGGTCTCATTTACTAATACAGTAGTACAATGACTTATGAGTTTATCGAGATTTTTTTTTTTAACAGAAAATAAAAGTTTCTTTCATTTGTTTAAGTCAAAGAAATGTACATTTTTGACTTTTTAGTTTGACGTATATTGTCCATTACTCATATTTTTAGTCCGCTAAAAGGGAGGTCTCAAGTTCTCACTCACTTTGTTGTTGTTCACATCTTGGGGGGGGGGTACGAAATTAAATCAGATCGGATGAGAATGAAATTTGGTAGGTATATTATTGAGATCTATACTCATCAATCCTCAGAACTCGATTTTCTATTATTTTTTGGTCTCAGGGCTGATTAATTACATTAATTATTACAAATTTATTGTTACCTGAAGTTTCCAAGGTAACCAGTAGAGGATGCACGCTTTTAGGTCGTGGTTTTCATATATCTGGGTTGATGATATGTTTAGGGAGCGATCCGGGCGGTCGTTGTTCATTTTGAACTTGTGTGAAAATTTGCTATTTCGTGAGAATAATAATGTAAAATATTTTATTTATTTTTTTAAATCAAAAAAGTATTTTTAACTATTGCTATTTAAAAAATGCTGACAATTTTTTGGGTGAATATTGTTTATTTAAAAAAAAAACAACATATTTTTAAAGTGTCATTCTTTCCCTTGTGGAAAAAAAAAAATATGAGAGTAACATGATGAGACAAAAGTCACAAACTCCTTGAGGAGTTTCCCAAGGAAAAAAAAGATTTTGGCAAATTATAATAACCTATTTTTGCTAAAAGACTACCATAAATAAGCACACTTTCATATTTATCAAATATATTTTTGGAAAAAAAACCAATAGTATTTAAATCATCATATTTTGTGTAGATTTTTCAAAGACCGATAATCTGATTGTGTTTTCGCCTTGTCTAATCCTTCCGTGTAGACTTCATCGACAGGTACACCACCCCGAGAATGCCGTGGCATGACATCGCCTCAGCAGTGCACGGCAGAGCTGCTCGTGACGTGGCGCGTCACTTCATTCAGCGCTGGAACTTTACTAAGGCAAGTGTAGCTTCAGAAAACCCTTCTATGTCCTTCAACTGCTATTGACAGTGACAGGTGCCAATCCATCTGGAGTCAATAGTAAGTCTGTCACCGTCAATGGCAGTGAATAGGTTAAACGTGCTTTATTAGGTGTTCAAAACATTGAATACCATCTTTAAAACCCTTCAAAAATTTGGTCTTTCCTTCTTCCTCATTGCGCTGGAATGATTGCACAAAAGATAAGATTTTAATTTTTTGTCAAGAATCCACAACAAGTGGGACACAATCGTGAAGTGGAACAAAATTTATTGGATAATTTAAACTTTTTTAACAAATAAAAAACTGAGAAGTGGGGCGTGCAATATTATTCGGCCCCCTTGCGTTAATACTTTGTAGCGCCACCTTTTGCTCCAATTACAGCTGCAAGTCGCTTGGGGTATGTTTCTATCAGTTTTGCACATCGAGAGACTGACATTCTTGCCCATTCTTCCTTGCAAAACAGCTCGAGCTCAGTGAGGTTGGATGGAGAGTGTGTGTGTGAACAGCAGTCTTCAGCTCTTTCCACAGATTCTCGATTGGATTCAGGTCTGGACTTTGACTTGGCCATTCTAACACCTGGATACGTTTATTTTTGAACCATTCCATTGTAGATTTGGCTTTATGTTTTGGATCATTGTCCTGTTGGAAGATAAATCTACGTCCCAGTCTCAGGTCTTGTGCAGATACCAACAGGTTTTCTTCCAGAATGTTCCTGTATTTGGCTGCATCCATCTTCCTGTCAATTTTAACCATCTTCCCTGTCCCTGCTGAAGAAAAGCAGGCCCAAACCATGATGCTGCCACCACCATGTTTGACAGTGGGGATGGTGTGTTCAGGGTGATGAGCTGTGTTGCTTTTACGCCAAACATATCGTTTTGCATTGTGGCCAAAAAGTTCAATTTTGGTTTCATCTGACCAGAGCACCTTCTTCCACATGTTTGGTGTGTCTCCCAGGTGGCTTGTGGCAAACTTTAAACAAGACTTTTTATGGATATCTTTGAGAAATGGCTTTCTTCTTGCCACTCTTCCATAAAGGCCAGATTTGTGCAGTGTACGACTGATTGTTGTCCTATGGACAGACTCTCCCACCTCAGCTGTAGATCTCTGCAGTTCATCCAGAGTGATCATGGGCCTCTTGGCTGCATCTCTGATCAGTTTTCTCCTTGTTTGAGAAGAAAGTTTGGAAGGACGGCCGGGTCTTGGTAGATTTGCAGTGGTCTGATGCTCCTTCCATTTCAATATGATGGCTTGCACAGTGCTCCTTGAGATGTTTAAAGCTTGGGAAATCTTTTTGAATCCAAATCCGGCTTTAAACTTCTCCACAACAGTATCTCGGACCTGCCTGGTGTGTTCCTTGGTTTTCATAATGCTTGCTGCACTTTAAACAGAACCCTGAGACTATCACAGAGCAGGTGCATTTATACGGAGACTTGATTACACACAGGTGGATTCTATTTATCATCATCGGTCATTTAGGACAACATTGGATCATTCAGAGATCCTCACTGAACTTCTGGAGTGAGTTTGCTGCACTGAAAGTAAAGGGGCCGAATAATATTGCACGCCCCACTTTTCAGTTTTTTATTTGTTAAAAAAGTTTAAATTATCCAATAAATGTTGTTCCACTTCACGATTGTGTCCCACTTGTTGTTGATTCTTGACAAAAAAATTAAATTTCATATCTTTGTTTGAAGCCTGAAATGTGGCGAAAGGTTGCAAAATTCAAGGGGGCCGAATACTTTTGCAAGGCACTGTACAAAGAAAAGTCTCACTAAGTGTGGAAAAAGGACTTTTACGTTCCCACTCTTTCCACTGCTCTGTGAAGTTACACCTTCTCACCATCAAATTTTCTCTTCTCTAGATCATGAAGCCAAAGTACCGCTCCCTGTCTTATCCATTCCTGCTGCCAAAGTCTCACTCCAGTGCCACTGAGCTCAAATACCAAGTGACCGATTGTGTGCAGGCCAAAGTACAGGTAAGAGAACCCTGCGAACAGGGCCAATTTCAATGCTCCTGTGGACTGTTGGGTGTTTAATAATAACTTCAACAGTGAAGGAAGTCTTTAAAAAAAAGCACGATTTTATGATACAGTACGAGCTCTTGAATTACAGACTTGCCGGCAAGAGTTGCTGGAAGGAAAAAAGGGATCCCGTGGGGCAAAAACAATATTATGTACCTACAATAAAAAAAGAAAGCAGGCTTGTTTTTGTTATCTTAACCACTTATGACATTTACTGGGTTTTTTCGACAACACGCGCCACTACTTTTTCTCTCTCCTTTTTTGATCTTGTGGTTTTAATAACAGTGTGACTAACTTATGGATTTTTACAGGCTAACTATTATCAGTACTTCCCTTGTCGAAAGGCAAACATTTAATTTAAATATACATCAATCGATAAGGACTGACTTCATATATTTTGCGGGATCGGTGGATGACAATGGCGTACCGCACGCATGCTATTTTTAGACCGTGACGTCACATTGTAAAGCAGAAGTGGGACATTATAGAGCCGCCCTCACATAGAAACCATGTTAATTCTGCTACATTTCTCCGGTAATCTTTCAAAAACGAACGTGCCGATCACACATTGCTATTTTGGAACTTGTAGAAACGACTCTAGACATTACAACATATAAAGGATGTTTTCTTCATACGTTTCTCGAAACCAAAAACTCGGAGGAAAAAATGTGAAGAATGAAACAACTTGCGTAGACTTTTAACGCCAGCTCGGCAGTAAACATTTATGCAGTAAACATTTTGTTTCGTTGGCATTGTCTTTCAGAGGACAAAGAGTTAAGCCATTTTGATATTTTTAACTTATTTTTTAGTGTGACGTTGTGTCGTGCTGCCTCTGTCTGACAATGAATGACCTGAAAAGAATGAAAATGGTATCTGACTGTTACATTTTCTGTTGTAAAAAAACAAACAAACAAAAAACACTTTATTTTAGTAAGGGGGAAGTGTAAATAAATTATAGAATTAAGATTTGTTATTAATGAAAAAATTAAAAAGTGTTCGTTGGCTGTCACTGAGTAGCATTTGCGATCACTACACAAAACAAACAATAGAAATTAGCCCTAAGAAAAGTCAGAGACATAGGACAACCAGAGGATATAATATAAAAGAAAGACAGGGCTGTTGGCAAAGGATAGCTTGTTGAAACAGGAGACATTGTCAGTCGCGTAAGAAAAAGGTGTCGATAAAAAAGCTAAGGCTATGCTTCGGTCGGCTCGTGTTTTTTCATCTTTTTCAGCCCTCGACACTAAAGCCATCTCTTTAACTTTGCCAGTAAATTTGGCACCAGGGACATAATTATCGGAGAGAATTGGTAGGTTTGGCTCTTTAAACAGCTCCTTCGTACACAATTTCCATTCATTTCCTAACGGGGACAAACGGTCGCATGTCCTCCCCTAGCAACAGTAGCTAACGTCATGAATATTAATGAACGGAAGTGACGTGTTGCTGGCGGTACGCCATTAATAACTGATCTTGTCCGCTGATTGCATCTAGAGTCAGCTAGCTATATTAGCTTGCTAGCATTTGGTTGCTGACGTTCATTAATATGACTTGTTGGGTATTTTCATACTTTCGTCCCTCTAACATAATGTTCACGATTGAAATGTTTGCCGCTCTTTGCTACGTTAATGTGCGAAGGAGTGAAATATGTATTGGCGTTCCATATGTTTGTGACTTTTTTAATATAATTTTATTATTTGTTTATTTTAGGATTTTCTGATTTCTAGCTGGCTTTGTTGGGTAATATTTTTGTGGCCCCAAGATGGCCAAAATTCTCTCTTTCCTTTGTGAGTGAATTTGGTCAGGTAATACCTGTTTAGTGAAAGCTAACATATGGCTCACAAACAAACTGTTCCAGCATTAAAAGGCATTGTGATGGAGAAAAAAGAGACTGGGACCCAATACAATTTAGTAGTTCTCTTCTCCTCAGAAATTAATTTATCAATTTCCTTAAACCTTCTTTTTGTAAAGCAAAATGCTTATGTATTTCAAGATTTGGCAAGGAAAATTAGAATTCAGTAGATAAGAAGGAAATTTTAAATTTCCTTTCCTTTTTTTTTTTTTTTTTGAAGACTACTTCACGTGCAGTTAAAAAATCAGTCTTTCTTCATATGTGATGTTCAATGTTTTCCAATTAAACAATATTGATTGGAATGGCAAAGGTGCATGTTGCTGTTTATGAAAAAATGAAAAACAGGATCAGCAAAAATCGAGATTGGTAGGTCAGGCTTTTCAAAAATTTGTGATCAGACATAAAATTGAGTTGGTGCACCCCTATAACTATCGCATATTAAAATGTGAGCACTCACAGCTTTTAGTAGATGCATCACTTATGTGTATTTTTGTTGAATATGAAATTTGAATGGTGTGACTTATAGTCAGATGCACTGTATAGTATGTAATTTATAGTAGTTTGTCACATTTAGCAACATTTATAAAGTAAAAGAATAGTCCAATGATTGTACATCGAATAAACACTATGCAATTACAAAGAATTAGGATGATTGACAGATGTTTGTGTTCGAGCTTGCCAGAATCACGAACTCCAAAAGCACCACATGCGTCAATAATCGTTTAACTTGTTAAACAGTTGCTGTGGCAACTCATTGTGTGTAAACAGCTTGAGCGGATTTAAGAAGACTCACTCAATCAAGCACTTAATAAACCCAAGCATTTTTCTACTACTTTATTCTCGTTTAAAAATAATTTGGTGGGACAGTAACATGTTTAAAACGTATCATAATTATTACATTTGAAGTGGTTAAAACAACATTTATTTAAAAAAAATAAAAATAATATATATATACTAGGGCTGTCAAAATTATCGCCTTAACGCGCGGTAATTAATTTTTTTAATTAATCACGTTAAAGTATTTGACGCAATTAACGCACATGTCCCGCTCAGACAGTATTCTGCCTTTTGGTAAGTTTTACAGCAAGGCTTTTTGTGCTGTCCAACAGCGAACTCTTGTGGTCGCTTTGCGACATGGTTTATTGCTTTCTTGACAGTTCAATATGGCTGCACGACGTCTCGGGCTGACGCCCACGTTGTAATGTTGTGCTTATATGATCCTTGGACAAGATTTGTCCGTAAGTATGGTTGTTGTAAAGAATGTGCATATTATGTTAGTAAGCGAAATGTTATATTTTTTGTATAAGACGCTTTTTGTTTATGTTTAGTGAACCTGTATAGCGTGCTAAGCTAACGTCGTTGCTAATGCAATGCTTGTGCACTTTTTTTTTTTGTAGTTTTACGACGGTCTAAAGAGGACAATGGTTTGAGGCCATTTTATTAATAAATCAGATGAAAAAGGAAGAAGTCTGATTATTAAGGCGTTGTTCACTAGCTGTCTAGCTTTGGAAAAAGTAGACGCTTCGGAGTGAGGACAGCATAGACAGATTTAAATGACAGTAGAGTGAAATGCCCACTACAGTCCTTATGTACCATATGTTGAATGGATATATCCATCTTGTGTCTTATCTTTCCATTCCAACAATTTATTTTACAGAATATATGTATAATTTACAGAAAAATATGGCATATTTTATAGATGATTTGAGTTGCGATTAATTGCGATTAATTACGATTAATTAATTTTTAAGCTGTAATTAACTCGATTAAAAATTTTAATCGTTTGACAGCCCTAATATATATAATACACACACACGGCGGAAAACACTTGGGTGACTTGAAGTTCTGCTCCCCCCAATTTGGCCAAATTTCAAAATTGTCAGATATGCATGTGTGATACATCATTGGAAAGCTTAAAATCTCTCTTTTCCGGGGGAAGAAACATTTTGAACAGGAGGGCAAAAAAAATATAATTTTTTTTTCAACAGCAAAACCCTAACTGGAGGTGAGAGCATGAGAGAGCATAATTAAAGACGCCATGATTTTAACGAGATAGTATCGCGTACTTACTTCTTTTCGATCCCAAAACTTCATGTAGCATGTATCACCGAGTGTCAAAACACAGCTGTGAATGGCCACTGCCAGATTTTTCGGGGATTTTATGGGTGAAACATGGTAATATAACAAGGGTATAACAAGGGTCGCGATGCAGAAATCGCAGATATCAAGGAGTGGTCGAGATTTTCTTTTTCATATATTTACCCTTTAAAAAAATTTTTTCCAATTTTTTTTGTTTGGATCGATTATTTATCATCTAAAATATCGGGGAAAATGCGACCGTAAGGAAAAAAATACAGTAAAGAGATAGTTATGAGGTAGATATCCGGGACTTTTTTACAGACACTAGTTTTTCCGATGTGACGTAATTTGTTTAAAAGTTTATAATATGTGAGTTTTAAAAAAAATTTTTTTATAGCAAATATTAGACATGAAATAATGATTCTAAGCTAAAAATGACAGACATTTCAAATAATAAATATAATTACTTGCCTTCTTTTTATGGCTGGGTTGAAACAAAAGCGGTCGCACGACGTCTGTAAACAGGGTGTCCAGGATAAAACGGACAAATTAAAAATAGTTCGGGGGTTTAATGCACCATGAATCTGCTATGGCAGCATATAGACGTATTGTTCTATCAAACACAACAGTTCTTTTGGCTTAAAATAACTCAGTTTATTTTAAAGAGGGGTGCAAGAGCAGAAACTGCTTTTTGAGTCTTGTTTGTGTTTTTGCCATATATATATTTTTTTTAATTTTGGAAAAAAAAAGTGAAAAAAACACGTGTTATATGTATCTCTTTCCAATGTTAAATTTGAATAAATACATTCAACACACACAAATAAAACCCTTCTAATTCTACTACTAGCTACTTCACAGTTTTTCACTTATCACGGCGGGTTCTGGTCCCCATTAACTGCAAAAAACGAGGGATCACTTTTCTCTTTTTTTTTTGCTCTGGAAGGTTTTGCGGTCAGCAGCTGATTGGTCAGCCGGCATAAAGTACCATGAAGAGTCCATCCACAACGCATACATTCAAGTCATCGCCAAGAGCAAACACTACATCTACATTGAGGTAAAAATACAATACTTTATTATGTGGGTGTCCAAACCATATGAACTAGGCGGACTGGCAATGAATGACCGTGTTTTATTGTCATTGATGCCTGTAGACTTAAACCAAAATGCCTCCACTCTAGGAGTACTTAAATCTACTGAACATGTAATGTACTGTGTATAGTAAATGAGGCATCATCATGTTATCTCAGAACCAGTTCTTCATCAGCTGCGCTGACAACCGAACGGTGTACAACAAGATCGGAGACGCCATCATCGAGAGGATCCTCAGAGCGCATAAGTACTTGCAAACATTTTTGCATGATCATGTTTCGGTGCCGTTGATGGCGATAGACATCTGATCCATTTGGACCGGGAAGGCTAGCAGCAATTTTTTGCTACAAGCCTCTCACAGTTAAATTGATTGGTTGTCTATCGCCATCAATGCCAGCCTGTAACTATTAATGCACGATAATACATTTTTCAACAGATAACCGATAATTTCCTCCTCGTTCCAGCCGATAACCGATAATGTCAAGCCGGTAATTCTAATATAAGATATATGTAAAATTGTAAATTATACACAAGAGCAAATATTACTGTGCAAAAATAGAATTTATTGTTCTTTTTATCAACATCAAACAACTAGTAAATTCCAACATCTAAATACCGTATTTTTTGGACTATAAGTCGCAGTTTTTTTTCATAGTTTGGCTGGGGGTGCGACTTATACTCAGGAGCGACTTATGTGTGAAATTATTAACACATTATTATATCATTTCACATGTTATTTTGGTGTTTTGGAGTGACACTGATGGTTTGGTAAACTTGTTAGCATGTTCGTTATGCTATAGTTATCTGAATAACTCTTAATAGCTATATTAACATACCGGCCACGTTCGCATTTCGTTGTTCATGCATCATGTAACCTTATCATACTGTACATTTATTCAGCATGTTGTTCTCTATTGTATTTTTATTTTAAATTGCCTTTCAAAATGACATATCTGTTCTATGTGTTAGATTTTATCAAGTAAATTTCCCCTGAAAATGTGACTTAAACTCCGGTGCGACTTATATATGTTATTTTCCTCTTCTTTGGGCATTTTATTGCTGGTGCCACTTATACTCAGGTGCGACTTATAGTCCGAAAAATACGGTAATGACAGATTGCCTGACATTGTGTAATGGTAAACTTTTGGCAACAATTACTTACAGAATAAAAACCTAAATTGCAGAAAAATGCCTTTAAAAGTAAGCCGTTCACAACATATATAACATTACTACACTGCAAAAACACACCTCCTTAAAACTCCATTCTATTGTTATCTATTGGAAATAAGGGAAAATATCTGCCAGCGCTTCAAATATATTTCACTCAGATTTCTTGAAATAAGAAAAATAGCTAGCTGAAAATTATCTTCACAGCCTTATTTTAAGCAATTAATTATTGTATTTAATCCTAAAAAAAAATGTTTGTCAGAAATGTTCTTTATTCAAGAATAGGTATGGTTCAAAATATTATTTGAAAGCTTTTTTTCCCCTTGATTTAGGTGAAAAATGACCAATTTTTTTTTTAGATGTATGGACTTAATAAGAACAAATGATAATATTTACTTCAAGTAAGTGGAATAATCTGGCGCACTTATTGGTTAACTAGTCTTTAACACTCAAAACAAGATGGAGAAAATTATTTGACTAGATTTAAGAAAAATGATCTGGTTAAGACGTTATAAATTTACAGCGTACTGAATGCGTTACTGACTGACTGACGTCTTGTGAGTGTGGTTTGGTACATGTTGAAATTATCATCTAACCACTGTGCCGTCATGATAAGCATGCTTACTTGACATCACTTGTCCAAATGTCCGTGGTGAAACTGATGTGATCGGCATGTTTTTCACGACGAATGGAGGTCGTATAAACTGCAGTCCATCCGGCCACAAAGTGAGCACCTGCGCCAGGCCTCAGTCTGGCCGTGGTGCTTAATGAGTTGAACCGGAGATGAGTGGTGGCGGCGCTGCTGTCAAAAGCGTCTTCTATTGTCACAAGCTTCGTAACTTAGCTTAGTTTATGTTTGTACACATTCGCTTCAGCATTAGCTTCAGCCTACGCGTTAGCAGCAGCCTTGTATTTGTTCCAAAAATCTTTGTGATGCAGCTTTAAATGGGTGATCAGTTTAGTGATGTTGAATGAGGACGGTTTCTTTCCGCCTCGTGGAACTTCTGCAGTGCATGTTTTGGAGATGGCGAGAGCCTCCTTTGTTTCACACACGAAAAAATCAACTGGTGACAGAGCCGCCATGATCTCCAACTGCCTCAACTATGTCGTGTAACGTGTCACTCATGCGACAGGGTTGAGGCGGCTGTGCAGAATTGGACAAAACTGCTTCGATTGCGCACATTTTGAGGCTAAATCAAGTATATACAGTAATTATTGGATTGCATTATCGGTTGTATTTTTTTGTTTTTTTTTTACTCTGGATTATCTGTATGACTTCATAATTGCCCATATTGGCCGATAATTATCAGTAACCGATATTATCGTGCCTCTTTACCTGTAAGCTAAAGAATATTTGCATTGGAGCTCATTTTGCGTACCGAATGAGGTGTCCAGTGTTATGGTAACTGATATGTACTGACAGGGAGGGCAAGAAGTATCGAGTGTACGTGGTGACCCCCCTGCTTCCCGGCTTTGAGGGGGACATCACCACAGGCGGGGGAAACGCCCTCCAGGCTGTCATGCACTTCAATTACAGGTATAGCACCATGACGATACAATGTTTCCCCCAGTGGTTTAAAAGCCTGGTGGGCTGTCAAGCTTCTCTTGGATAGTTAATGATGTTGAAACTGACTGTGTTACTCTTTTATTTTTGAAGAACAATGATCCGAGGGGACTACTCTATCATCTCCCAACTGAAGAAGGAGAGTAAGTACTGGATAATGTTTTATTTGAAAATCATGTCCAAAAATTGAAGAAAATTTGGAGAAATGTTTCCCAGCTTCCTATTATGTGCTGGAGTCTGATATTTTGTTCATCCACCAATGCAGTGGATGACCATTGGATGAACTACATCTCCTTCACTGGTCTGCGGACGCACGCCGAGCTGGAAGGCCGGCTGGTGACGGAGCTCATCTACGTGCACAGCAAGATGCTCATCGCTGATGACAACACCGTCATCATCGGTGCGTCGCTGCTATTTGAAGCTCTGATCTACTGAAGAGAACGCTGTCAGCAGTTGCTTAAGAACTGTCCGACAGCCCTGAAACTTAGTAGTCTTATGCCACCTACTGGCTAGAAAGAAAAAGTGCACAGTGACCAGCTGATTATTTGGACTAACACCTCATCACCTTCCAGGCTCGGCCAACATCAACGACAGGAGCATGCTGGGGAAGCGTGACAGCGAGGTGGCGGTCATCGTGGAGGACGTGGAGAAGGTGGCGTCAGTGATGGACGGACAGGAATACGAGGCTGGCCCCTATGCACTGGGCCTACGTATGGAGTGCTTTCGGTGAGATGTTTATTTCCCATATTAAATCATTGGCTGCCCTTGACGGTGACAGATGAACTACAGAGTAACTTTGTCATATTACCACTTACAACAACTAAAACTGAGGAAACAGATCTACAACCTACCTAATTTTGGAACTTAAATTAACATTGGCTGGCATTGACGGCGATAGACGTGCAATTGGATTAAACATCTATCGCTATCAATAGCAGTGAATCAGTTAATACTTAATTGGATCACCACTCGAATTAGATAGTCAATTTATCAAACTAATCGGCAACAATCCGAAAAGTTGATTCAGCGTTTAGAAACCTTGTTTAACTTAAAATTCTTACCTTAAAATTCTTGGAATTACACCCGCGGTCACAAGTTTTCAGACACTCCAACATTCAGTAGCATCAGAACTGTTGTACAGCCTGTCGACAATAATTATTCACCAATTTCTGTCGGTTTACATCAAAGTATGATACCTGTTGATATCCAAGTCTACTTTGAGGCAGGGGCTATCAATCTTAATCTATTTTTTGACATTTTATGCACTATACTAGTAGCTGAATCATAAACTTAACAATATTAAAAATGTTTTGTTTTGTTTTTTAAAATGACTCTTATTGCTAGAGGCGTGCAAAATTTCCGATTCTTGGATTATTTGCGATTTGGCTGTGGAAGATTCGAGAACGATTCACAAGCATCCAAATTCTGATTATTGAATTATACCAGCTAAAGCGGAACTAAAACACAGCGCGGTCTACACGACGCAATGAGGAACGGACCAAGAATAAATATCATGTTTAACTCATGTCGCTAAATGAAAAAAAAAAACAATAATACCTGACTGCGGCCGACAGCCGCTACAAACAACGCCCAGTTGCTATTTGCTACAAACATACGGCCACATACGGCTACCGTAGATATCACATATATGTAGAACTAGATGCAAAATGACAGATGACGGCGGCGGCGTTAGTAAACAGCAGCCATCTTGAAGCAGTAGACTTGTCTAGAAATCTCTATTGTAGCGAACCTAATTAAAAGTTTATCTAAAATACTCCTAAATTTGCAAAATCTTGACTTGAATCTATCTTTAAATGATGAAACAGTTTTAAAACTTTCACATGTCGAAAGTAGACAGAAGGGAAATTATGGAATAACAGGAGCAATTTTAACAACTTTAACGGTTGATTCACAACATTAAATTAATTAATTGAATGTAGTTTAAAGCTGCTGATACAGAATGGGGACTTCAGTATTTTATTTACTGTTATTTAACCGTTAACTTGATACTGAAATAGTAGTTTCGTTTAGCCTGAGAGGTTTTTTGAAAAATTTTGGAACTAATGTACAAAACAATAAAAGCGGGGGGTGCATCAATAATCGACTCGGAGCCTATGAATCGTAATCGAATCATTAGGTGCCCAAAGAGTCCCACCTCTACTCATTGCACTTTATCATGCTTTACCTGATCTTTTACTTTATTATTTTTTATGTGTGCTGGTTTATGTGTGTGTATCAGTGTTGTTTTTGGCAGCCATTTTAATTTTCGTCTTAAGGCTGAGTAATGCTTCTGCGGCAGAGATATGCCGTCAAGGCAGACCCGGTTTACGACCCTCCGCCGTAGCCTGTCGTGCAGCTCCACTAAATTCTGATTACGCGTTGCGTCAATGCGTGGTGACGTGACGCAAATGGACTGTGATTGGTCAGCTTAGACTGTTGTTTCCGGGTCAGCACAGAATCACCGCCATTTGTAAACATTCTTGCGCTAACGACCACCTCCGCAATAGTCTTCTGCGTCGCCTGCGCCTCAACATTTGTATGACCAACATTTGTTGTTCAATGTCGAACTTAAAATCCACATTCAAGCGTTCCATCTCCGTTGGCATTGTTGTGTAAATGGAAGAAAGCTAGAGAAAGTCGAAAAGAGTCCCCCAAAACCGTACATACACAACGCCACACCCCTTTAGTGGCTTGGCAGTGAATTACAGAGCAACGCGTTCCCTTGCCGCAGAACTATCCAATGCTCATTGACGCCGTAGTCGCTACGCCGTCACCGCAACGCGGAAGCATAACTCAGGCTTTAATCTTAGTTTTTTGGAGGAAATTACTTATTAGTCTTAGTCATATTTTAGTCATTTCAAAATGTGTTCGTCTTCGTCTAGTTATAGTCAACGAAAAGTCAGAGAAATTTCGTCTAGTTGTAGTCACCAATTCTCAAAATGTTTTCGTCTGTAAAATTCCAAAAGTTTTGGTTAATAAATAAATAAATATATAAATATAAGGTTTCCAACAATTTCAAATGAACATGACAGATGAGCAAATACTGGTAACTACAGTCTTCAAGGACATCACCATTTTAATGATGATGATAATACACACTCAGCAGGAAAACAGCATATTATTTGCTATAATTAAACTCACCTGGACTCCACGAGCCATATGTAAAATGTTTTCCAAGAGTTTGAGAAGACACAGAGTCACCGCGCTAAATGCTAATGCTAACATGAACGCTTTGCTAACGCTACAAGTTATTTTTGTGTGTGATGATCACTCAGCACAGAACTTTAAAGGCTAAAGCAACATGGCATATCTAGCCAAAGACAAAACTTGCCAAGCAGCACCTGACAAATGTTTCACAAAAGGAGCCTGGAATGGCACAGGCTTACTCAACGGGGGGTGGGCAGCACGTCACATGAGTGACACGGCCAAACACTGCTAAATGCGTGCTAACTATACATATAATAAGAAAAAAAATGTTCGTTGACAAAATATTTTCGTTATCGTCATCGATCTGGTGTGTATTGTTTTGTTTTCATATGGGCTTTGTGGTGAAAAAAATATACATATTATACAGTATGGAGTATTGTTAATGTCAAAAAATATTAATGAAATTGTAAAAGAAAAAAAAAAAAAATAATTGGCAATTAATCGTCATGGCAGCCCTAATTGGCAGACTCTAAAGAAAATCATAACTACTAAGGCTACGTCTACACTAGGACAGATCATTTTCTCCAGGGTATTTTGCCGACTATTTTCATACCTGTCCACACTTACGTTTAAGGTGCGTTTAAGGGCCCCCCAGCTTCTGCATGGTAGGCCTGGATTTGCGCAAACTACGCATGCGTAAAAAGGAGAAGCCTCATGTGTTGCGTCATCGCCTGCGCGGTTTACATCTGAAACGAAACTCATTCCTAGGCCGCGGCAAATTTTGAAATTACTACACCTTCTAGACTGTCATTATTTTGTGATCAGTTTTTTTCCATGATCGCAATTAAACGCACCATACAGGAGCGAGAGTGGAAGGGAGAGCAAGCTCTGTTTTACGAGCAGGCGCCGTGTTGTGATTGAAATAAATCTTTATAAAACAACGGAAGCCTGACATCATTACTTTGGATGTTACAATCTATGCTCAGTTGCGCTCTCACCACTTGGAAAATAACAAATAAAAGCATATGGTGTGGCGCTGAGTATATTTCCTGGAAGCAGCAACCAGGACTGCTTGTGCATAAAAGTGGCGATCCTGGAGATGGCAACAGTTTTGACAGGCAGAAATGTCTGGGGGAAAAAAACTGATTGCGCGCCTCTTTGACTGGGGGTACCACGCAGGTCACTTTTCGGGGTTTAATTTTCCTCTACGCATTTTTATATACAGTACTCATGTGCGGTCGGCATTGAGTTGGGAGGGGCCAGCTGGCTGATTAGAGACAACTCTGGAGACGAGCTCTGTAAAAAACGCCAATCTCCACCTCATCCGCGATGGGAGGACCCCAGATGGGCACTGAATTAAGCATAATATTGAGACGTAGTTTGAAGGTTCAAGAAAAATGTGTGGAAAAGAAGACAGCAGGAATGCCACGTCGTGATCGTCCGCCTCCATTGTTTACGATGCTGTCATGACGCATTAAAAACAGTGACGGCATGACAACCCTTCCCGAGTATCCGAATGTTGTACGGTGACAGCAGTCCATATTAGGCGGCGCGTAGGCTGCGGGTAACATTACCCGCCTACTTGATCCATCTAACAACTAATCAAGATAATAGGCATACTCAGGGCTGGAGTGGGACTCATTTTCAGCCCTGGAATTTCATGCCTCAGACCAGCCCACTCATTTAAAATAATGTCATTATGCATACACGTGTTAAGTTCAGTGTTCTCTAAAGCCATGTACTGTAAATCTGTGTATTCCAATTCAGTGCAGGTAATGGTTGTTTAACAAGGTGGCTTTATTTTAACAAGTGCAACGCAACATCATTTTGAACAAATTTAAACATGGATTTTAAAAAACTGTATTAAATGATACATTTGAAAAATAAATTAATAAATAAGACCTTTTCTGCAACATCAAATATTAACAAAATGAGTGCTTACAGATAAAACAAACATAGCAACATAACAATATGAAAAATAAAGAATAAGTATTGCAAATTGTAACAACTTCTAATGATACTATTATCCATTTCCACTTTAAAAACACCACGTAATTGATTATATTAATTCTAATTTTCACTCACTGAACAACATGGCAATCCTACCTTCCAGCTCTGCACCTCTGGTGTGTTCATTATGGCTAATGCTTGCTGCTACATATCCCTTGTGAGGTGCTACAAGAAGCCAGAGTTTCCACAATTACATATTGTCGTATCACACGGTGCAAGTTGCATTTTATTCGCCATCTGGCCTTACCACTTTCGTTGTAATCCTCTGTAGGTTGAGGCAGCAAGGTCGTTGCATGAAAAAAAAAGAGCTATTTTTGCGTATTTTGACGATTCTTTCACAAGTGCTTTTCTCTTTTTAATTCTTATTTGTTCAGCGCCACCCTTGCTCTTTTTATCCATCCGAGCACCGAGATAGCAGCTAATTTGGCTCAATACAGACTGCAATTAGGGGGCTGAGCTGCATGCTGTATTTTTCGTCTGCACACATGAGGATGCGTCTGGAAAAAATATACATATATGGCGGAAAACACTGAGGTGACTTGAAGTTCCGCTCAGAGACGCCCAATTTGGCCAAATTTCAAAATGGTCCATTACGCATGTGTGATACATCATTGGAAAGCTTAAAATCTAAATTTTCTGGGGGAAGAAAATTTTTGGACAGGAGGGCATTTTAAAAAAAAAACTTTTTTAAACAGCAAAACCCTATATGGAGGTGAGAGCACACAAGAGCAGAATTACAGACGCCATTACTTTAACGAGATATTATCGTGTACTTACATCTTTTCGATCCAAAAACTCCATGTCGCATGTATCACTGAGTGTCAAGACACAGCTGTGAATGGCCCCAGCTGGATTTTTTGGGGATTTTATGGGTGAAACATGGTCATATAACAAGGGTCGCGATGCAGAAATCGCAGACAACAGGGAGTGGTTGAGATTTTCTTTTTCATATATTTACCCTTTTAAACGTTGTTTTTCTTCAATTTTTCTTTGTTTGGATCGATTATTTATCATCTAACATATCGGGGAAAATGCGATAATAACAAAAAAATACAATTCAGCAATAGTTATAAGGTAGATATCCATGACTTTTTTACAGACGCCATTTTTTTCATTGTGACGTAATTTGTTTAAAAGGGTTAGTATATGCAAATATGCAAGTCAATAATTTTTTAAAGTCTTTTTTTTTTTAAACAAAATATTAGACATCAATTAAGGATTCTAAACTAAAAATGACAGACATTTCGAATAATAAATATATACCTTGTTTTCATGGCTGGGTTGAAACAAAAACGGTTGCGCGACGTCTGTAAACGGGGGTTTCCAGGGTAAAACGGGCAAATTGAAAATAGTTAGGGGGCTTAATGCGCCATGAATCTGCTATGGCAGCATAAGGACATATTGCTCTATCAAACACAGCAGTTGTTTTGGCTAAAAATAAAGCAGTTTCTTTCAAAGAGGAGTGCAAGAGCAGAAACTGCTTTTTCAGTGTTGTCTGTGTTTTCCGCCATATATACAGTGCCTTGCAAAAGTATTCGGCCCCCTTGAACCTTGCAACCTTTCGCCACATTTCAGGCTTCAAACATAAAGATATAAAATTTTAATTTTTTGTCAAGAATCAACAACAAGTGGGACACAATCGTGAAGTGGAACAAAATTTATTGGATAATTTAAACTTTTTTAACAAATAAAAAACTGAAAAGTGGGGCGTGCAATATTATTCGGCCCCCTTGCGTTAATACTTTGTAGCGCCACCTTTTGCTCCAATTACAGCTGCAAGTCGCTTGGGGTATGTTTCTATCAGTTTTGCACATCGAGAGACTGACATTTTTGCCCATTCTTCCTTGCAAAACAGCTCGAGCTCAGTGAGGTTGGATGGAGAGCGTTTGTGAACAGCAGTCTTCAGCTCTTTCCACAGATTCTCGATTGGATTCAGGTCTGGACTTTGACTTGGCCATTCTAACACCTGGATACGTTTAATTTTGAACCATTCCATTGTAGATTTGGCTTTATGTTTTGGATCATTGTCCTGTTGGAAGATAAATCTCCGTCCCAGTCTCAGGTCTTGTGCAGATACCAACAGGTTTTCTTCCAGAATGTTCCTGTATTTGGCTGCATCCATCTTCCCGTCAATTTTAACCATCTTCCATGTCGCTGCTGAAGAAAAGCAGGCCCAAACCATGATGCTGCCACCACCATGTTTGACAGTGGGGATGGTGTGTTCAGGGTGATGAGCTATGTTGCTTTTACGCCAAACATATCGTTTTGCATTGTGGCCAAAAAGTTCAATTTTGGTTTCATCTGACCAGAGCACCTTCTTCCACATGTTTGGTGTGTCTCCCAGGTGGCTTGTGGCAAACTTTAAACAAGACTTTTTATGGATATCTTTGAGAAATGGCTTTCTTCTTGCCACTCTTCCATAAAGGCCAGATTTGTGCAGTGTACGACTGATTGTTGTCCTATGGACAGACTCTCCCACCTCAGCTGTAGATCTCTGCAGTTCATCCAGAGTGATCATGGGCCTCTTAGCTGAATCTCTGATCAGTTTTCTCCTTGTTTGAGAAGAAAGTTTGGAAGGACGGCCGGGTCTTGGTAGATTTGCAGTGGTCTGATGCTCCTTCCATTTCAATATGATGGCTTGCACAGTGCTCCTTGAGATGTTTAAAGCTTGGGAAATCTTTTTGTATCCAAATCCGGCTTTAAACCTCTCCACAACAGTATCTCGGACCTGCCTGGTGTGTTCCTTGGTTTTCATAATGCTCTCTGCACTTTAAACAGAACCCTGAGACTATCACAGAGCAGGTGCATTTATACGGAGACTTGATTACACACAGGTGGATTCTATTTATCATCATCGGTCATTTAGGACAACATTGGATCATTCAGAGATCCTCACTGAACTTCTGGAGTGAGTTTGCTGCACTGAAAGTAAAGGGGCCGAATAATATTGCACGCCCCACTTTTCAGTTTTTTATTTGTTAAAAAAGTTTAAATTATCCAATAAATGTTGTTCCACTTCACGATTGTGTCCCACTTGTTGTTGATTCTTGACAAAAAAATTAAATTTCATATCTTTATGTTTAAAGCCTGAAATGTGGCGAAAGGTTGCAAGATTCAAGGGGGCCGAATACTTTTGCAAGGCACTGTATATATATATATATATATATATATATATATATATATATATATATATAGTTTTTTTAAGACGGCCCACAGGGACAGCGGTAACAGAATGTAAGTTATACTCACTGACACTGTCATAAATAAATACCAAACAAAAAATTATAACAGTGTAATTTTTTTTTTTTTTTTTTTTTTTTTAATAAAACCTGGACCGGCCCATCTAGCCGGCCGGCCCAGCTCCCGATTAGTCACTCTGGGCCTGGGCATACTAGTGTAGCCGACATGCTGTGTAGTCCAACTAATTACACGTTTAAGGCCATTATCCGTCCTAGTGTAGACGTAACCTAAGAGGCCTACGACCAAGATAATTTTGAAAACCCTGCTTTAAAACACGCTAAAGTATAAGCACACTTTACTGTATTGTTATTACTTTAGTTTAGCCCTATTCTACTGAACTACCGGTACTGTCCTGGATTGCAGTGTTTTCCACTTCTATGCTTATCACAACCTTGAGCAGTTATTCCATTTTCTATTTCCTATTTTCTCTCCAGGACAATCCTGGGTGGTCATAGTGACGCCGCCATCGATCTGTCCGACCCGATTAGTGACCGCTTCTACAAGGAGGTTTGGATGACCACTGCCGGCCGGAACGCCACCATTTACGAGAAGGTACTAGAGATCCTTTTGCTTCTGTGTTTATAAATCGAAACACTCCAATGAAAAACAGCTGTTCCACCATAGGTGTTCAGATGCCTTCCCTCCTCGCTGGTGCGCAACATGTCCGAACTGGAGCATTACCAGTCTAAGCCCGGCCTGGCCCAGAGTGATCTAGCCCGCGCCCAGGAGGAGCTGCGCAAGATCCGCGGCTTCCTGGTGCAGTTTCCTCTGGACTTCCTGTCGGAGCACAACCTCATGCCCTCGGTCGGGACCAAGGAAGCCATGGTGCCCACAGAGATATGGACGTAGGCCTTTTAAAAGCCGAATACTGCCACGCTATCTGGATGTCGCAGTGTTTCCATGATGGGACGCCACTTCCAGAGAAGCCATATTTCCACAATGGGACCAGCTCTTAGTTTACTACTTACTTTATGCTGAGATGGAGTAGTTGTAAGAGAGCGTTAGGTAGCATATGTGCTGCTCGGAAACAAATACTCCATATACGCCCAGGGTGGACACCGTTGCCTGAGATCATTTCTACAATATCTGGTTAAAACTCACATGCAAAATGTCTAGGACTAGTTTGCATTTGAAGGATACCTGGAAATTTGAAAATGGCCAAATTTACCCTGAAATGGCCGCTATTGTTGACTTTTTGTGGGTCTACCAATGACAAACATGCACACCAAGCTGCTGTGTCAAACTGGCTTTGGGGGCTGAATTTTTAAAACATTCTCAAAGGTGCAATCAAGCAAACATGGCCACTTTAATCCAAAATTCCACACACCACGTGTATATGTAGGCACGGGTTCCTGAGACTTTTTTGTGGGTCAAATAGACATGCGTACCATCGATATGAAGTTGCTGCATTAAATTAGGTTCTGGCTGAATATTTGAAAACATTCTCAAGGGTGCAATCAAGCAACTATAGCCAATTAAAACCAAAATGGCAGGCGGCGTACGTTTATTTGGACATGCGTTAAGAATTTTGGGGCCCTCCCAGTGACAGACATGGATACTAAATGTCATGCTGCTAAGTGGAAGTGGTTTTGAGATCTGAATCTGTTTTGTGGGACACTTTGAAATGACTGAAATTCCCCTAAATGTCCAATTCTAACTAATCTTGACGGATTTGTATTATCTTGTGAGGCATGACTCATTTCTGGGTCTACATGTGATTCATATGCATACCAATTGTGTCAGTAGGTAAAACTTGTTTTAGGGGCTGAAATTGTTTAGTAGAAGAACCTGGAAGAATGGCAAAAATGTGCCTAAAATGTGGCTGCTTTTAACCAAAATGGCTGACTTTCTGTGCTTGTTGGGGTATGGCTATTTGAGACTTTTTTTTGTACGTCCAGTAGTGACAAACATCTATAGCAAATTTAATATAAAAAAAAAAAAAAAAACAGCTTTGGGGGTTGAATGAATTTTGAAGGAATTCTAAAAATTGCATAAATTAGCTTAATATTGCCAGTTTAACGTAAACTAGTCTACTTTCTGTGCCTTTTTTTGGCATGGCTTCATGAGACTTGTGTTGTACTACTCGTGATAGATATGCCTTCTAAATTTCATGAAGGCCAAAACAGGCCCTGGGGGGCTGATTTCTGATCAAATCATTTGGGTTCTAAAAGCAAGGTTTTATATACTGTACCCACTTTTGTAACTTTATAGCTGAACACGTCATTCTGCTGAAATGGAGTTTGCTGGCTGTATGGGAATGAAATTAGTGCGACGAGCCAGTCAGGACAATCTTTTCCCATGTAATTCCATATTTTGCTCTGCAGGTGGAGCTCTTTTCCTACAAGTATAGGTTGTGCACTTTTTTTTTTTTTTTTTTTTTTTTTTTTTAATAAAGTACTTTAACATTTCTTATCTCGCCAAGAAAATGCTCCATTTTAATTGCACCATTTTATTGTTTTTAATTTGCTTATTCATTCATTGGCTGCCATCGACGGTGATGGACGTCCAATCCAGTTTGGACGTCCATCGGCGTCAATAGCTGCTAATGGATTATTGCTGCGGAAGGTCATTTTGTATTGAAAACGTAACATTTAGCACCTGACTGATTGCCCTCTCCCCTTTCAATGTGAATGCTAAGAACCACTTTTAAACCACAGTTTTAATGTATAACTATATACTGTATGTGTGAAACAACAGCGACTGCTTTGAAGATGCTGGAAAGAATAGTGGATTATTCCTACGAGTAATGATCATTTACACTAGTCATTTCTTGATTGGGACCATGGACTTTGTTTTTCAGTTTTTCCGTTACACTAAACTTTATTTACATATTATAATCTTTACTTATGGTCAGTTTGAAAGATGCAAAAACTACAAGCGTGTCTAATTTCAGTTTATCTGTCATGGTTTTGTACAGGACAGTCTTATTTCTTCAATTCACTCGCTGTACTTGACTGTATTGGATAACTAATAAAAACTCACTTCTTCACACCACAGATGCTTTAGCGCTTGTCCAAAAATTGGATTTGAATGTAATCAAAATGTTATAGAAAGTGCTTAATTTGTTATTTAACATTTATTGAATGTTAACAAAACTATTTTAAAAAAGTAAATGAAAATATATATAAATGGAAAGATGCTACAAAATATGTCAAAAAAATATTTAAAAGACAAATCTTTCAGAAAATATACATTTAGCTAACTCTGATTGGCATTTTCAAGAAACACTTTCAGTTTTGGTCGATTTTAGCGATGCCGGTGGACAAAAGCGGTAGTGTTTTGCCTTAAGGAAGACTGCGTTTCCCATGAGGACCAACGCACACCCCGCAAAGTGTCGTAAAATCATCAATAAATCAATCAAATATCAATCTAGCAGTCACCTGCAGATAGATTAAATAACATTTCTGTTTCCAGCGGCTGTGTGAAGGATGAATAGTAATAAGCTAAAGAATCCAGTTTGGCTAAACAATAACATATGACGGTTAACTCGTCAGCGCTGGCGAGTTCAGTTTTCCTTCTCAGACAAACTTTTTGTCTCTTTTGTTCAAGGATGTACCGTAATTTCCGGACTATAAGCCGCTACTTTTTTTGTTCATTTTGAATCCTGCGGCTTATAGTCCAGTGCGGCTTATTTGTTGATTTATTTGTGTTGATAGGCAACACATGCCTCTTAGCATGCATTGCAGGGCTACAGATGTAAGTAACAATCAAAATTTAGCATTCATTGCAGCACTACAGATGTAAGTAACAATAAATTTTCATGTTCTGTGCTAATTATTTATTCATTTACTGTTCCAGTTGTTTCATTAATTGCTTGTTATGGTATTTGGTAACACTTTATTTGACTGGCGTCATAAGACTTTCATAAGACCATCATAATTATGACATGACACTATCATGGGCATTACTGAATGCTTATGACAGATGTCATTAAGTGTCATCCAGCAAATTATGTTACCAATCTTTTACATCCATTCAAAAGTGAGATCATATACCGAATAAAACTGAATGATAACTGTTATAAGCATTCGTTAATGCTCATGACAGTGTTATGTCATAAATATCTCTAATTGTCTAATGGCAGTCGTATGGCGCCACTGTCAAATAAAGTGTTACCAAATACCATAACTAGCAATTAATCAAACAACAGGAACAGTAACAGGAACAGTAACTGGATAAATAATTAGCACAGAACATGAATTTTGATTGCTATTTACATCTGTTGCGCTGCAATGCATGCTAGGAGGCATGTTGGACAACAGTGTTGACAGCAGGTGGCATAAAAGGTTGACTGTTTCCCCCAAGGGAGCAGTGATGGCCAAATGAAGCTCCTTGAAGCAATGAAGCTTTGCAGCCGATTGGTTAAAAGCTTCATGGTGGTTCATTTGGTCTTCTGACCGTCATATGATGCCGCTGTCAAATGAAGTGTTACCAGTTAATATCTTTTGGTGTCAATATCCTATAATGCAGTGAGGACAGCTGCAGTTTATAGTCCAGTGCGACTTATCTATAAACAAATGCCGTTTTCGTTTCACATTTGGTGAGTGGCGGCTTATAGTCAGGTGCGCCTTATAGTGCGAAAATTATGGTAGTTTTGCATAGGGACGGTAGGGACATACATAACACTACCAACTTTTCAGGATGCTCAAATTGTCCCCACCAACTTTTAAGCAAACTTATATGCATTATTCATTTTTTTTTTCAGTTAAACAGGTAATTTAGATTGTATTCCCATATGTTGCAAGAAAAGCATTGACCCTACCATTATTAGGTGAATTATTTTCATTATGTTAAAACTTAAATTTACCCTGGTCCATTTTTTTCCCCCCTTCAAACACACGTTTGATTGGCTGATGACTTCACCTGCCCCCAACACACATACACGCTCACACTTGCACAGCCCCTATGTCGACAGCATGCGCCTCCTCCGCCTCCTCCAAAGAAGAGGGAAATTGTATGTTTTTTTTTCGGCCAGCAGCAGCCACTTTAAGGAATTTAAAAGTACGCCAATGTTGTGGAGGTGGGAAACACACCACTATTTTTGCTACTGAAAGTCCGACCTGCATCAGAGTTAGGATAACATTAAACTGTGTGCACTTGCTAACCTGAAAAACTCGAGTAGGAAGCAGATTAGAGATAAGTGTCCTCCTGTTTCTGTTTTCTACTGTTAACATACTGTCATATTCATGAGAAATGTAGCCCTGACCTCCGTTCACCAAATCTGTTTGGTCTTATTTATGTTCCATCCCGAGCAAAAAATGTACATGCAGTTTATGCTGTTACATTGTCCCTACCAATGTTGAGACCAAACCTACGCCCTTGCTTTTGCTGCTCTGTCTTGTTTGCAGAATTTGCGCGAAAACATTCGCATCGACTTCTGTCTTCATAATGAATGGGGAAAGGGGGATGTGATGTATCGTATGCCCTAAAGCAGTCAGCACTTTTGTATTTTGTTTTGTTTTGTGTGTGACAGGGTTCCTGCCACCCTCCTCAAAGTTATTTAGTGCCGGTGAAAGCGATACAGACCCCCTCAATATATAAAAGAGGTGTCATTCAACTAGTTGTCAGTCGACATATTATCACAAATGTTATAAAAATATGGTATAGAGCAGGGGTCACTTTCAAATTTTCTGGTCAATCAGTGTGCCACACCAAGATTAAGATTTTATAGCCAACAGAGCTGAAATTTTACTCCAAAGAAAACAACAAGGACATACAGTGAAATCGTGTAACTACCATTCTTCTTTTTCAATTAACTAAAAATTAGGGCTGTGAAACGATTAAAATTTTTTAATCGAGTTAATTACAGCTTAAAAATGAATTAATCGTAATTAATCGCAATTCAAACATCTATAAAATATGCCATTTTTTCTGTAAATTATTGTCGGAATGGAAAGATAAGCCACAACACGGCTTTATACATTCAACATACGGTACATAAGTACTGTATTTGTTTATTATAACAATAAATCAACAAGATGGCATTAACATTATTAAAGCGATCCATGGATAGAAAGACTTGTAGTTCTTAAAAGATAAATGTTAGTACAAGTTATAGAAATTTTATATTAAAATCCCTCTTAATGCTTTCGTTTTAATAAAATTTGTAATCAAAAAATAAACTAGCGCTCCATTGTTGATGTCAATAATTACACAATACTCATGTGGTGCTGAAACCCATAAAATCAGTCGCACCCAAGCGCCAGCAGAGGGCGACAAAACACCGAAAAACACAAGCAACATATGGACATTACACTGTGCTGTCATTTTAATCTGTTTGAGCAGGGCATGTGCGTTAAATGCGTCAAATATTGTAACGTGATTAATTTTAAAAAATTAATTACCGCCCGTTAACGGGATAATTTTGACAGCCCTACTAAAAATAAATCCATATTGTAGAAAATACAGTACAGAGCGGGTTGTTTTAACCTACAAAGTCAGAACAGCCGACTCTTAAATTTTGTCTTGTTTCCTAGCAATTTAAACAGTTCATTATATGCACAAGCTTAGATTTTATGTTACAAATATAAAAGATGCCTACCTTAATTTGATCCCTGGCCCTGTGCTCACGCTTTCTGCCAGCTCCTTCACTCATTGTTCAACAGTTCTGGCTGACACAGGGATGTCTTTTATTCTTTTTTTGATTGTCTCTTTGTTAGGCAAGCCATCAAACAAAACCTCTGAGCTCGACAAGATTGCCTCTTTAGCCACGTTTACATGCTGACTTTTATTCATACCGATTCAAATCATTCCGAATGGAAATTTCGCATCAGCTGTTTACATGTCACTTCATCTATTCCGATCCAGCGTTTACATGTGACTGCCTTTATTCCGAAAGGACGTTTGACAACTGCCGTCTGACATGCGCAGATTAATCAAAACAAAGCGTCACGTTGCAAAACATGGAGATCGATCGTCAGATCAGCTGCTGTTTTAACTTTTTGAGTGGAAACAATACTTCAGAATGATACGCCGTTCATTTAAAAAGTTGTGTGGGTGCGCTGTGCGTGTGCTTGGAAGCCATGTTGCAAGTGACGTTACTTACGTCACCAAGTGACGTCACCACGTCAGTACGGAGCATGCGCAGAAAGAACGCAACCAGACACCATTCCGCTTCCCTGTTTACATGATATAATTTTACTTCTAATCGGTTTGGGAAAAGGAATATTCCACCCCTGTGAATCGGAATGAAATTCCATTCGGTTTGGGCCTGTTCATTCCGAATGAGGTGTTTATATGGAACACATTTATTTGGTTTGAACAAATATTCCGATTGTAATTGGAATATTTGGCTTCATGTAAATGTGGCATTTGATTCGCCATCGGCAAACGGTTTTCCGTGCTTTGCAATGCAGTGAGCAAAATGATAGCTTGCTTCGGTGGTGGTGTTTTTAGCAACGACAGAGGTTTCCAGGGCTTGTGTTTGTTTGCGTTACCTGGACACAGCTCATTTTAATGTCTCCGCCTTGTCAGACTCATACTTGAATTAATTTTCATGTTTTGTCTCGTCACGACACTTGTTGTGCGACACACCACGCTCTCGAGGCATCATGAACAAACGGCACGGTCATTTTTCTGCACAAGGCCCCACTTATCTGTCCACGCTGGCTGGAAAGGCTAAGATTTTTTTGATGGAGGAGCTGCCGTCATTCATTTAGCGCGCGCCTGTGTTTCTATGGCTAGTTACAGCATGTCTCTCTGTTAGCATATGTAACCGGTGTCAGCGCCCCGCGTTCCGTTGGACATGAACTCATGTGCGCACGATGCTTCCACTCGGCAGGTAGGGACGTTAACCACAGCGCTATAAAGCTCAAACCAATGGCACAGCCGCCAGCGTCTCTACATGAAGGAAACGGCAGGGAGGGTTCCACACTCCACACTGGGCCTGTGTGTACCCGTTACACTCAACCTTTGCTGCCGATCCGGGTCACGGCACCAATGTAACCGGTGTGTCAGCGCTGCGCCGCGTCCGCTCCCACCTCTGACCAGGCTGGGACGCGAACCTGCGCCCGCATGATGCTTCCACTCAGCAGCTCGGGACGCTTACCACTGCGCGATAAAGCTTGAGCCAACAGACCTGCGTGTACCCGTTACACATGCAAGGAGCAGAGGCAGACTGGGTGGGAGGGGCGCTCTCGTAAAGACCCTGAATAACAGGGTGCGCAACTGAAATTTCGGGTAAAAAGGCACATTTTAAAATGTATCTTTTTTAGGGCTGTCAAAATTATCGCGTTAATGGGCGGTAATTAATTTTTTTAATTAATCACGTTAAAATATTTGACGCAATTAACACACATGTCCCGCTCAGACAGATTTAAATGTCAGTACAGTGAAATGCCCACTTGTTAATTGTGTTTTATGGAGTTTTGCCGCCCTCTGCTGGCGCTTGGGTGCGACTGATTTTATAGGCTTCAGCACCCATGAGCATTGTGTTAGTAATCAACAATGGCGGGCTACTAGTTTATTTTTTGATTGAAAATTTTACAAATTTTATTAAAACGAAAACATTAAGAGGGGTTTTAATATAAAATTTCTATAACTTGTACTAACATATATCTTTTAAGAACAACAAGTCTTTCTATCCATGGATCGCTTTAACAATTAAGAGGGGTTTAAATATAAAATTTCTATAACTTGTACTAAAATTATCTTTTAAGAAGTACAAGTCTTTCTCTCCATTGATCGCTTTAACAGAATGTTAATAAAGTTAATGCCATCTTGTTGATTTATTGTTATAATAAACTAATACAGTACTTATGTACCATATATTGAATGTATATATCCGTCTTGTGTCTTATCTTTCCATTCCAACAATAATTCACAGAAAAATATGGCATATTTTATAGATGGTTTGAATTGCGATTAATTACGATTAATTAATTTTAAGCTGTAATTAACTCGATTAAAATTTTTAATCGTTTGACAGCCCTTATTAAATTGAAAAAAAATTTTTTTTTTTTTTGCAACTTATTTTCAACATTTTAATGAAGGTAAAAAACAAAACTAATAATGTAAAAGTTTTTTTTAAATGTATTTTTTTTTTTTAAACGCAAAACAAATATTTCCCATAGGAAGGAGTCCCCTGCTGCACGGCCTGCCTGGCTCCGCCCCTTCAAGCCCCTCCCTTTCCGCACTTCATCCGCTGGATGTCTGTCACCGCACACGGTGGCGGCGGTGGCGACTCACAGTCAGGTTCAACACCGACCCACGAGGCAACTCATCCGGGTTCGCTCTTGCCTCCGTCCCACCGAAATGCACCGGGAAGCGGTCGCCGTCGTTGTCCCTTTGCTTTAACCGGAGGCGACTCACACACGGTTGGGAGACAGTTCAAAAGCCAGGACCACCAGCATTACCTTGGACATTAAGAGCTATTTTTTAAGGATATTTTTTTGAGGTGTGTATGACTTGAGCCCTCACGTCATGGCGAGTGACTCCCCGGCTCGGAGTCTGGATGAAATCGACCTGTCTGCTTTGAGGGTGAGCCACATTCTGTTACGTTCCACTTACTACTTGGGTGCACCTTACACTGGAACAGCAGGTGCCATAAGGAAATGTAGTGTAATATGCAAATATGTGTGTGTTTAGCCTGATTTTCTGTATAAACGTCCCCAAAATGCAAATTTCCCACAATTCCTTTTCTGTGCAGTAGTTCCAGTCATTGAATTTTAAATACGTCCTCTGGCCATGCTCATAACTCAAAGCACTTGTGTCTCAAGTAGGGGTGTAACGGTACACAAAAATGTCGGTTCGGTACGTACCTCGGTTTTGAGGTCACGGTTCGGTTCATTTTCGGTACAGTAAGAAAACAAAATGCAAAATATAAATATGCTAGTTGTTTATTACACACTTTTGTGCTTTCAACAATAGGAACATTAGCTTATACAAAGCTAGAATTCTGCTCAAAAAGTAGCGGGTATTGAAAGATAATCCAACAACAAGTTGCCTTTCAGACCCCGCGTATTGGTCAGCTTTCTTTCTGAAAGAAAGGAGAAAAAAGAAGTCCTGTGCTAAAGAGAAAAGCAATCCCGTATTTTACAAATGAAATGCCTCAATGAAACATTTTTTTTTCTTATGAACGGTTTTCAATAGCTTTATTGATGGATTTTCTCAAGTTAAAGCGCCACATAGAAATTAATAAATTTAATTGTGTAAGCAGTAAAGATGTCCCGATCACGTCATTTTCAAAGTATCGGAATCGGCAAAAAAATATCGGACATGCCTTTTTTAATATACGTACTGTATATATATTTTTTATAATTAAATTGTTTTCTACTTGTATCTCACGTTACAGACAAAATGTCTTACACTCATCCAGAGTCTTTAGTTTTGGCTTAAAGTAGGGCTATCAAATTTATCGCGTTAACAGCGGTAATAATATTAAAATATTTAACGTATGCGCTGCACTACCTACTCATGCATTGTCGCGTTCAATCTATAATGGCGCCGTTTTACGTATACATAGAGCTAAAAGGCAACGTGAAAGGAGTAGAGAGGATTTTGGCAGCCTTTGAAGCCTTTTTTTAATTGGCTAAAGCCTTACAATCCCCCTCTCAACAATTAGAAATATCGTGGGAAGCAATGTGGGGAAGAAAGGTAGTAGTTGATCTTTTTCACCCTATGTTATTTCCCAACGCAGAGAAGATATATCAACTGGTACCACTACGCACAGTCATGGTTGCACTTCCCATCATGCATTTGGGCAGAAGTTAAATGACAGTATCATTTACTGAAAGCTCAACAAATACACTAGATGGCAATATTTAGTCACAATATACAAAGTCACATTTATCCTTTAAGAATTACAAGTCTTTTTATCCGTGGATCCCTCTCACAGAAAGAATGTTAATAATGTAAATGCCATCTTGAAGATTTATTGTCATAATAAACAAATACAGTACTTATGTACTTTATGTTGAATGTATATATTCGTCCGAGTTTTATTCATTTTTTTCTCAATGCATTGCCAAAATGTATATGATCGGGAAAAATGATCAGGAATGATTGGTATTGAATCGGGAGCAAAAAAAAAAAAAGCAATCGGATCGGGACATATCGGGATCGGCAGATACTCAAACTAAAACGATCGGGATCGGAAGCAAAAAAACATGATCGGAACAACCCTAGTAAGCAGGATTTGTGTATAATTCTTATTATTTAATTTCAGGTGTTTTAGCTCATTTCAATTTATTTTATTTAAATGGGCTATTATTTATTTTATAATGTGTTTATATTTTACAAATGTGATGTGGTATTCATTAATATTGTTTATTTTAATGTTCCTATGTGAATATTAGTTTAGGGTTTTGTATTGAACAGGGGGCCGTGTTGGTTATTATTATAGCAGAGAAGACAGCAGTAAATCAACAAAGACAAGTCAACAGTGCCCCGATCTACCACTCGAGAGATCTGATGGACTCAAAAAGTAGGTTACGATTGCATATTAGTTTGAAAATCGACCGGATCCACCGTATTTTTACACAAATGACTTCCGGTCTGCCCGATCCTAGCTACCGGTAGTAGTATTGACGCAGGAGGGCCGCGTCTCACGTCAAATAATAAACTCTGCTGTAATTTTCGCGTATGTCACGTTGAGCCTCTTCTGGGACGCGTCTTACACACGGCTGCAATGCGACTGGTGTGCATTGGCTGACTGACTCTAATGCCCGCGTTTCACTGCGTTCTCACGGCGGCCACGTTGTCGCGCCATTGACGTGTCTGGGTTATACTGTCCTACGGTGTTGGTCCTCATTATCGTAGAGAAGACGGAGTAAATTTAATCTACACAAAGAAACTGTAACCCGATCGACTCACAGCCTCGAAAAGTAAGGGTTATATTACGTTAGAAACTCGTTCGGTACGCGTCCGTTCCGAACCGACCACCTCGTACCGAAACTGTTCAATACTTTTACATCTACCGTTACACCCTTAGTCTTAAGTCATCCTTCGTAATTCAAGTAACTCATTGACTGCCAATAACAAAGATATCCAATTCATTTAAACTGGGAGGACTGACCGTCAGTGCTCATGGTTCAGTGCCATTGACGCCGCTAGACGTCCAATAAATTTTGATTGGGAGGACTGACAGCGACTATTTTCTTCTTCGTCGATGGCAGCCATAAATGAATAGAAATTACGGTAATCTCTCCCCCAAAATAAATATGTGGCGTGTATGTTTGGGGGAGGGGTGGGATTCAGACTTTAAATTCTATACTCGTATCCCAAGTAGGGCTGCCATGACAAATCAACAACTCATTGATTATAAAATTAATTTGCAAGTTTTTTGACAGGAGATAAATTGTTCAGAGACATACTTGATTTAAAAATGTCTGAATCCCCATTTTTGGAGTGTGTTAATACTTATTATTTTTACATTTAAAAATCCCAAAAATTAAAAACACTCTAAATATCCTCTAATTAAAAAAAAAAAAAAATCATTAAATATTCTCCAATTTCTGTTGTCCTTGATGAAATCAGATGATGATCTGTGTAAGTAATCAAAATTGGATATCTGCAAACAGGTTTTTGCTTTGAAAAACAATGATCGTTACATAATATTAATCGTCCAACTTTTCTCAGCGTATCGCTTTTAATCCCAATGCACATTTCCAGCGAAAGTGTAAAGGTCAGACTGTTATAAACGTAAGTAACGTAACATATATGTAGGGCTGCAGCTATTGATTATTTTAGTAGTCGGTTATTTGATGAAGTAGTTAGTTTGAATAATCAATTAATCGGATAAGGAGCATAAAAAAATTAAAATACCTGAGCTGAGCCTCAAATGGTATAAAAAAATAAATAAATGAGGATTTAAGTACAACCAAAGAACAATTAGCTAACTTACATAGCACAAGTTCGTTAGCTTAAATGCCGTTAGCTTAAATGCTATAAAATGCTAACATTTTTTTTTTGCTCTTAACAAATGGTTCAAACACATATTCCCATGAAAAATGTCTAAATATACCTATAAACTAAATTACAAATGCATTTGAAAACATTAGCTCAGACAAAAACTTTGCTCATGTTGGTCTTAACAGGGAACAGCTGGATTCAGCCATGTGAAATGAGTTATGTAATATTGACTGTTGCCACTAAAGGGCAGTGTATCCACCCAAATATATAAAATGAATGCAAACACTATCAAAATGAGGGTCGCGGAGGTGCTGGAGCCTATCCCAGCTAACGACGGGCAGTAGGCGTGGTACATCCTGAATTGGTTGCCAGCCAATCGCAGGAATTACTAGAGTTAATCGATTAATCGTTGCAGTCCTATATATATATGACTAGGTGTAAGTCAACTAATTGCTAAATTATAGGTGATTACCATATTTTTGGACTATAAGTCAGTTTTTGGTGGAGGCGTGGCTCAGTGGTAGAGTAGTTGTCCCCCAACCCAGAGTTTGTGGGTTCAATTCTCCGCCCTGATGAACTCGTCTTAGTGTCCTTGAGCAAGACACTGAACCCCACATTGCTCCTGGTGCTGCGTCACCAGTAGGTGGATGGCATGATAGTGTAAAGCGCTTTGAGCGCCTTGAAAGGTGGAAAAGCGCTATATAAGTATAACACCATTTACCATTTTTTTCATTGTTTGGCAGAGTGTGAGTCTTATACTCCAGAGCGACGTATGTGTGAAATTGACAACACATAATTATATCATTGTTGGTTGTTAGCATGTTCTGTATGCTATAGACCCCACCCACGTGACGTCACAACTCCTTCCTCCTGACTGGTGCCGCCCAATTGTCCGTCAACACATCATGTTTCCCTGTTACGGCTACGTACATTCCTCCTATTTACGATGTGTTTTTCTGCTCGTTAACATTAATAATCAAAATGGTGAAGGCGTGTGTGGCGGTCGGTTGCAATAACAGAGAAGATAGACGGAGAGACTTGAAGTTCTACCGGATTCCGAGAGACCCGGAGAGAAGAGAGCGAGCTGGGCTGCTGCAATTCAACGAGAAAACTGGGCTCCAAACGATTACCACAGATTATGTAGTAGTCATTTTATATCTGGTAAGATGCATTTAATATATATTTAGAGGGTTTTGGGCTGACAACCACAATTAAGATCATTGCTAGGCTAATCGCCGACAACATACACGTATGTATGTAGTGAGAGTGCTATCGCTAAACCATATAAACAACTCCATTGACAAACGACATAAAATACATTAGACTTGACAGTGGATGTTAGCAATAACAAAAGATTTTGAATTGAAAATTTCGTAACTCACCTTTCCAAGCACAAGATAGATTCCTGCCGAATTTTCGTGGACGAGGACCTGTTTCACCCAACCAGCAACGAAGTATTTATAAGCCTCCAAGCTCTTAAAGTTTTTCAAACTTTCGTGAGAATAGGCTGATTTTGTGTGGACAAGATAGTTGTACAGTTCAGGGTAGCTAGCAGATGTCAGGCAAATACGGCGGAGACAGCAGGTCGAAAAACATCGATTTAGGCATCAAATATGGATCTGGCGAATGGATAAACTGAAGCTGTTCCACATAACGCCTTTTATGCAACGCATCAAGTGAGTTTACGGCATCCGAAAGCACCGGGTCTTCCATGAAATGCATTATAAATTGCTCGATCAATTGAGACCATTGATAATACAGACACAAAATGACGGACAAGTGGGCGGAACCATACAGCGAGCACGTGATTTTGTGACGTCGGTGGGTAGGGTCTATAGTTATCTGAATAACTCTAACTTTAAAACTATGTTACGTTATCATGCCAGGCAGGTTCTCAGTTCGTTGTTTATGCGTCATGTAATATTAGCATACCGTACACTTATTCAGCCTGTTGTTCTCGATTGTACCATATTGGCCCGAATAAAAGACATTGTTTTTTGCATTGAAATAAGACTGAAAAAGTCGAGGTCATTTTATATTCGCGGTCTAAACATTATACCCATTCACGACGCTAGATGGCGCCAGATATCATTGAAGCGATGTTCTGTCATGACAGATCACGGCTACTCTCAAGTTTAACCAGTTTGCATTATTGTATTTGCAGTTTTTCCTTATTCAGATTTGTTTCAAGACTACAGTTACAGTTAGACTTCACTTTGATGATTAATGCAGTTATTGCAATTTTGTTGCTTTATCTCAATAGATAGGTTTATTTACATTTCAAAAACCAGAAGCCATTCATTTACAAATGTGATTGCACTTTAGTTTACACATTTAAATGTTCAGATATTTAGATTTGAATGAGGCAAAATAACATGCTTTTTGTCTCAAATATATTGTAATAATCATTTGTTTCATATGTACTGTAATTATTTTCTGTATAAAAAATAATTTGGTGTTCATAGTCTTTTTTCAAACTTGAGTCTTGAAAAAGAGGGGGTCGTCTTATAATCAGGGCCGTCTTATATTCGGGCCAATACGTTTTTTTTAAATTTTAAATTGCCTTTCAAGATGACATGTCTTTTCTTGGTGCTGGATTCTATCAAATAAATTTCCCTCCAAAATGCGACTTATACTCCGGTGCGACTTGTATATATCTTTTTTCCTTTTCGTTGCGCATTTTTTGGCTGGTGCGACTTATACTCAGGTGTGACTTATAGTCCAAGAAATGCGGTAATTACCTATCACTGCACTGTAAGGATGGAGATCACTGTCCATTTTTTTTGAGGGTTTGGTTTGACGAGGTCATACTTTGAAATACTTTATTTTTTATTTATTTGTTTTCATTGCAAATGATTAACACATTGGCTGCCATTGATGGTGATTGACATCCAATCTATTTTGACTCGTCATTTGTTGTTAGCTCCCCCCTTTCCAAATGTATTGGACATCTATTAGTGTCAATGGAACTGAAACATGCTCATTTACAGGCTCGGCCCTGATGCATATGCTGGCTTTTTAAACACAAATAACAACAACCCCCCCACTCGTAGACACACTGTCAGATGAGTGTACAGTCATACACTGACTAGACAGGAAGTAGGTCAGCTGGGTCTGCCGAGGGTTGGGAGGGGGATTTGGTTGTGTCGAGTAGGGGGTTGGTTGTGTAGTTTTTATGTCTGTGCACAATGATGCAAAGAAATCCAGCAAGCGGTACTAGTGGGTTTTTGTCATTGATGTCTTAGTGATTTTCATTTGTGACCGTTTCTTTAATGTATGCAAGTTCTAATGTGGCATGTAGCACGCACAACATGTAGTCTTAAGATCAACACCAACCTTGAATATTACAACACTCAAGTGTTGCGATGTGGCCAGCGACGATTCACCGATTTAATATTTTGATAGTCGAGTAATTGCTGATTATTTTTGCTATTCGTCGGGTAATCACAGATGTTTTCAAATGTCTAATTTCAATTGATTGCTTTCATCGAGGACTATTAGGAAATCAGAATATTTCTAGTTAACTCATATTCACTCCCAGCCATTTTCACCGGTGCTACCCCCTTCGCTCCCGGCCGTTTTACTGGATTTTGACTGATTTTGCAAGGCCCACAGAAAATTCTGTTCTATTGCTATATAAACATGGAACCCACCAAAAGAAAGATTAGACTCTCTTCTTTCAGCCGGGAAAAAAAATAGTTCATATCTTTTTCCATTGTTTAGAAATCAGCATTACAAAATAGCTTAGTTTGAGCAATTTTCCAATTTCTGATGAAAAACAGAGAAATTGAGCATTTTGTGAAAGCATACATTTCAAACATAACTTTGACTTGAACACATCTATTTTTTGCTTTAGTTACATCCCAAACATCTGAATAATGTTTTCCTTTTACAAAATAACATAAACAACAAGACAAATAGAGCTTTTGATAGCAAAGTAACAATTTATTTACACATACCTAACTGAGAGATGACGCTGTTGAGGCTGCGACAGCCGGGGTAAACTTTTTCCTAATTGCCGCCTGTCTCTGCTCAGCGAGCAGCACGGACTCAATGGCATCGTCCGCTGCACTGGTGGTCCCGATCGTTCTGCTCGGTCGTCTAGCGCCTGGGATTCCGGGCGTCCTCCCGGTTGTTCTGCTCGGTTGTCCGCTGCCTGGCATCCTGGACGTCCATTCGGTCGTCTTCTGCCGGTGCCCCGGCCGTGCGGCCAGCCGTTTGTTCCGTTGAATCGGGTTGTGGGTCTTACCAAATAAGCTACTGCCCTCCAGTGGCCAGTTTTATTGCTTTAAAATGGATTTTCAGCGTTGTGCTTTGGAGCTAAGTTGATTCAGAATCCAGAGATGTTGTCTTGTGGAAAAAAAACGTAAAAGACGTCTAAATAAGTCTTTGGGACACTGAAACAATTAAAAATGTAACATATTTATACAATTTTGGGAGCAAATGAGTTAAAAAAAAGAATAAAATAATTGAATAGATGAATAAATAAAATATATATTTTTTTTACTATAAAGGCGTAAAGTTGTCGACATATCAGTTCATGAAACTTGCATTTCATGGTGCTTCTGTACATTGCACTGTGATTGGTCCACGTTCCTATTTGCCACTGCGTGCTATTATCAACACGATGAGTTCATTGTTCTCACGTATAGGTGATGATGTGACCAGCGACTAAAGTAGTCCAAGGCAAACACTTGTCAAATGAACCCCCCGCCCCTTCCAAGTCACCCGCTCAATGCCCGCTGCCCACCGCGGCCGCATTCCTCGGCCCCTTGCACTGCAGACGCCATGGTAACGGGGCCACGTCAGTGCCCAGGGGCTTACACAAGGCTTATTCATGATTTGTCTATATACTGTATGGAAGTCTGTCCTCCCTCCTCTTCACTCAGCCATCCCATCTCCACTTGACCTATTTCTAACCCCTCTTCCCAACACTCAGGATCAGCATAAACATCTCATTGGCTGCCACTGACGGCGATAGACGTCCAATCCGTTTCGATTGGGTCTCACTGTCGAAATGGATTGAACTTCTATCGCAGCCAATGAGCTATCCAGGATGGTTGTTGCACTCGTTTCCATCATTTCCATCTATCTATTTGAGTCCGGTTAGCCCGCTTGGCCCACATGTGAAGTTTAATTACCCAAGATTCACGACGAGTGCTGCCATGACTAATTGACCAACTACTCTGTTAATAAATTGATTCACAGCTATTTTGATAGTCGATATATCATTTGAAGGGATTGCTGACCCTAAAAATTGTCCAAATCCTCTTTTTTTGAGCCTCTTAAAGGCAAAGGTCAGAATTTTTGACATAAGGCTTAATCTTCGAGTTAGCGGGGGCTTAATTAGTCGGTGGAGCTGGTTTCAACAAATTCTGTGCAGTTTGTTATTTGTTAGTTTCAGGGCTCCGGAGTGGCTTAGCTAGCGCGAGTCAATGGGGTTTGCTGGCATGTCCGTGAAAAACAACATATGTACATACAGTGCCTTGCAAAAGTATTCGGCCCCCTTGAATCTTGCAACCTTTCGCCACATTTCAGGCTTCAAACATAAAGATACCAAATTTAATTTTTTTGTCAAGAATCAACAACAAGTGGGACACAATCTTGAAGTGGAACAACATTTATTGGATAATTTAAACTTTTTTAACAAATAAAAAACTGAAAATTGGGGCGTGCAATATTATTCGGCCCCTTTACTTTCAGTGCAGCAAACTCACTCCAGAAGTTCAGTGAGGATCTCTGAATGATCCAATGTTGTCCTAAATGACCGATGATGATAAATAGAATCCACCTGTGTGTAATCAAGTCTCCGTGTAAATGCACCTGCTCTGTGATAGTCTCAGGGTTCTGTTTAAAGTGCAGAGAGCATTATGAAAACCAAGGAACACACCAGGCAGGTCCGAGATACTGTTGTGGAGAAGTTTAAAGCCGGATTTGGATACAAAAAGATTTCCCAAGCTTTAAACATCTCAAGGAGCACTGTGCAAGCCATCATATTGAAATGGAAGGAGCATCAGACTCTACCAAGACCCGGCCGTCCTTCCAAACTTTCTTCTCAAACAAGGAGAAAACTGATCAGAGATGCAGCCAAGAGGCCCATGATCACTCTGGATGAACTGCAGAGATCTACAGCTGAGGTGGGAGAGTCTGTCCATAGGACAACAATCAGTCGTACACTGCACAAATCTGGCCTTTATGGAAGAGTGGCAAGAAGAAAGCCATTTCTCAAAGATATCCATAAAAAGTCTCGTTTAAAGTTTGCCACAAGCCACCTGGGAGACACATCAAACATGTGGAAGAAGGTGCTCTGGTCAGATGAAACCAAAATTGAACTTTTTGGCCACAATGCAAAACGATATGTTTGGCGTAAAAGCAACACAGCTCATCACCCTGAACACACCATCCCCACTGTCAAACATGGTGGTGGCAGCATCATGGTTTGGGCCTGCTTTTCTTCAGCAGGGACAGGGAAGATGGTTAAAATTGACGGGAAGATGTATGCAGCCAAATACAGGAACATTCTGGAAGAAAAACTGTTGGTATCTGCACAAGACCTGAGACTGGGACGGAGATTTATCTTCCAACAGGACAATGATCCAAAACATAAAGCCAAATCTACAATGGAATGGTTCAAAAATAAACGTATCCAGGTGTTAGAATGGCCAAGTCAAAGTCCAGACCTGAATCCAATGGAGAATCTGTGGAAAGAGCTGAAGACTGCTGTTCACAAACACTCTCCATCCAACCTCACTGAGCTCGAGCTGTTTTGCAAGGAAGAATGGGCAAGAATGTCAGTCTCTCGATGTGGAAAACTGATAGAAACATACCCCAAGCGACTTGCAGCTGTAATTGGAGCAAAAGGTGGCGCTACAAAGTATTAACGCAAGGGGGCCGAATAATATTGCACGCCCCACTTTTCAGTTTTTTATTTGTTAAAAAAGTTTAAATTATCCAATACATTTTGTTCCACTTCACGATTGTGTCCCACTTGTTGTTGATTCTTGACAAAAAATTAAAATTTTAAATCTTTATGTTTGAAGCCTGAAATGTGGCGAAAGGTTGCAAGGTTCAAGGGGGCCGAATACTTTTGCAAGGCACTGTATGTAGGGCTGGGCGATATGGCCTTAAGTACGTATCACAGTAAATTGAGCAGATTTACCTCGATAACGATAAATGACGCTATATTTTCCCAAGCGGACTGTTACTGTATATAATTTGAAAATCTGAATCAATGTGCAATACAAATTAACAGTTTCTCGTTGATTTTTTAACCAGCTTTCAATTTAACAATCGTGCATGCAGTCTAAACATTAAGTATATAAAAATTCCTTGTAAACAATAAGAATTCAAGTATGAACATTTATAACCGCTTGTATGACTTGTCATGAACAATTTAAAACATTATAAAAATCAAGACGACGACTGTGCAAACATGTCATTGTAACACAAATGACTTACAGCTTGAACAGTACACTACAAACGGACAACTTATTGTTAATGGCCACTTTAACATAAATACTCAACACAAGTGTTTACTTCAAGGTTTCAGTTTTTTTTTTCCCAGAGCATTTTTGATATAGACAGCACCCCCCACACAGACAAAACCACATTAAAGCTATATTGCTTTTATGCCAATGAGACATTTTAAGATTTTATGATGGCAGTAATGACACTGAATAAAACAAGCACATACAGAAAAATAGCTGTGGCCATTAAACGGTCATAATATAGGCTTCACTGTTGGATTATAATTTATGATGAATGCTTTACCATCATAAAAGCCATCAAAGATACAAAATAACGCGAAATACTAATGGCTAGATGTAGTCCCTGCCCAATACCTTAAGTTCAGCCGTTTCAGAGCCGCTATCCGACTCATCACGTTCATTTGTATGCCGCTTGCATTATCCTGTGGCTTGGCTACCAGTAGAAAGCACTGAAAGCACACGCTACTGAAATTGTGAGAACCAGGGTGGAAAGCGGGTGAAAGCCCATCTGGAGGCCGCCAAGAGTCTACTTAATGTCGGGTGAAAGTTTGGTGAAGCTCCCTTAAACCCGACTCCATCACGTTTGCTTGTAGCGTTAGCTGCTAGCGTTAGCCTACCGGGCTTTGTTTGATTTCCTAAAAAAACGCGTGACTTCATACGTAAGCACACTGATTGCTTTCTTAAAGGGGAATGGACATGGGTCAATGATGATGACCCATGCAATCAGTAGTGCTGGCTGCGTTTTCAGGGTAAAGTTATCAAATATTACCATCGCATGTCAATAATTGTAGTATGAACAACATTTGTAATCCAGCAGTTCTGCAGGGAACAGGTCGTCAAGGCAAGCAGGGTGGAGTGACATCAAATAATTTTTTTTCACTGCTGATTTTTTTATTGGGAAGGAAAGGGACCCCCCCATCCGCCAAATCAATTACCCTCACACACTGGACTGTTTACTCTTTTACCACGACATGGCTTCGTTTGAACAGTTAGATCTGTTCATATCATTTTTTTTATTGGCATGCTAGCAAACCCCATTACACGTGTTAGCTTAGCCACTTCTGAGCCCTGAAACTAACAAATGACTGACAAACTGCACAGAATTCGCTGAAACAAATCGCACTGGAATTTGTTGAAACCGACTCTACTGACTAATTAAACCTCATGCAGCCTAATGTCAAAGATTCTGAACTTCCCCGTTAACAGGAATTTTTCTCTTATTTATTAAAAAAAAAAAAAAAAAAAAAAAACAGTAATAAGACTACACAATAATTATTCAAGCTGCGAAAACAAAAAATTAAAAAGGAGGCACAGAGGATCGATGTGTACACGATACATCTCTTGAATAAACCTAACAAATTTCATTCTGATCCGTTCGCGAATAATGGTAGCCATTATAGTTAGTGTCCTAACCTATAAGACCAATAAAGCGAGTGATACCTCGAGCCCTCTCTCCGGGCGGTCTAGAAATTTTAAAATGTGTTTGACAGATGAAGTCGGGATACAACAAAACTGCTGAATACATTCATGTTAACTCATTAGCTGCCACTGAAGACTCAAGAGACATCCACTAAAATATGATCATTTATAGGCCAATGGTGCATCACACCACATTTTCTTGTAAATGTGTGATTAAGACTCGACTCGTGTCTGATGAATAATGCAGCGGCGAGGTGTGGGCGGGATGTGCCAGGAATTTAGACTCGCACTACATCGCTTTTGTGTTCTAAGTGAAGATCTGAATCCCCCATCCGCCACCATGACAGCCTCCTTCCTCTCCAAGGTCTCTAATTTAATCCACCCCACTTATGTGGAATTCACTATCTAACAGAATAATGCTTAAAACAAATGTATTTAGTTCTGACATAGTCATGATTTGACTTCTAGTGACTTTTCACAGGTCATAGTTCACATTAATGGAGGAAAAACATTTCAAATGACTTATCCTAATCACCTTTCCCCCCTCAAAATAGGGGTGTGCCATCTTAGGCACCCCATGATTCGATTTGATTGCGATTCAGGGTGCTACGATTCGATCATTGGGCGATGATCACGGTATTGACGCAGGGCCGGCCCAGCCTATACACAGACTATGCAGCTGCTTAGGGCCCCTGACCACTGGGGGGGGCCCAATCTGGCAATTGTTTAATTTATATTCTATTTTGTTTACTACAGTTTGCTTTATTTGACTTTTGTCAATTTTTATACTTGATTACAAGCTTAAAAAAATAAAAGTTCTTCCTTAACTTTGTTCTGTTCCCCTTTTAGAAAAAGCTTTGGCGCTATCTACTGTAAGTACTGACAATCATTTGGGGCGAGAAGTTTGAAGAATGCAGTGCAACAAAATCCGATTAATATACAAAATATGGACGTATGGGTTGGATTGCATGTATGGGTTTTACAGTACACTGTGATGAAATGGTGGGCCAAAAATATGGGCCCCTTGGCATTATTTTGCTTAGGGCCCCCGAATGGCCTGGGCCGGCCCTGTATTGACGATGATCACGGTGATCACGATTATCGATGCATCGTACATTACTATTAATAAAGTAGCCAAACAAATTTATGTCCATTATTTATTTATCCTAATGATTCAACAGTAATGTTGGAAAAATGCTCATACAACAAAAAGCTGCCCTTAAACTGTTTTTTTTTTTGTTTTTTTTTGTTTTAATTTTTTTTTTTTTTTTTTTTTTAAGGTTAAGAAAGTGCAAAAACATTAACCATTTTAAAGGCAGCACTTATTTCTCAACATGCCCATACAACACACAGCTGACCTTTTTCACAAGGTGCAAAAAATTAGCTGTTTCAAAGGCAGTACTTATTTCTCTCAACAATACAATAACATTTACACTAGTGGAATGAATTCCACATTTTCTGGAAACAAACAAAATGTCTTTAGAAATAAGCCTTCTTTTAAACAATATACTTTGTTTTCACAGATTTCTGTACTATTTCGCATGTTTGTAGTGTTAACGCTGTACTTAATCCTGGTTTTAAACGTTCTGCATCTGGAGTAATTTATGTACACCACCAAACAACGCACAACTTGACATGGAAATACATGTAAGCGAAGTCGCTAATTAGCATAGCGCTTGGCGCTAACTAGTAACATCTCAAAAACAACAACAATAAAGGCTAAACAGTACAAGAGGGTTCGTGTACTCACCTCTGATAGACGGACACGGGACTTGGCAAAACACTAGGGACTTTTTCCAATTAACACAACCTGAACCAACTGCTGGACAACTGAAAGACAAAGAGCAACGAACTATCTCTCTTCCCCTCTCGCTTTAAAAAATAACTTGTACACAGAAGCGCAACTGCCGGGTCCCTGCCTGTCTCATACACAAATTTCTTTTTACAAACAGTAAAGATTGTTCTCAGCACTTTTATCCAAAATTTCTTCAGATCAGTAGGAAGTAAGCACATAAATATTATGCTCTAAAATGCATACTTATATAATGGCATTGTTATTTTGCTTGTTAACAAAATTAAAAAAAACATGTATTTTTTGTTTCAGAGCATTAAATGTATTGAATCGAAACGAAAATCGTGTGCGTCGTATCGAAAATCGTACCGAAACGTGACTTAACTGTATCGTTGCATCCCTAGTGCTGAGTGATAATCACACACTAAATGTAACTCATAGCATTAGCATAGCATTCACGTTTGCGTTAGCATTAGGCAATTGCTAATGTCGAGCGTCCTCCTTAACTCTCGGACAAGTTTTTTTGCATACAGTTTGTGGCGTCCAGATGGGTATAATTAATTGAAAATAATGTACTGTTTTCCTTCTGAGTGTGTATTGTCACGTGATAGATTTATCGATGCTAAAATATGAGCTCGTCTGTCAATGTTAATTTGAAATATTTGGAAACCTTTTTTTATTATTTTCGGAGTGAAACTTTCAAACTGGTTTGGCCGTGCGCGTTTCCAGCTGAGTGACGGGACACTGGAGGGTCGCGGGGGACGTGAGTGGCCGTCAACGGCATCGTGCGCTGCACTGGTGGTCCCGGTCGTTCTGCTCGGTCGTCTAGCGCCTGGTATCCCGGGCGTCCTCCTGGTTGTTCTGCTCGGTTGTCTGCTGCCTGGCATCCTGGACGTCCTCCTGGTCGTCACACTTGGTCGTTTGTCGCCTGGCGTCCCGGACGTCCTCCCGGTCGTCCTGCTCGGACTTCCCGCGCCTGGCGTCCTGGACGTCCTCCTGGTCGTCCATTCGGTCGTCTTCCGCCAGTGCCCCGGCTGTGCGGCTTGCCGTTCGTTCAATTGAATCGGGTTGCGGGTCTTACCAAATGCGCTACTGCCCACCAGTGACCAGTTTTATTGCTTTAAAATGGATTTTAAGCATTGTGCTTTGGAGCGAAGTTGCATCAGAACCTAGAGATGACTCTTATGGAAAAATAATGTAAAAGATGTATAAATATGTTTTTGGGACACTGAAACAATTAAAAATAGAACATATTTATACGTTGGGAGCAAATGAGTTAATAAAGGAATCAACGGGTTTCTACCGAAATTTCCCACTCGAAAAGTGTCTGTTAAGAAAGACTCATTTGTCTAGCAGTTTTGCAGAAATATAGTCTTTATTTTATTTACAGAAATGTTGCGCTAAAATAGTCTATCAGTGATGGTCACACGTTTTTGACAGATTGTCTGAAAAAGTACCAAAAATGTACATTGTTTGTTTCCATGTCGAAAATGTCATGTTAAATCAATATTATTACTGTATTATTATATGGATTGATTATCCTAACTAGGGATGGGAATCGAAATCCGATTCCAATTCGGAACCGGTTCCGAGTGTTTCGAGGCCTCGACATCATAATGAAAAAACCTTAACGATCCCTTTAACGATTCCTAAAGACGCGTATTGCGTCGTGACGTGTGTTGTTGTCCAGACGCATCAAACTAGCATGGCGCCAAGAACCACTCGCTCCAAAGTTTGACTACACTTCACCAGGAAAGAGTGTGAAAATGAAAGGTTACGACGGGTAAGCACTAGCATTGCAGCCATAAACATAACAATGACAGCACGTAGGTTCAAACGCTCGAAAGTGTGTCTTCACTTCACGAGGAAAAATTACAAGAAAGCGACTTGCAGTCATTGCAAGGTGGAGATAACTACATCGGGAGGGAATACGATTGCGCTGTCCTCACAGAGAGGCTAAGGCTCAGTCCTGGCTATAAAAAAAAAAAAAAAAAAAGTCCCGGCTATACAGCTAGCTAAACTCCCAAATGACGATGCAGAAGACGTTGGTATAATTTGCTGACTTTATTCACCCATCACTTGAAGAGTGAAACTAAGAATAGAAATGAAACAAATCAATTTGGTACCCAATAACAAACAGGTTTACATCAACGTAAATCAGCGATGATTAGCTGCTAATAACAGTATGGTTAGCATTCGTTCGCTAGCATTAGCACATCGTTCAAACCACTACACAAATGGATTTAAGTGTCCGATCGCGAGTGGAAACACAACAACAACACAAAAGATGATACATACAGGCGTTGCCTCTGTAGATATTTACATTAACAAAGAACGTAGGCTCGTAGAAGTGTTTCCCTCTCTCATTCACTTGGATGCGGCATTTCTTCTTTGGGTGTATGCGCGCTCCAGCAGTCCTCAAACTGCGGCCCGCGGCCCAAATACGGCCCGCCTCCACATTTGGTCCGGCCATTTTGAAATTTTTTTTTTTTTTTTCTCAATCTTGTTATTTATTTTCTGGCCTTGAAGAATTCAGAGAGGGTTATTTGGTTATTATCTATTTAATTAATAGTGTTTTTATTATTAATTATTATTATTATTATTATAAATAATCCAGAAAGGGTTATTTGATTGTGGCTTTCTGAAAAACAATAATTTTTTACATTTATGCACTTCTGCAATCGTCACACTTTTTCTGTAACAAACTGACCCCGGCCCCTCATCAGAGAAGGGAAAAGTTATGTGGCCCTCACAGGAAAAAGTTTGGGGACCCCTGCTTTAATACATATTGCCAAAGGCAGAACAAAAACCTATCTGCCAATATATACCAATATTTTTTATTTCTATTAGATAAATGTTTCAGTAAAATGTTACACATTCTTGTGTATTTGCCACTTATTGCCACAGTTAACATTGAGGTTTTGGGCCTCTTTTGATCTCGTTGTGAGTTTGTAAGGTTGTGACTTCTGATTAAACAAACTCAATCAAAACATTGGTTCTTCTTCCCCAAATTAGAATCGATAAGAGAATCGATAAAGAATCGAATCGTTAAGCAATATCGATAATGGAATCGGAATCGTAAAAATCCTATCAATTCCCATCCCTAATCCTAACCCTTGAATAGCCGTATCGTGGGATAATCGTTATCGTGAGCCTTGTATCACAGATAATGTGTCGGAGGTACCCAGAAGTTGTATAGCCTAATAAATGGTGAAATTACTACATTTTGTCCAGCACTTAACTCCACAGTGGCTGACCTATCATGATAGGCACACAAAAAGCCATTTACTTGAAATGGTTTTGATTACCTGTTTGGTAGGGACAGGCAAAATCTTGGAGCCTTGGGTTAGGTAAGAGTTGACATAGAGGGATTAAAAGGTTCTGTTGAGGAATGAAACGCAGTCACTCTCACGTAAAGTGGCTTTGGCAAGAACTGCAGGCCTGCACTCTAAAAGCCATTATTCATAATGGCCTCTCCCTAATGCCTCCCGGGACAAATATCCACTGTTTAGAGCAAAAAAAAGACAGTTAAAGGGCTGCGTCTGTAACGCAAGCTCATATTCAAGGAAGTAAGTCAAATGTTTTTTTTTTGTGGCAGTGCTGAAAAAAAAACAGTTCAACCTCAGCTGTATTTGATTTTGAAATTCCCTTTGCAAGGTGTTTTTTTGACAGAAAACTGCTGTCATTGGCAGCAAATTAATTGAGTTTTTTCCCCAAAACGTTTTTTTTTTCTAGGGCTGTCCCAAACGATTATTTTTCTCCCGATTAGTCTTCAGATTTTTTTAAATGATTAGTCGACTAGTCTAATCATTTTTAATGAACTTTTTATTTTTTTATTTATTTTAAATTAATCTTACAAATAAATTTTTGGTGAAGATTGTTAATTCACAAGACATTTTGGAACACTTAAATTGTTTATTAAAGTACAAATAAACACATAAATAACAATAACAAATCACAAATAAACAATGGGGTCAAATGCTGATGTCATTAACTAGTGCAAAAGAATCTAAACAGATTCAGAACACCGTGACCCCACTATTTTAACAGGATAAAAAAAAAAAATCACTTTTTGTGGGATGTCGATATTAAGGCTGTAGCTATCGATTATTTTAGTAGTCGATTAATCGATGAACCAGTAGTTTGAATAATCGAGTAATCGGATAAGGAACATGAAAAAATAAATTACCTGAGCTGAGTCTCAAATGGTATAAAAAAATAAATGAATGAGGATGAGATTTAAATGCTATAAAATGCTAACTTTTCTACAATGCTCTTAACAAATGATTCAAACACATACGTATTCCCACAAAAATAGGCTAAATATATCTGTAGACTAAATTACGAATACATTAAAAAAAACATTAGCTCAAACAAAAACTTAGCTTATGTTAGTCTTAACAGGAAGTACCTGGATTCAGCCATGTGAAATGAGGCAGACTAGAAGGCATTGTATCCACCCAAATCAATAAAACTAAATGCAAACGCTTTCAAAATAAACCATTACAACGCCACTTTAAACGAATAATCGAAGCAGCAAAATTTAATTCGAATCTTCTTTTCTAATCGAATACTCGAGTTAATCGATTTGTCGTTGCAGCACTACTCTGTATTGTTCTCAGCATTAGAGTTAGCAGCAGCAGAGTAGACAAATAAATGTCATGTATCACTGGAGTGAATCACGTGAAAAAAACTTAATGATAGACGTTGATACGACGCTACGACGGAGTGTTAGGGCGTAATTTTCATTGTTGACGAAAACTAATTTTTAAAATATATTTTCAATATGAAATGGGAGTGTAGATTGTTTTATGTCAATGACGTCAAAGGTCACAGGGGTCAGACAAAGGATTTTGCAATAATTCAAGAATGAATACAGGGCTTATAATCAAATTTGCAGTACAGTATATGTTTCCAATATGAAATTGAAGGTGTGATTAAATTTTTGGGTTATGAGGTCAAAGGTCACAGGGCCAGGGAAGGAATCTCATACAAAAGGGAGTTTCCTTTCTATCTAGTGTTGATTATTTTGTGTCAATAAGTTCAAAGGTCACAGAGGTCAGAAAAAGGATTTTGCGATAATTCAAGAATGAATACAGGGCTTATTATCAAATTTGCAGTACAGTTTATGTTTCCAATATGAAATTGAAGGTGTGATTAAATTTTTAGGTAATGAGGTCAAAGGTCACTGAGGTCAGGGAAGGAATCTCATACAAAAGAAGTTTTCCTTTCTACCAAACAATACAAATGCTTTGAATTGGCTGCTTAGTTTTCTCAATATTTTGGGTTAGTTTTGCTGTTGTATTATTTTCACTAAAGTGTTGGTTTTTAGCTCTTCAATATCAGATCTGATGTTTTTTTTCAAGGGACTTTTGAACACAATTTTTCACCCAAAAATGGGACATTTTTAATTGATGTCCGCCATTCAAGATAACCACTGAAAGCATATTTGTTTTTGTTTTTTGCAAGTTTCTAATTTTTCATCAAATTTGTAATTTGCCTTCAAGTTTGTATTTTGAAGCCTCATGGTGGTTAATCGTCCGTTCCATTTCTTCAGTTTTCTCACAGGATTAAGTTTGTACTGTTACCCTTCTAATTAAAGCTATTAATCAGCAGTGTGATTCTTCCACTAAGGTCATGTGACACTAAGCGAATGCACAATGACAAATGGGTGAAGGTGGAGTTAGTGGTGGGGATTCCAAAGCAAGCCTATTCAAGTTTTGATGGTGTTTACATGGGTTTGCATTACTTGAAACCTGATTTTAAAGGGTTATTAACAGTGTAAATATGGCCACTGTCTGTAAATGATAATCACTAATCAAAAGTGATTCATTTTATAATCGAGTAGCTACCGATTCACCGTGGAAGTGCAAGTTACCGCAAAACAGGAAGTTGCCCGAGGATGAAAAAACGTTGTCTCCCGTTGTTCTTTTTGCGTACATTTAGTCCTCGTTTGAATGTCGTTATGTGGGTGTTCGCCACAAGACAGATCGAGGATGTACTTGAGACCGGCTTGCTTTTTTGCGTTTAGGACAACTTGTAGAGGAGACAAAGAAGAAAAAGGAAGGGGAAGAAGAAGAAAAGGTCCTTGACAGCTTGACAGGTCTGCTGAGGCCCGCACAAACCCACAGAGACAAAGTGAGGAGACAAGCAAAAGAGGAAGGACGGGAAATCTTTCAAATAAACATGCGCACACGCAATCGAATGACATTCAATAAAACAAGGCCCCCTTTGCAATTATTTTTATGTCAATTTAAAAGTTTTAAATCCCCCCCGCCCCCAATTCTAAAGATCTTTTAGTATTTTTTTTTAAGATAAAAAAAAAAATCTGCATAAAATCACGTTTTGAGAGTTCTGCTTTTTTAAAAAAAAGTTTTATTTGAGTTTTATAGTATAGTTTTATATAGCAGTGAATGATCGGTGCAAGCCCTCCCAGTCAAATTGGATTGGACGTCAAGCCCCGTCAATGGCAGCCAATAAGTTGAACTTGACAGCCGCTGTGATCGAGAGCCTTAGATGGACTTGAGAAGGAAGCAGAGGCCGAATAGCAGCTATTGTTGGAATGCCGTAGCAACGTGCACCAGATTGGAAGGGGGAGGTGTATGTGTGAAGGGGGGGGGGGTTCACTGGGTTTGTTATACTATTGAGTTGAATCTTGGCAAAATGTTGGTTGCGTGTTCAAGCCCTTGGAGTGTGTCATCTTTATTAAAACTCTGGTCTAGTTGTTAAGTATGAATGTGAAATGTCTTCATGTTCTTGTGAAAGACACTTTTGTTTTACATTCCAGTGATTGTGTCGCAGAATCCTGGAAGAGACAAAATGAAAAGTTGTTGTACTTGAGCTCTTAGTTTTGGCCACCTATCACCTTTATTTTCCTTCAATGCTTTTATTGCAAGAATCGCCAAATAGAAACCTGCATCTTCATTCCTAACCTATGAAAAATGGGTGCCAAACTCATTTTTGTCAAGGGCCACATCGTAGTGAGTTTCCTTCACAAACTGGGCTGCCACATTGAACTGACTAATCAACAACGAATCGATTATCGAAACAATTGAGAGCTATTTTGATAGTCGATTAAAGTTTTAGAGACATTTCATATTTTTCATTTGTATTTTGTTTTTTACACATTTTAATGAAAAAAACTAAGCATGAAAATATATTCTTTTAAAATGTTTTCTTTTAAAGGGAAAAAGGAAATCATTTAAGAATATAGTTTTCATCATTGTTACATTTTTGTCAGGATCTATTAATAGATATATATATATATATATAAATTAGAGGTGTGCAAAATTTCCGATTCTTAGATTATTCGCGATTCGGCCGTGGAAGATTCGAGAACGATTCACAAATATCCAAATTCCGATTATTGAAATATGTCAAGTAAAGCGGAAGTAAAACACACTCAGCGCGCCGCGCGGTCTTCGGGACGCAATGAGGAACGGAGCGAGAGTAGCTAAACATCATGCTTGTCATTACCCGGCCCCTCGGGTAATGCCAATGCTCAACTCACGGCTCTAGCTCAACTCATGCCACGAGATAAAAAAAAAACAAAACAATATACCTGACTGCTGCCAAAAAGCTGCTACAAAGTACATCCACATAATGTTACGGTAGATATCATTTATATAGGACTAGATGCAATATAGATTCGGTAGCGTTAGCAGCACAGCTACAAAAAGCTAGATGCGAGCGTAGTAAACGGCCGCCATCTTAAAGCAGTACACTTCCCTTCAAGGCTGTTGTAGCGAACCTTCCAAGCAAACCTAATTAACTTTTGATCTAAAATACTCCTAAATGGGTAAAATATTGTCTTGAATCTATCTTTAAAATAGTTTTAAAACTTTCACATGTCGAAAGTAGACAAAAGGGAAATTATGGAATGACAGGAGCAATTTTAACAACTTTAACGGTTGATTCACAACATTAAAATAATTGAATGTAGTTTAAAGCTGCTTATATAGAATGGGGACTAGAGTTTTTTATTTACTGTTATTTTTGTATATTTTTTTTACTGCTATATGTTAACTTGATACTGAAATAGTAGTTTGGTTTAGCCTGAGAGTATTTTTGAACAATTTTGGAACTAATGTACAAAACATTTAAAAAAAAAAAAAAAGGAGGGGGTGTGCATCAATAATCGTTTTATAATCGAATCGGAGCCTCTGAATCGTAATCGTAATCGAATCGTTAGGTGCCCAAAGATTCCCAGCTCTAATATATATATATATATATATATATATATATATATATATATATATATATATATATATATCCATACTAGGTCTGTCAAATGATTAAGATTTTAATTGAGTTAATCACAGCTTAAAAATTAATTAGTCGTAATTAATCGCAATTCAAACAAACAGTCTCCAAAATAGGCCATATTTTTCTGTAAATTATTGTTGGAATGGAAAGATAAGACAAGACGCATATATACATTTAACATACTGTACATAAGTACTGTATTTGTTTATTATAAAAATAAATCCACAAGATGGCATTAACATTATTAACATTCTTTCTGTGAAAGGGATCCAAGGGATAGAAAGACTTTTAATTCTTAAACGATAAATGTGAGCACAATTTATAGTAATTTTATATTAAAACCCCTCTGTATGTTTTCGTTTTATTAAAAATGGTAAAATTTTCAATCAAAAAATAAATAGCTCGCCATTGTGAAGGTAGTGATTGAAATACACTACAAGGTGTCAAGGGCGAGTTTTAAATTAATTAAAGATCTAGCCAAGTTTTTCTAGTGCGTTTTGCCCCTCGGCTGACGCCGTAGTTTCCGGGTTCATTGTACCTTAGGTTCTTTTGAGTGTTGACTTCACAACGTACGAGACCTCTGATAGTCTGTATGTTATGACTAAATATTGCCATCTCGTGTATTTGGACGAAATGTTTGAATTTCACCAAAGTCTGAGTATTATTTTGCATAGGTATTTTGATTGGGAATGCCAGTACTCTTTGCATTGAGCGCTTTTCTTTTTCTGAATTTTTTTTTTTTTTTTTTTGAGAAATAGGAATATTTGTTGTGCTTTCAGTAAATGATACTGTAGCGACTTAACTGTTCCAAATGCATGATGGGAAGTTGGGCAACCATGACTGTCAGTGGTGGCTCCAAATGGTATACGTATCTTCTCTGCCTTGTGTTCAACACGGAGTGTTAAGAAAAAGATTATGTCCTGTCATTCTACCCCATGTTGCTCGCCACAATAGTTATAATTGTTGTGGAAGAGATGCCAAAGCTTATGCCAATAAATAGCGCGACCCCAATGAATGCCTGAGTCCACTCATCTCGCTTGTCTCTGCCTCTTAGCTCTTAATATACATAAAACGAGGCCATTGTAGTCTGTTTGCGGCAATGCATGAGTGGGTCGTCCCGCGCATGCGTTAAATATTTTAACGTGATTAATTAGAAAAAAAAATTACCGCCCGTTATATAAATAATATATAAATATATACTGTATATATATATATATATATACATATATATATATATATATATATATATATACATATGGCGGAAAACACTTTCAAAATTGACCGACGTGCATGTGTGATACATCATTGGAAAGTTTAAAATCTCAATTTTCTGGGGGAAGAAAATTTCGAACAGGAGGGCACTTTTAAAAAAAATATATTTTTTTTAAACAGCAAAACCCTAACTGGAGGCGCGAGCACGCGAGAGCAGAATTAAAGACGCCATTATTTTAATGAGATATTATCACGTACTTACCTTGTTTCGATCCAAAAACGAAAATATAGCATGTATCATTGAGTGTCAAGACACAGCTGTGAATGGCCATTGCTGGATTTTTGGGGGATTTTATGGGTGAAACATGGTAATATACCAAGGGTTGCGATGCAGAAATCGCAGACATCGAGGACTGGTCGAGATTTTCTTTTTCATATATTTACCCTTTTAAATGTTATTTTTCAATTTTTCTTTGTTTGGATCAAATATTTATCATCCATAATATTGGGGAAAATGCGACAGTAACGAAAAAATACAATTAAGCGATAGTTATGAGGTAGTTATGCGTGACATTTTTACAGACGCCAATTTTTTCATTGTGACATAATTTCTTTAAAAGTTTAAAATATGCGATTGAATAATTTTTTTAAGTGTTTTTTTTTGTAAACTAAATATTAGACATCAATTAATGATTCAAAGCTAAAAATGACAGACATTTCGAATAATAAATACGATTACTTAGCTTCTTTTTATGGCTAGGTTGAAACAAAAGCGGTTGCGCGACGTCTGTAAACGGGGGTTCCCAGGGTAAAACAGACTTATTAAAAATAGTTCGGGGGCTTAATTCGCCATGAATCTGCTATTGCAGCATATAGACATATTGTTCTATCAAACAGTTCTTTTGGCTTAAAATACAGCAGTTTATTTTAAAGAGGGGTGCAAAAGCTTGCCTGGTACACCAGACTCAACGCTGTTCCAGCTATTGAGTCTGGCCACCATTCCCACGGATACAATTTCCAGGGCGGAGCAAGCCACAGCAAACAGACAGCGGAGTGGACCAATCAGCGACGGGCAGACGTGACATTATTAACTGACGACGGAAGCACGAGGGACTTGCGCGTGGAAGTAAACATACGAAGAGAGCGGAGTTTATTCAACATGGCTAGCGCGAGACAGACTATTGTCAATGACTCGTGTCGATGTATTTTTGGTCATTTAAAACAGAATTTACCGCGGATTGGAACATGTTCTCGGTTATCCCGTTGACCATCTGTGTTGTGGAGACGACTTTCGACGCGCAAGAGTGACGTTGCTCGTGAAGAACACGTCACGCAAATAAACGAATCTGATTTGTCGATTGATTTTGTACCTGCTCGAAAAGGCCGTTAATGGGATGGTTCCCAGACTATTTCGCTCAGTGTTTGAAAAATACAGGGAGAATAGTTTGGCAGAGCCAGGCAATGCAAAAGCAGAAACTGCTGTTTCAGCCTTGTCTGTGTTTTCCGCCATATATATGTGTTATATATTATTATATATACAAATTTTTTTTTCTCAATTTTTCTTTGTTTGGATCGATTATTTATCATCTAAAATATTGGGGAAAATGTGACAGTAACAAAAAAAAACAAAAAAAAAACAGTTAAGCGATATTTATGAGGTGGCTATCCGTGGCTTATTTACAGACGCTATTTTTTTGTTGTGACGTAATTTGTTTAAAAGTTTAAAATATGCAAATGAATATTTTCTAAAGTCGTTTTGTTTTTTAAAACTAAACATTAGACATCAATTAATGATTCTAAGCTAGAAATGATAGACATTTCGAATAATAAATATAATTACTTTTATGGCTGGATTGAAACAAAAGCGGTTGCGTAGTGTCTAAAAACGAGGGTCTCCAGGGTAAAATGGACAAAATAAAAATAGTCCGGGGGCATAATGCGCCATGAAACTGCTATGGCAGCATATAGACATACTGTTCTATCAAACACAACAGTTTTTTTGACTTAAAATACAGCAGATTATTTTAAAGAGGGGTGCAAGAGCAGAAACTGCTTTTTCAACCTTGTCTGTGTTTTCCACCATATATTACACAAGGCAAAAACAAAAACAAAATTTCTCTGATATTTGTAGTCCTTAATTTTTAATTGAGGACTACAGAAATTTTGTTTCAATTTTATTTTCGTGACAAACTAAGTCAAAGCACATTATTTACTTTTGTGGGCCACACCAAATGACATCGTGGGTCGGTTCTGGCTTTCCTGGCCTTGAGTTTACACATGATTTAAAAGTTGGGAATAGAGCTGAAACGAATAATCGAGTAACTCGAGTTTAAAAACTGACCCGAGGAATTTTATTCACCTCGAGGAATCGTTTAATTTTGCCAGCTCTACGCATCACGTTTTGCCCGGACTACTTTTAATGCTGGACAACGCGCTGACGCCACGTGCGTAGAGGAAGAAGCAATTAAAAAAAAAAAAAAAAAAAAAAACCTTACTGCAGTCAACATCCGCTATAAACTACGCCGACGTTGCTAAAAACTACACCCGCATGATGCTAGTGTGGTAGCAGGTAGTGTCTGATGCATCTCATAGATATCGCATGCATTTAGAACTATATGCGAAATGACAGACTCGGCCGCGTCTGGGCAGCGTTAGTAAACAGCCGCCATCTTTAAGCAGTAGACTTCTCAGCGCTAATAAATATAACGTTACTGTCACTCGCACACGTAACGTTAGCCCTTCAGAGGGCTCGGTTTCTACTGATTATGACCACTGTCGATGCGTGGCTAACGTGTCTTACTTACAGGCTTTATTTAATCTGTAAAAACATAGCACTGTAGAGTGACGAGGGTGTAAAATTAAAACATAATAAATAGGCCTGAACGATATATCGTTTAAACATCGCCATCGCAATGTGCGCATGTGCAATAGTCCCATCGCAAGGACGTGCGATAGTTTTTTAATTTCATTTTTTTTAATCCACAAACGTTTGTTTTGAGGAAGGAGAGGGGAAAAAAGCGCAGTTTCTCTTTCTCTCCAGCAAGTCATCGGCTCCTCCCCCTCCCCCTGCAACAGCGGAGTGGAGGGAGGAGGGGCCGAACAGCAGAGCGGAGGGAGGAGGGCCCGTTCTCAAAGTGAAAGCAAGCAATCAACACGTTGGAGGAGCAAGGAAGACTGTATCCAAAAGGAGTTTTGGAAGTATTTTGGCAAGAACAAGACTATAAGGGACAAAAAACAGCCCTGTCGACAGTGCCTCGCCATGGTTGCCTCAACAAGAAGTAATCTGTCAAACATGTGGGACCATTTAAAACGCAGGTATCTATGCATTCCTGCTACGAGCTCCCCATCAGAGGCTTTTTAGCACAGGTGGGAACATTGTTAAATGCCAACGTTCTTGTCTCAAGCCTGCTATAGTGGATAAACTAATAGTCTTGGCCAAAAACCTATGAGACCCAGTTGAGAATTGCTGAGCAAGGAAGGTGGACGATATGCAGACAAATACATAACACAGCTGAAGGAATGTCTTTTTTTATTCATGTGACAGCTATCAGGAAGGCAGGAAATTTGGGAGTTAAAATGGTTCTGTTATTCATCACAGTTATTTGCAGTTATTCAGTTCAATTATTTACAAGTTCAATTGAGTTTGTTTCTTTTATATTTAAATTTATTGTAAACCGTATTTTTCAAATAACTATATATAGTACAGCTGCACATAAAGTTTTGATACTTAATGTTTTTGTTGAAATATTTTTACAACTTTGTTGCCGTTTTGCAGTTTTATATTGTTATATTTTGTGTAAACAACTCAGGGGACTAATGCACTTGCACTTTTATTAGTCAGATTTAATATTTAAGTTCAAATATGTTGACAACTTTGTTGTTTAACTGAGGTTTTTATGTATTGTTATAGTTTGGGAACTCTTTTGTCATATTTAATATTTTTGTTCAAATATGTTGACAACTTAGTTGTTTTACTGAGGTTTTTATTTATTGTTATAGTTTGTGAACAACTCTTTTATTTGTCATATTTAATATTTTTGTTCAAATATGTTTACAACTTTTGTTATTTTACAGAAGTTTTTATTTATTGTTATATTTTGTCAAAAACTTAGGGGACTAATGCACCTGCTCTTTTATTTATCATTTAATGTATTTGCTGCTGTTGAAGTGTAAAATATTGTATTCAATAAATGATCTATTTTGTGCAGACATGACTTCCTGGATACCTTCATACAGAAATCTTCATCATTCACAAATTAAACGGTATTATATGAATACACTGTGGTCACGGTGTGTTATGTAAAGTATTTCCAAACAGCTATTCAAGTCATTTATTGAAAATTTCTTTAAAAAAGATAGATCTTTTTTTTTTTTTAATATCGCAATATAATATCGCAATATATTGCAAACCTAAAAAAAATCGCAACAATAGTTTTTTCCAATATCGTTCAGGCCTAATAATAAAGCTAACTGTCAGTTTTAGCTCAGTAGGCATTGCTGAATAAAACACCAAGTAACACTGGTCCCTAATGTGCTCCAATACAGCAGGTATTTTACATTTATTTTGAACACTGCAAAAACTCAAAATCCTATCAGTACTTACAGTTTAGACTAACTTAAAACTTAACTAGAACTTAAAAATAGCTTGACACAAATGGAAATTCAATTGAAACACGTGGGAAAAACACGTAGCTTTCAAGTGATGTGTGTTATCAAGCGTAATTACATTTTTAGGTAAGAAATATGTTTTGTTTTTTTTAAATAAGATCTAGGAGTTTTCTGAGTGAAAGCAGTGAATTTTTTTTTTCTAGTCACATCTGAGATGCAATTGTTGGCTGTTTTTAACAATGCACATCGAAAATAAAGACATTGATTGACTGAAAATGGTTCAATATTGGATTAAATGTCTTTTTTTCTCATGTATATTTGTAATTGCTCTTTACCTAAAAAAAATGTTTGATCCGATTACTCGATTAATCGATAGAATTTTCAGTTGATTACTCGATTACTAAAATATTGGATAGCTGCAGCCCTAGTTGGGAAGTCTACTAGTGACTAAATGTCACCTGTGTTCTTAGGACCCCGCTGGAATCTTTGAACTGGTAGAGCTGGTGGGAAACGGCACCTACGGCCAAGTGTACAAGGTAAGACAATGTCTTTTTTGTGTGTGTTGTTGAGTTGGCTGAAAGGGGAAGTGTGTGCATGCGCGATACAGGAAGTGGCTGAGCTCAGCTGTTACCATGTCACAACATTGCGCTTCATATCTGCTGCGTGGTTGAAAGTCGCAGTTCATTTACTGCCTATGCATTACCCAGAGGGGCTATGGCAACAGCCTGTTGCCTCATGCCCTTGCTGACTATAACCACCTCAGAGAATCAATATTGGACTTGAAGTGTGGAATGTTCATATATTATACTGGCCCCTGGTGGCCAAACGTACGTATATAGCAGCGCTACGTCCGTTATAGCTAGCCTTGCAAGCAAAAGAGTACTTCCTGATTCTTTGATTCATCATGCAGTACCCTCTCGCAAACCTCAACTGTACAACCAATTCCCCGGTCATCTGATGTTCGTGCCAATCAGGAGAAAGACGTAGGAGTTGCAGACGTGTCCAGAAAGCAACTATCTGCTAGAATAATGTTGGACTACAAAATGGTTCTTGTTGAGAGTGTTGTTTTCTCATCTATATTTATAATTGCTCTTACCCCCCCCCCCCCCCCCCCCAAAAAAAAAAAAAGTTTTATCCGATTAATCGATGGAATATTCAGTAGAATACTCCATTACTAAAATATTCGAGAGCTGCAGCCCTATTTGGGTTGGATCAAAGAAATCATGTTGCTAAATCACTTAGGCTAACTTGTTGTTAAAAACAACACAAAAACTTATCGTAAGCTTGAGCTTTATTAGACCATAAGAGATTTAAAAAAAACAAAACAATAATAGTCGTAGAGCAAAATACATATGGGCCACCCTTTTTTTTTTTTTTTAAATTGTCGGCATGTTTATTGACTTTTTAACGTCTATTACATTATCTTAATGAATGGCAAAATATTTGCGGCCACACATTTTATTTGGAGGAAAGTTTGTGTAAATTTGATAAGGGATTATTTAATAGAAAATAATGTTTTATGGGAAGAGATGGCCGTTTTTGTTTTGGCGAGAACATTTTTTGTACTATATATATATATTTAACACATTTCATACCATCGACGTCAATAAACGGCCGATCCATATGAACTGGGATGGCTGACAGCGATTGTTAAACACTGCGTTATTGTTTTTAATGTTTTCATTTTGCACACACAAATAAAAAACAAGAATTATTAACAATTGATCAGTCAATCACAATGCCCATCCCTTACAAACATAAATTATAAAATGAATTTGCTCATTTAATCTCACGAATGGGCTGTGAAACTTCAACCTCCTTATTTTAAAAGCACATTCCTCATAGCATTTCCACCGAATCAAAGGCTCTTACAACAACTTAACATTCTATTGATCTCCACTGAGATAATTAACTCCACTATATTCTTTTTCTCACAAGCAAAGCGTCTAAAAATGGTTCCGCGCCAGCACTTGCACTCTACTCTGCTCATACCCGCTAGACTGAAGGTCAATTCATCTTCTCACACTCTCAGATTGAGCTGCTAACAGGATGATCATCCTCTTCGGGTTTACGGGGGCTGAGACGGATCCTTGTAAGCGTTTTTAAAATAGACGGCTTTTTGCCGCTGCATCGCCTTTTTCTTTATCGGCATGATGAGCAGACTGTTTGCTAGGGAACTGAGATTTGTAAACAATCATGAGCCTGAAATAGTAGAATTTGGCAATGCTGTAAATCCACTCCAGAGCCCATAAAACCTTAGCAAAGATGTTTTAACCCTGTAAAGTGTTACCTCTACATACGAATTATGGTTTGTAAGTCGAAAAGCTCGTATGTCCAGCAGGATTTTTTCGTAAGAATACATTATAATTTGATTAACTCGTTCCACAGCCCAAAAACCTACACTAAATCCTTGATAAATACTGCAGGTAGGCCTGAACGATATATCGTTTAAACATCGCCATCGCGATGTGCGCATGCGCAATAGTCCCATCGCAAGGACGTGCGATAGTTTTTTCATTTCACTTTTTTTAATCCACTAACGTTTGTTTTGAGGAAGGAGAAGGAAGGACAGCCTCTCATTCCCTCCAACTCGCAGTCATCGGCTCCTCCCCCTCCCCTGCTACAGCGGAGTGGAGGGAGGAGGGGCCGAACAGCAGAGCGGAGGGAGGAGGGGCCGTTTTCAAAGTGAAAGCAAGCAACACGTTGAATAGGGAAGACTGTCTCCAAAAGGAGTTTTGGAAGTATTTTGGCTATCGACAAGATTATAAGGAACAAAAAACAGCCCTGTTGACAGTGCCTCGCCGTGGTTGCCTCAACAAGAAGTAATCCGTCGAACATATGGGACCATTTAAAACGCAGGTATCTATGCATTTCTGCTACGAGCCTCCCATCAGAGGCTTTTTAGTCCAGGTGGGAACATTGCTACGTGCCAACGTTCTTGTCTCAAGCCTGCAATGGTGGATAAACTAGTAGTCTTGGCCAAAAACCTATGAGACCCAGTTGAGAATTGCTGAGCAAGGAAGGTGGACGATATGCAGACAAATACATAACACAGCTGCAGGAATGTCTTTTCTTTTTACTCGTGACAGCTATCAGGAAGGAAGGAAATTTGGGAGTTAAAATGGTTCTGTTATTCATCACAGTTATTTGCAGTTATTCAGTTCAATTATTTACAAGCTGAATTGAGTTTCTTTCTTTTATATTTAAATTAATTGTAAATCGTATTTTTCAAATAACTATAGTACAGCTGCACATAAAGTTTTGATACTTAATATTTTTGTTTAAATATTTTTAAAAATTTGTTGCAGTTTTACAGTTTTATATTATATTTTGTGCAAACAACTCAGGGGATTAATGCACTTGCACTTTTATTTGACCGATTTAATATTTAAGTTCTAATATGTTGACAACTTTATTGTTGTTTTACTAAGGTTTTTATTTATTGTTATAGTTTGTGAACAACTCTTATTTGTCATATTTAATATTTTTGTTCAAATATGTTTACAACTTTTGTTATTTTACAGAAGTTTTTATTTATTGTTATATTTTGTCAAAAACTTGGGGGACGAATGCACCTGCTCTTTTATTTGTCATGTAATATATTTGCTGCTGTTGAAGTGTCAAATATTGTGTTCAATAAATTATCTATTTTGAGCAGACATGGCTTCCTGGATCCCTTCATACAGCAATCTTAATCATTCACTAATGAAACGGTATTATATGAATACACTGTGGTCACGGTGTGTCATGCAAAGTATTTCCAAACAGCTATTCAAGTCATCTAGTGAACATTTCTTTAAAAAAATAAAATAAAAAATATATATATATATATATTTTTTTTTTTTATTATTATTATTTTTTTAATTTATTACTATTGCAATATAATATCGCAATATATTGCACACCCCAAAAAAATCGCAACAATAGTTTTTTCCAATATCGTTCAGGCCTAACTGCAGGTATAATTATTACTAGAGATGTCCCGATCGGTCGACATCCCGATCGATCGGGTCCGATCACGTCATTTTCAAAGTATCTGAATCGGCAAAAAAATATCGGACATGCCTTTTTTTAATATATATATATATATTTTAATTAAATCATTTTCTAATTGTATTTAACGTTACAGACATAATATGTTACACTCATCCAAAGTCTTTAGTTTAGGCTTAAGGTAGAGTTATCAAATTTATCCCGATAACGGCGGTTATCACGTTAAAATATTTAACGCAATTAGTGCATGCGCTGCGCGACCCACTCACGCATTGTCGCGCTCAATCAGTAGTGGCGCCATTTTACCTATACAGAGAGCTAAAAGGCAGCGAAAAATGAGTAGAGTGAATTTTGGCGGCCTTTGGAGCCTTTTTTTAATTGGCTAAAGCCTTACAATTCCTCTCCCTACGATTGGAAATATCATGGGAAGCAATGTGGGGACGCAAGGTGGCAATTGATCTTTTTCTTAACACCTTATGTTATTTCCCAACGCAGAAAAGATATATCAATTGGTAGCACTACGCACAGTCATGGTTCCATTTCCCATCATGCATTTGGGCATGGCTACAGTATCATTTACTGAAAGCTCAACAAATACACTAGATGGCAATATTTAGTCACAAAGTTTTAGTCATATTTAGTCATACAAAGTCACAAGTCTTTCTATCCGTGGATCCCTCTCACAGAAAGAATGTTAATAATGTAAATGCAATCTTGAGGATTTATTGTCATAATAAACTAATACAGTACTTAGTATGTACTGTATATTGAATGTATATATTCGTCCGAGTTTTATTGATTTTTTTCTTAATGCATTGCCAAAATGTATATGATCGGGAAAAATGATTCGGAATGATTGGAATTGAATCGGGAGCAAAAAAAAGCAATCGGATCGGGAAATATCGGGATCGGCAGATACTCAAACTAAAACGATCGGGATCGGATCCAGAGCAAAAAAACATGATCGGAACAACCCTAGCAATTAGTGTTGCACCGATACCATTTTTTGGGCCCGATACCGATACAGATACCTGGCTGTGCAGTATCGGCCGATACCGATACCATTCAGATACCACTCTGTTTGCAAAAAAAAAAAATACATACATATGTGTGTGTGTGTGTGTGTGTGTGTGTGTGTGTGTGTGTGTGTGTGTGTGTGTGTGTGTGTGTGTGTGTATATAAAAGGGATGCAACGATACAGTTAAGTCACCGTTCGGTACGATTTTTGATACAATTCAATACATTTAATGCTCTGAAACAGAAAATACAACTGTTATAATTATTATTATTATTATTTTGCTAACAAGCAAAAATAACAGTGCCATCATATAAACAAGCATTTTAGTGCATAATATTTATGTGCTTACGTCTTACTGAGCTGAAGAAATTTTGTATTTAAGTGCTGATAACAATCTTTACTGTTTGTAAAGTGGGGCACACTGTTGATTGCTGCAGCTCTCTTAGCAGCTATATTTACCATATAAGCAAAACATCCTATTTGTGGTCCGAGTCCATCTGTAACATGTACTGAATTAACAGTATTTGCAGCATTATCTATAGTCACTGGTATGGATTGATTTGGCCTGCTTAACTTCCATTCAGTCATGGCGGTTTCTAATTCATCAATGGACAATATGGCGTCGCTCTGGGCTCACGCAGCTAATGGCATGGGATCTATCTAATGTAGCACATCTAGGTTTCTATTTGATGATATCTAGTGCAGGGGTTTTCAACCCAGTCCTCAAGGCACACTGTGGGTCCTGGTTTTTGTTCCAGCCGATCCAGCAGAGACAGTTGAACCAATGAGGCTTCTGCTAAAACAAGCCACACCTGACTGCAATCAACTGATTGCACTTGTAAAACACCAGATTGGGGAAAAAGTGTTGTCATCTTGTTTGGTAAGAATGAAATCCTGCACCCACAGTGTGCCTTAGTGGAATAGGTTGGGAACCCCTGATCTAGTGTGTGCGCGCGAGAGTTGGCATGGGATCCAACATAAGACATCTAGGTTGCTATTTGATGATATCTAGTGTGCGCGCTGCGCCGCTAGAGTGTTTTCTGGCCACAGAAGTCACTTCTGCTCATTACTGCGCAACACCAGCATATGAAAATCGACTTTCATAAACAGAACGAGTTTGAAGTACGGCGCTCTTAATTTGCCACTCATTGTTTATCATGAAACCCTGAGTTTGCTTAGTCTCCCACGGTCTTAACATTTCTGATCCCACCGGTGCTATAACAACAGGCGTTAGCTTACCCATGCTAATCATTTGTGAATGCCATGTTAAATGAGCAGCGTAACTTCGCGGATATGCGTTGCAGTTAACATCCTTAATATCGAAGACGAAGGTGTTAATTTCATTTGGTATCTTCGAGACATAGACATACAAATGTCATGCATTGGGATTTGGGAAGTTAGCTCACGTGGGGAGGACAGTACATTTGCGTTCAAGTGATGCCAGTAGATGGTATCGGCGACCTAAATGTTGGTACTCGTCGATACCGATTTCACCTCTTCGGGCCGGATCGGCGCCCCCTGCCGATACTGGTATCGGTATCGGTGCAACTTTACTAGCAATTACACATTGCCAAATTTTGATAATTGTTTTAATTGTCATCTTAACTTATAAAGACTGGCGAAACAGAGGTGGGAGGCGACAGTGGGAGCATGAGGATATGGTGAGCCGTGTTCTAATTTAACAAATCCATTAAATAAAAGAAATAAATTATGAAAAAATAAGTAATAACAAAAGCGTTTTTATTGTCATTTATTCTGTGTAGGTACAGTGGGGCAAATAAGTATTTAGTCAACCACTAATTGTGCTAGTTCTCCCACTTGAAAATATTAGAGAGGCCTGTAATTGTCAACATGGGTGAACCTCAACCATGAGAGACGGAATGTGGAAAAACAAACAAACAGAAAATCACATTGAATCACGTTTGATTTTTAAATAATTTATTTTCAAATCATGGTCTTATTTTGGTCAATACCAAAAGTTCATCTCAATACTTTGTAATGTACCCTTTCTTGGCAATAACGGAGGCCAAACGTTTTCTGTAACTCTTCACAAGCTTTTCACACACTATTGCTGGTATTTTGGCCCATTCCTCCATGCAGATCTCCTCTAGGGCAGTGATGTTTTGGGGCTGTCGTTGGGCAACACGGACTTTCAACTCCCTCCACAGATTTTCGAGGGGGTTGAGATCTAAAGACTGGCTAGGCCACTCCAGGACCTTGAAATGCTTCTTACAAAGCCACTCCTTTGTTGCCCTGGCTGTGTGTTTGGGATCATTGTCATGCTGAAAGACCCAGCCACGTCTCATCTTCAATGCCCTTGCTGATGGAAGAATATGTAAGAGTAGTTAGTTACTTGGTGTTACCGTTCATGTTTTTTTTTTTATTCATTTTTTTTTCAAAAAGAAAGAAAAAACATAGTAACCTTTGGTATGTTTGGAAGTCATTTAATTTTTGCTCCCTATTCAATTCCAATCATTCCCGATAATTTTTCCTGATCATATACATTTTGGCAATGCATTAAGAAAAAAATGAATAAAACTCGGATGAACATATACATTCAACATACAGTACATAAGTACTGTATTTGTTTATTATGACAATAAATCCTCCAGATTGCATTTACATTATTAACATTCTTTCTGTGAGAGGGATCCACGGATAGAAAGACTTGTGACTTTGTATATTGTGACTAAATATTGCCATCTAGTGTATTTGTTGAGCTTCAGTAAATGATACTGTAGCCATGCCCAAATGCATGATGGGAAATGGAACCATGACTGTGCGTAGTGCTACCAATTGATATATCTTCTCTGCGTTGGGAAATAACATAAGGTGTTAAGAAAAAGATCAATTGCTACCTTGCTTCCCCACATTGCTTTCCATGATATTTCTAATCGTAGGGAGAGGGACTGTCAGGCTTTAGCCAATTTAAAAAAGGCTCCAAAGGCTGCCATAAATCATTCTACTCATTATACGCTGCCTTTTATCTCTCTATATAGGTTCAACGGCGCCATTACAGGTTGAGCGCGACAATGCGTGAGTGGGTTGGCAGCGCATGCATTAATTGCGCTAATATTTAATCGTGATACATTTTTAAACAAATTAATTACCGCCGTTATTGGGATAAATTTGATAACCCTACCTTAAGCCGATACTAAAGACTCTGGAAGAGTGTAACATATTATGTCTCGAACGTTAAATACAATTAGAAAACGATTTAATTAAAAAATATATATATATATATTTAAAAAAGGCATGGCCGATATATTTTTGTCGATTCCGATACTTTGAAAATGACGTGATCGGACCTGATCGATCAGGACGTCTATAGCTATAGTTGTTAAAATTGCTCCCATTTTTGCATTAATTCCCTTCTTTTTGGACATTTTTAAAACTGTTTCATCATTTAATAAAGTAGCCAAACAAATTTATGTCCATTATTTATTTAAAATATCCTAATGATTCAACAGAAACAATGGAAACATGCCCATACAACAAAAAGCTGCCCTTAAAATGTGTTTTTTTTTTAGGTTTTGTTTTTTTTAAACAAGAAAATGCAAAAATATTAACCATTTTAAAGGCAGAACTTATTTCTCATCATACCCATACAACAGACAGCTGATCTTGAGATACTCTTTTTCACAAGAAGGTGCAAAAACATTAGCGGTTTCAAAGGCAGTACTTATTTCTCTCAACAATACAGTAAAATTGACACAGGTGGAATGAATTCCACATTTCTGGAAACGAACAAAGTGTCTTTAGAAATAAGACCATAACCAATATACTTTGTTTTCACAGATTTCTGTACTATTTAACATGTTTGTAGTGTCACCGCTGTACTTAATCCTGGTTTTAAACGTTCTGCGTCTCGAATAATTTATGTATACCACCAAACAATGAACAACTTGACATGGAAATATATGTTAGCAAAGTGGCTAATTAGCATAGCGCTCGGCGCTAACTATTACATCTAAAAAACAACAATAAAGGCTAAACAGTACAAGCGGTTTCGTGGACTCACCTCTGATAGACGGACACGGGTCTTAACAAAACACTACGGACTTTTTCCAATTAACACGACTTGAACCTACTGCTGGACAACTGAAAGACAAGGAGCAATGAACTATCTCTCTTACCCTTTCGCTCTAAAAACTAGAGGTGTGCGAAATTTCCGATTCTTATATTATATAGATTATACGCGATTCGGCCGTGGAAGATTCGAGAACGATTCACAAAAATCCAAATTCCGATTATTGAAATATGTCAAGTAAAGCGGAAGTAAAACACACTCAGCGCGCCGCGCAGTCTTCGGGACGCAATGAGGAACGGAGCGAGAGTAGCTAAACATCATGCTTGTCATTACCCGGCCCCTTGGGTAATGCCAATGCTCAACTAACGGCTCTAGTTCAACTCATGCCGCGAGATAAAAAAAAAAAAAAAGAACAACAACATACCTGACTGCTGCCGAAAGCTGCTACAAAGTACGTCCACAATACATAATGTTAAGGTAGATATCATATTTATATAAGACTAGATGTAGAATAGACGAATAGACGATGGCGATAGCAGCACATGTAGAGAAAGCTAGATGCGTGCGTTAGTAAATGGCCGCCATCTTAAAGCAGTAGACTTCCCTGCAAGGCTGTTGTAGCGAACCTTCCAAGCGAACCTAATTAACTTTTTATCTAAAATACTCCTAAATCGGTAAAATATTGACTTGAATCTATCGTTAAAATAGTTTTAAAACTTTCACATGTCGAAAGTAGACAAAAGGGAAATTATGGAATAACAGGAGCAATTTTAACAACTTTAACGGTTGATTGACAACATTAAATTAATTGAATGTAGTTTAAAGCTGCTGATACAGAATGGGGATTTGCGTATGTTATTTATTGTTTTTAACTGTTAACTTGATACAGAAATAGTCGTTTATTTAAGCCTGCGAGGCTTTTTTTTTTTACAGTTTTTGTAACTAATGTACAAAACATTAGCAGCTAATGGGGGGGGTGTCATCAATAATCGATTTATAATCGAATTGTAGCCTCTGAATCGTAATCGAATCGTTAGGTCCCCAAAGATTCCCACCTCTACTAAAAAGTAACTTGCGCATACACCGTCTCATACACAAATTTATTTTCCATTCTTTTGAAAAGGAGTAAATCTCTCGCTCAGTAACCGGCAGCATCCATCTTAACGTTGTGTGTGCGTCTGTTAAAAATGTCCGGGCGGCAGATGGGTCTTGAATTTCATTCCGCGACTAGCGGCTGTCATAAAGTTATTAGGGAAAATCATCGTTTTTGAACCTTTATGAATCGTAATCAAATCGTCACGTCTTGAATCGCGATTCATCTAATAATCTTTTTTTTTTTTAACTCCCTTACTCTATATCCTGATAAATTGAGTGTGAGGCCCTTGCCACATCCTAGATTTGCGGAAATATGTCTGAAAAATATTTTTTTCCCCTTGTTAGATTGCTACAGATATATGTTACAGTTTTGATGTGACAGCAAGCCTATAATGCACCGATTGCTGACTATAGCTGCCTTTGTGTTTGCCTGCGAGTGAGCGATAACAGCTACTGTAAGCGTGTGTACTTAAAAGATACACTTCTGCTCCTTTCCATCCAGCGCTCAGCGCACAAACGTCTGATCTGAGATCATTTGAGCTTTTCTTCCTCATCCCTGCTCTATCTGTTCATCTCGCTATCAATAAGTAATCAGGTTTTTCTTCCTTTTTCACCATTTTTTGGGGGTTGAAACCTCCCTTGTGAGGAATTCTAAAGGGAGCAGCCCGCAGGGCCTCAGTGTGAATGTGTGTGAGTATATCTACCATATAGAAATGCATGGATAGATTCTGCTGGCTCTAAAAGGGCCATAAATAGAGAACACGAGTAATGCTGAATAATTAAACGCTTTCTCCATCTTCCGCTCTCCTGCTCGTACTTTCTCATCTAATTTCTCCCGCGACAGCTCGTAGTCAATACGTTCACACGAGAAAGGGAATTGCGTAAAATGTTCACACGTAAAATAAATGAATAAATAGCAGAGCTGCAAGAGTTTGTAAATAAAGACATTAATAAGGGTAGGGAAGACACTGGAATAGAAAAGGTTAATTATAATTTGTAGGTTTCAAGAGATTTTTTTAAAAAATTATAATAATAGAGTGGTCATATATTTTCAAGGAAATAGACAACTGTTTTTTTTTTTGTATGTTTTGAGAAAATAAATTTATTTTGTAGCAAGAAAATAGTTTTTTTTTGGGATGGGGGGGTTTATTGTGCTCACTTGAAAAAATTATATAATATATATATATATATTTATAATTTTTTTTCTTCTTCAGTTTTTAAGGGATTTTTTTCATGAAAAATAGCCCAGGTTTTAATGGTCTTTTTTTATTATTAAAAAAAAGGTGTGAAAAAAAGGATTGGTTTATTTTTTTGAGGGGGAAATAATTGTAATATTTACTATAATATTTATTTATTTATTAGATTTTTGTTGAGGATTATTAATTCACAAAAACATTTTTGAACCCTTAAATTCTTTATTAAAGTACAAATAAACACATAAATAATAATAAATCACATATAAACAATGAGATCAAATGCTGATGGCATTAAGTAGTGCAAAACAATGGAATGTAAACCGATTCAGAACACTGTGACTTACAACAGGATTCAAAACAATTGTTACTCTCTCTTTATGTGGTATGTCTATATTGTTCTAGGAGTTAACCCCTGCAGAGTAGATGAATAAATGTCACTGGACTGAAGTACGTGAAAAAAACTTACGTTGATACGATGGAGTATTAGGGCCAAATAAAAAATAAAAAAATTAAAAAAAAGAACAAGATTAAAGTCGTAATATTGCTACGAGAAACAAAAGTCGCATTTCATAGGGGTGATGTAGCTGTGAGCTGCTACGCACTTTACATACATGTACCTTCACTGGGAGCCAAGACAAAGCATTAGTGTAAATTCTTCTATAGACCCCACTCACATGACGTCACAACCACGCCTCCGCGCCATATTGTCCGTCAGCTCGTCGTGTTTACGCATTACCGCTACTTAAATTCCTCCTATTATGGCGTGTTTTTCTGCTCGTTAACATTAATGATCAAAATGGTGAAGTCGTGTGTGGCGGTAACAGAGAAGAGAAACGGAGAGACTTGAAGTTCTACCGTATTCTGAGAGACCCGGAGAGGAGAGCGAGATGGACTGCTGCAATTCGACGAGAAAACTGGGCACCAAACGATCACCACAGATTATGTAGTAGTCATTTTATATCTGGTAAGATGCATTTAATATATATTTAGAGGGTTTTGGGCTGACAACCACAATTAAGATCATTGCGAGGCTAATCGCCGACAACATACAGTTTCAAATTCAAGATGTTTATTTCTTCCGCCATCATTATTTTTTGAATAATATTTAGCTGGTACCAAGTGAAAGAAGCTGGCATCGTCTCCGGATCATCAGTTAAACAGGGGTGTCCAAACTTTTTGCAAAGGGGGCCAGATTTGGTGTGGTAAAAATGTGGGGGGCTACCTTGGCTGATTTACGTAGAACAATATATTAAAACAAATTTTAGCAAGCCCTTCTGTGTGTCACATTTGCTTTATTATTTATTTTTTTTATTCATAATTTCAACAATCTTGCCTTTGTGGCGTTCTCTTTCGACACTCGGGCTCTTGCGAAATACTGCTGCTGTGGAATTAAACTAGCTTCAAGTTGCTATAATTTCTCGCTGCGTATCTTCCCTGTAATGTTGTACATGTCAGCGTGTCTTGTTTGGTAATATCGCGTCACATCGAACTCTTTGAAAACAGCGACTGTCTCTTTGCAAATGATGCAGACACAGTTGTTGCGTATTTTATTGAAGAAATAGTCCAATGTCCACCTATCCTTGAAGCATCGGCCATCGCAGTCAACTTTTTTTTTTTTTTATTGATTGTCGCCATTTTAGAAAATTGGAAGTAAAGGGTCACACGGAGTAATGTTGCTTAGAGTGCTGCTCTTAAAGTTTTTCAAAGTTTCGTGAGAATAGGCTAAGTTTCTGTGGACAAGATAGTTGTAGATATCAGGGTAGCAGATGTCAGGAAGAGACGGCGAAGACAGCGGGTCGAAAAATAGCGATTTAGGCATCAAATATGGATCTGGCAAATGGATAGACTGAAGCTTTTCCACATAACGCCTTTTATGCAACGCATCCAATGAGTTTACAGTGTCTGAAAGCACCGGGGCTTCCATGAATTGCACTATAAATTGCACGACAAATTGAAACCATTGAGAATACGGATAAACAATGATGGACAATATGGCGGCCGGATAGAGCGACACGTCATTGTGTGACGTTGGTGAGTGTGGTCTATATATATCTATCCATCTATATATCTATCTATAATTTGATGTAAATGAAGCAAAATCATGAGGATTTCCTTATTTGTAAAACCGATTCTAAAAAACAAGGTGCTTTCAGTATTGTTGATTTTAACGTAGGTGGCAACGCGCAACGTAAAGTACGTAGCTGCTTATTCAGCTGCATTAGCCCCTAGTACTCTGTCGTACAACCCACATAAAGGCAACTTCAATAACACATGCGGTTATATGGACCTACGATTAGGGTTGGGCATCGTTTGAATTTGAACGGTTCCGATTCCACGTTTCGATTGCGGTTCCAAACGATTCTCGATTCCGATTTAATAGGCAGGGTAAAAAAAATTCCATAGTTTACAGTATATTAATTTCTTCTCGATTAGTTTCTAAATAATATAAAATTTCAATTATCTTTGCTATGAATTTCTCTCAAGGCTATTTTTAACTTGTATATAAATATCAGTCTTTGAACTTGAATATGATGAAGCTTCTTTCTACAGGAATGCACTTTCACAAAGATGTTTATTTTTCAAAAGCTCACGGGGAAAACATTTACACATATTCTTTTGCCTATGTTTTAGAGCAGGGGTCAGGAACCTATGGCTCGCCAGCCATATCTGGCTCTTTTGATGGCCGCATCTGGCTTTCAGACAAATCTTTAATTATAAAATAAAAAAGCCTCGTTATACTCCTTTGCGTGTTGCGCAAAACGGCGACGATCCCCGGCGACTAGAAAGCCGGTTTGCAGTTATTTTAGTGGGAAAGTGGCAAACATACATGTCGTTGCGTCTATCTATCTATTTATCTGTCTATCAATCGCAAACGCAGATGAGGCAGACACTGATCGAGTGGGGCCGGCGTATTTTGCTGTCAAAAAGAGCGGCCGATGTGCGCATGTGCGTAGTAATTTCCCCACGGTTTTAGTTTCGTTTTCCCCGCTAATTTTAGAAACCCTTTTGAGAAGATGGCAAAAAGAAAAAAAGACGAGGAGTATCTTACTTTTCTGCAGGAATGGACAGAGGAATTTGCCTTTGTGGAGAAAGCAAGTTCTGCGGTGTGTCTAATATGCAATGATAAAATTGCATCAATGAAAAGGTCAAATTTAAAACGGCACTTCGACATCCGCCATACTACATTTGTATCGAAATATCCGGCGGGGGACAACAGGAAGAAAGCATGTCAAGAGCTTCTTAGAAGAGTGCAAGCTAGTCAGTAGCAACTCCGTGTTTGGACCAAACAAGGTGACTGGAATTCAGCTAGCTTTGCTGGCGCTTTAGCAATTGTGAGAAACGGGAAGCCATTCACAGATGGGGAGTACGCCAAAGCATTCATGCTTGATGTTGCCAATGAACTTTTTGGCGACTTTTCGGATAAAGACAAGATTATTAAACAGATAAAAGACATGCTCATGTCAGCAAGAAGTGTTCACGATCGTACCGTCATGATGTCAAATCAAATTGAGGCAACGCAAGTGCAGGACATAAATTCGGCTCCATTTTTTTCACTCGCTTTGGATGAGTCAACGGACGAAAGCAATTTATCACTGTTCAGCGTGATCGCAAGGTATGTTGTCGGTGACACACCACATGAGGAAAGTCTGGCAGTTTTGGCTATGCAAGGAACAACAAGAGGGGAGGAATTATTCAAGTCCTTCATTGAGTTCTCTAAAGAAAAAAATCTACCAACGGACAAACTTGTTTCAGTGTGCACTGATGGTGCTCCGTGTATGCTTGGAAAAAAGAGGATTCATGTCGCTTCTTCGTGAACATGAAAAGAGACGTATCCTAAATTTCTCAATGCCTGCATCACGCTTAACCTCATCAAGTATCAACCAGACTACAAAGCCATCAGCAACACCATGCAGCACCAGAAGTTGCATTAATGGTGAGAAATATCATTGATTAGCAACAGCATAACAATGTTAATAAAAAGAATTCAGAGACTTATTGTACTTTAAAAATGTTGAAATGACATAAAATGCACACATTACTCGTATTTTTGGTTTTAAACATATTGTATGGCTCTCACGGGTTTACATTTTAAAAAATGTGGTGTTTTTGGCTCTCCCAGCCAGAAAGGTTCCCGACCCCTGTTTTAGAGTATCTTATGCTGCATTTATTATATTCCATCGTTTGCTTAAAGTGGTATTTCTACAAGTTAGATAAGGGCTGAATGTCAGGCGGGGAGTGTTTTGTCCCTTGATCTTAAGTTGACTACTTTTTAAGTTTGATTTCTTTCTAAATTGATGCAGAATATTATTCATCAATCAACAAGATGTTACTATTGTAACTCCAGACTCTACAGTTTTTCATTGGTTTTGCTATGTGTGCTTGGCTTTCCCTAGTAGTGACTTACTGGAAGCATCAGGCAAAAAGAACTTATTACTATATCTGGAAAATAATCCTTGAGGTGTACAGACATTCTGCACTCCACATCGTTGGGAACACTTGATAAAGCAACATATTTAAGTTTCCATGTTTTAACAGAGGGTCTGATATCATTTCAGTGTGTTTATTCTGTTACATTGTTGTCTTTTATGTGAAGCGAAGCAACACGTTTTTGTGCTGAGCTAAATTAGCCACTTCATATGATTTGCTCATAACGAAACTGGTTTTCATGTGGGTTCCTCTTCGTGGTGTTCGGCAGCTATTTCTTCCGGTCGGCGGTCAGAGCATCGAAAGTTGGAATAGAAATAAAAAAATTCGAACGGTTATGGGAAAACCGGAGTGTTAGTTCGGGATCCCATCGATGCTCGATGCCGAATCCTACTTACGATCCGCCAGCTTGTCGTCTCCTGTCGTCTTCCAAAATTATGCCTGGGTGATGGCACTTCAGGTGTTCATTCACAGGCGAGGGGCTGCCGTGGTATGCAAGCGTGTCATTATAGAGACAGCACAGTGTACCCTCCTTTGTTTCGTTGAAATAAGTCAATGCTTTGGTCACTTTGAGCTTTTTTGGCTTTGTGCCGCTTTCCAAGCTTGAATCCCGAGCATCTGTCGTGCTCAACTTTTCACTCTTATATATTTTTTAACCCTTTATTAACCGTCGATGGGATGGTGTGTGGGATGGTTCTATGTTGACTAATCGGACAGCTCTAGTCGCTTATGATAAGATGAGGATTCCAAAATATTTTTTGTGTGGTTTAATAAACTGCCAAATTAACAATGTCTTGCCTACAGGAATATGTTATGGTCATCGTGTAAGAAATTATACACGTCACGTTATACTTTACAAACTGTTAGAAGTTCAAAATGAGAATAGAAGCTGTAGTGATGGTCCAAAACGCAACGCTACTCCCCCTGGCAAGACGACTTATTGATTGGCTAATTGATTAATTGCTCTCAGCCTAGCCATTCCTGCAGGGAAAGTCATCTTTCTCCCTTGATGGCTTCAAGGACGAGTGGCGAGCACGACTAATAGCGACTGGTGGGCGTGAAGGATGTCGTCTTTCCTGCCGGCTACATCCTGCTCACCTTTAGTCGCGCGCCAAAACATGTCGGTCACTCGCGTGCCAGTCATTTGCATATTTCACACGCTTTTCTCTACACGTTTGTCTCCATGCAGCAACCAATAGTTTCCCCCGCCCTTTCTTCCCGATGGTAGACACTTTCACTCTGCTCTTCCTCAGGGCGAAGCGCCGGGTTCGCTATTTAAATATTCAGCAATTGCTTTCTCTCCCTCTCACACAAAGAGCAGCTCTTTGGTACCTACTTAGTGGCAGCGTTACATCTGCAAACGAATAAGGAAGGTTATTCGTGTGTGGGTCATTTTGATCAAGTATTACACTCTAGCTTTCATAAATAGAAGTGGAAATAAGTCACGTTCGTGTACTGTAGAGGGAGTAAAAGTAGCGGGACGGTAAATGGTCACCGAGTAACAATAGTGAGTGGCAACAAGATAACAGTAGTGAAAATATTAAGTGGTTCAGAAGTCGTACTTATGAAGAATTGTTCTGTACAAGTAACAGAAATAAAGAAATAACGCTAGTGAGAAAGAAGCACTTGCAAATAAGTGACCACAATGTCAAGCTGCTGGTCAGGTCAATGCTTGTGTACATGCTAGTCCAGTGGTTCTTAACCTGGGTTTGATCGGACACGAGGGGTTCGGTGTGTAAGTTTAATATATATGGCGGACAACACTCAGGTGGCTTAAAGTTCCGCTCTGAGCCCCCCAATTTGGCCAACTTTCAAAATAGTCCGATATGCACGTGTCATTAGAAAGCTTAAAATCTCAATTTTCTGGGGGAAGAAAAATTTTGAACAGGAGGGCATTTTTCAAAAAAAAAAAGTTTTTTTAAACAGCAAAATCCTATCTGGAGTTGAGCGCACGCGAGAGCAGAATTACAGACATCATGACTTTAACAAGATATTATCGCATACTTACCTTGTTTTGATCCAAAAACTCCATGTAGCATGTATCACTGAGTGCCAAGACACAACTGTGAATGGCCACAGCTGGATTTTTTGGGGATTTTATGGGTGAAACATGCTAATATAACAAGGGTCGCGATGCAGAAATTGCAGACATCAAGGAGTGGTCAAGATTTTCTTTTTTTTTTTCAATTTTTTTTGTTTGGATCGATTATTTATCATCTAACATATTGGAGAAATTGCGACAGTAACAAAAAAATATATAATTAAGCGATACTTATGAGGTAGATATCCATGACTTTTTTACAGACGCCATTTTTTTTCATTGTGACATAATTTGTTAAAAGTTAAAAGTTTAAAATATGTAAATGAATAATTTTTTTTGTCTTTTTAAAAAAAAAAATTCTAACGAAATATGAGACATCAATTAATGATTCTAAACTAAAAACAACAGACATTTTGAATAATAAATACAATTAATTACCTTCATTTCATGGCTGAGTTGAAACAAAAGTGGTTGCGCGACGTCTGTATATGGGGGTTTTCAGGGTAAAACGGACTAAATGAAAATAGTTCGGGGGCTTACAGTGCCATGAATCTGCTATGCCAGCATATAGACATATTGCTGTATCAAACACAACATTTGTTTTGGCTTAAAATACAGCAATTTCTTTTAAAGAGGAGTGCAAGAGCAGAAACGACTTTTTCAGTCTTGTCTGTGTTTTCCGCCATATCTATATCTACATATATCTATAATTTATGTCTTTATCTATATTAGGTTTGTCCCTGTATGAGATTCTGACAGTATGATAACCTTAAGCCAAAATATCATGGTTTCACGGTATCACGGTATTGAAATTACAGTTCTAAAGTGTGTTACTTTGAGATGTCTGGGTTAAAAAAACCAACAAAAAAAACCCCCAGTGAACAGGATATTTATTCTTCAAAACATATTTGCAAATTGGAACACAAGTATAATGTTAAGTTAAAATAAACAAAAAAATAACTCAAATATTCTAAATAAAATTAAAATAAATGCAGCCCTTTAGGTAAGCCTAAACCCACAGCCGTAGCTCAACATTATTACCATCAGAACAAAAATAATTGAATTTTTTTCCCATAAAAAGCACCTGTGTATAACTTGTATCAGGTTTACATTATACACACACACTCTTTCTCAACAAAGACAGTTGCCAAAGAGGAAAAAGCCCCACGTTTTGCCACCGCTAGACACACTAAACACGCTGGAGTTAACCCACGTATCTGGTGGGAAAGATTCATGACAGTGTTTACTAGCCTTTAATTTTGTATAAATGCTGAATCAGGGGTGCCCAATCCCGGTCCTCGAGAGCCCCTATCCAGCTTGTTTTCTGTGTCTCCCTCCTTTAACACACCTGATTAAAATGATCAGCTCATCAGCAAGCTCTAGAGCAGCCCGATAACAATCCTGATTAATTGATTCAGGTGTGTTAGAGGAGGGAAACATGGAAAACAAGCTGGATAGGGACTCTCGAGGACCGGAATTGGACACCCCTCTGCTAAATCATATTGGAGGTATCGCGTCCTCGGCAGCCACTCTCTGCAAACATGTTTTACACAATCTTCAAATAGTCGATTGTCGGTTGGCCCTCCTCCTCTAGGCTGCGGCCATCTCCAACTTTTCTGTAGCCGAAGTATTCCTATAATAATGATTTCCTTTTCTTCGATGGGCGAAAAAGTTCAGGAGTTTCACCTCCTCCAGCCATCGTGTTGCACAGCTGACTCACTTACACTGAGCAAAAACCGGTGGGGGAGGGTTGAGCCCTGCAGCTGCAAGCGAAAGATTTCCCCCTGCATTTTTGGGACATAAAAAATAGCTATTTTTTTAGGAACAGTATAATGGAATTTTTTTTGCCGTTTTGAAACCGTGACGTTTTCATACCACGGTATACCCTCGAAACCGGCAATCGGCACATGTCTAATCTAAATCATCAGTAAAGATAAAAACATAAAACATAAAATATTCACCTGTTTAAAAATAGGATGCCAAAATGACCAAAAAAATGAACTGGAATTCTATAGTAGATCTTACTTGGTAAGCTTAGTTACATTGGTTTTGAATTTGAAAAAAAAAAAAAAGCTTTATTATCTAATTCTGAAGGCTTCGGTAAATGCACATGTTAACTTTGTGGGGTTTGGTACTTTTTGCAAGGCTGAGAACCACGGTGTGAGCCTAAAACCAAAGGGTTAATTCACCCGAAGCCAAAATAAGCCTGAGTAAATTTGCTTTTTAATCCAAGTGGTCTGAATCACATCAATTTAACTGGTCAACGTGGACGTGTGCTCAATGGATTAGCTTGGTGCTAGCCTGTTAGTAAAGTCCCTGTTCGTGGGGAACTAGTAGTAGTCACGAGAAAGTAACAATAAAGTAAAGTAAAGGGTAAAATAAAGTAGTGAAAACGAAACATCAGCAAAGTAACACAGTAAGGAAAGCGTTTCTATCAATAGCGATCAAGTAACATTAGCAAAGAAGTTAGCCCGTTGCAGGACACTCATTATTATGATAATGTGTTATAATCATAATGTAATATAATCATAATTCCAATGGTGTACCGCAAGCAACACGTCACTTCCGCTCTTTAATATTCATGACATTAGCTACTGTTGCTAAGTAGGGACAAGCCACCGTTTGCCCCTAATAGGAAATGAATGGAAATCGTGTACGAAGGAGATGTTTACAGAGCTAAACCTACCAATTCTCTCTGAAAAGGATGTGCCTGGTGCCAAATTCACTGGCAAAGATGTGGAAGAACATAAAAATGTTCAGTTAAAGAGATGGTTTGAGTGTCGAAGGCTGAAAAAGACGAAAAAAACGAGCCGACCTAATCATAGCTTTAGCTTTTTTATCGACGCGACTGACAATGACATTCTCCTGTTTCAACAAGCTATCCTTTACCATCAGCCCTGCCTTTCTTATATATCCTCTGGTTGTCCTACGTCTCTTACCGTTCTTGGGGGTAATTTAGTTAGCTTTGTGTAGCGATCGCGAATGCTACTCAGTGACAGCCAACGAACACTTTTAATTTTTTCATTGTTAACACATCTTAATTCTATAATTTATTTACACTTCCCCCTTACTAAAGTTGTTTTTTTATATATATATAACAGAAACGGTAACAGTGGCAGTCAGATACCATTGTAATTCTTTTCAGGTCATTCATTGTCAGACAGAAGCCGTACGGCACAACGTCACGCTAAAAAAATAAGTTCAAAATATAAAAATGCCTTACCTCTTTGTCCTCTGAAAGACTATGCCAACCCAACATAATGTTTAATGCATATGAAATGTGAATGGATTCACAGAGCTGGTGTTAAAGTCCGCGCAAGTTGATTCAGTCTTCACATTTTTTCCTCCCGAGTTTTTGGTTTCCGGAAACGTATGAAGAAAACATCCTTCATGTGTCGTAATGTCTAGAGTTGTTTTTACAAGTTCCAAAAAAGCAATGCTTGATCGGCATGTTCGTTTTTGAAAGATTACCGGAGAAAAGTAGCACAAATTACGTTGTGTCTACGCGAGGGCGGGTCTATAATGTCCCACTTCGGCTTTACTTCCGCTTTATGATGCCACGTCATGGTCTAAAAATAGCCTGCGTGCGGTATGCCATTGTAATATATTAATGCACATCCTAGGTAAAAATACATCGGTACTTGCATCGAAAAACAGATCCATAAATATAACTTTGTAATTAGATGCTGTCATGGTCACCACTGGGATTGTAAGCAAAAAATCTACTGTTGACAACAATTGGCTACGTCCGCCTCTTGACATCTACTGACACCGTGTCATTTTCCCTCACTATGCTGTTGTGTTACCGCTGTTTTTTTTTTTGTTGTTTTTTTTTTTTTACACGTTCACGTACGCATGAACACACACTTCAATCTCCGTTGTCCTCACGAACGAGCGCCCTGAACCGTGACCGAGGCGGATGCCGCTTGTTACCGTGGGAACAGCAGATGTGCCCGTTCTGCTGCGACACGCACGCACACGAGCACCTGGCAGCACATTCATTAACGGACATCCTCGCTGGCTCTGACTTAACCCGAGGCCTCACGCCCCACTTACCCACAATGCACTTTGATGCCTTGTTTGTTGTTCTTTTGAATAGAAATTGTTCACTGTAAATTGCCTTGTTTTACTACTGTTACTCAGATTCTTTATCATTTTTAAGCCTGGGCGATTTCATGATGGAGATTGCAAATGGAGAAAAATTTTAGGTCGATTTCAGTAATCAGCCATGAAATACTTCATTGATCAAACATGGGGAGAATGGAGCATGACTAGAGGTTGGCAGTCAGTGAACAGTCCTTCAAAAAAAAAAAAAAAGTTTAATGTTGATGTTTTTGAAGTTATTTATTTACACAGTAATTGAGGTCAACTGAAACAAAACAAAGAAAATAACTCTTATTGTACATTAAAATACAAAAAAAACTTCACATTGCTTTGTTCCCAATAGCCTATTAATCTAATGCTCATATATAATGGAATACGCCATTGACGAATTGAGGAAAATTAGCTTTGTGTCGTGGTATTTAACTCTCAAAACAGTATTGACACACAAAAGCCACGGGAAGCTTTATAGACAAGAGATATTACAACACCAACAGGCATAAATATTACAACACCAACAGGCATATGCACTTTGTAAGCTGCAAAAAAAAAAAAAAAAATAAAAATAAAAAATGTTTCTGTCAGTCAGTGTTGTTTTCGTCAACGATGACGACAACGAAAACACACGGTAAGATTTGTTTTGCAGTGTTTCTTTACCCTTTAAAGGTCCGCGCTGAGTGATCCTCAAACACTAAATGTAACTTGCAGCATTATCATAGCATTTTCGTTTATCTTAGCATTAGGCTAATGCTTACAGAAAACGTTCTTTTAAACTTTCAGACTTTTTTTTAACTTACAATTCATGGCATCCTGTTGGGTAGAATTAATTGAAAATAATATACTGTTTTTCTGCTGAGTGTGTATTATCACCAAGTTGGCGTTGTCCTTGTAGATAGATGCTACAATATGTGCGCGCCTGTCAATGTTGATAGTAAGTAGTTGAACACCTTTATTTATTTATTTATTTATTTTTTGGAGTAAAATTTTACAGACGAAAACATTTTTAGTAAACGTCAACTAAAACTAGACAAAATTAGTCCCCAGTTTTCGTCAACAAAAACTAGATGAAGAAAAACATATTTTCAGATGACTAAAATATGACTAACTAATAAGTATTATTGTCCAAAAGACTAAGACTGATAGAGGAAAATTAAAAGGTCTGCCATAAACAACACTGCTGTCAGTGTGTCCGCAAAGGCCCACACTGCCTACCGGTGGCCAAGGGTTGCATAAAAAGAGATACTTTTTAGTATCGTATATGCAGTAGGGGTGTGCCATCTTAGGCTCCCCACGATTAGATTCGATTACGATTCAGGGTGCTATGATTCGATTCTTGAACGATAATCACGGTATTGACGATGATCACGGTTATCAAGATTATCACGATTATCGATGCATCGTACATTGCTAATAAGTAGACAAAACACATTTTTGTCCGTCATTTATTTAAAATATCCTAATGATTCAACAGGAACGATGGAAACACGCCCATACAACAAAAAGCTGCCCTTAAGCTGCTTTTTTATTTATGTCTTTTTACAAGAAAGAGCAAAAACATTAACCATTTTAAAGGGAGTACTTATTTCTCTCAACAATACAATAAAATTTACACAGGTGGAATGAATTCCACATTTTCTGGAAACAATGTGTCTTTAGAAATAAGCCTTCTTTTAACCAATATACTTTGTTTTCACAGATTTCTGTTCTATTTCGCATGTTTGTAGTGTTAGTACCGCTGTACTTAATCATAGTTTTACACGTTCAGCATATGAAATACACGTTAGCGAATTAGCTAATTTGATTAGCGCTCGTCGCTAACTATTAACACCTCAAAAATAACAACAATAAAGGCTAAACAGTACAAGAGGGTTCGTGTACTCACCTCTATAGACGCACACGGGTCTTGGCAACACACTCAGGACATTTTTCAATTGACATGACTTGAAACTACGGCTGGGAATCTGAAAGACGAGGAGCAACAAACTATCTCTCTCCCCCCTCGCTCTAAATAATAACGTGCACACAAAAGCGCGCCGGGTCGCACCTCTGTCCTGCCTGTCTCATACACAAATTTATTTTCCAGTCTTTTGAAAAAGAGTAAATCTCTCACTCAGTTACAAGCAGCATCCATTAAAACATGCTTGCGTCCTTTAAAGGTGTCCGGGCGGCAGACGTGTCTTGAATTTCGTTTCGCTTCGAGCAGCTGTCATAAAGTTATGAGGGAAAATCATCGTTTTTGAGCCTTTATGAATCGTAATCGAATCGTCACGTGTCGAATCGCGATGCATGTGATAATTGATTTTTTTGGGAACTCCTCTAATATGCAGGACTGTATTTTAATTGCAGATAGTGTAAAACTACCAGTTAAACAAAAAAAAAATCAATGTATTAAGTTAAAACTGGGAAAGTAATCAGTCGGAAAAAATTAAAATATATTGGGAATGTTTTTTTGACCCAGATTGCCCAGCCCTAACTACTGTTATTATTTGTTTGTTGCCTTACATTTCTTATGCTTTCCCTGTTACCGTCCAATACGTACCTAGCGTACATTGTCGCCCTCTCGTTTGACCCCCGGCGGCATAGGAGCGTGACGCCAGCACGTCAAATCTGCCCGCCACGCTCCGCTCACTCACCGCCACCCTCCTTGTCTTCCTTCCTCTCTCTTCTCATTTTTCTATCGCAGTCTACAGACGTGGGCGTAGAAGGAATCAGGCAGGTTTGTTCCAAGTGGGGGATGAGTGGATAAGTGGATGGGTCACTTGCTAAGTGAGTGAATTGGAGAGTGAGCACACTTGTGACCTAATCGGTTTAAATGAGTTAGCAAGTCACTGATGTAATACCGTGTTAGTACTATGCTGGGAAAGCATAGTGATGATACGGTATCGTGGCTGCCATTGATGACGATAGATGTCAATCTGTTTTGACCGGAGGATTGTCAGCGATCGTGACTAGAGCTGTAGCTATCGGTTATTTAAGTAATCAATTAATCTATCCATTAGTTAGTTCGAATAATCGAGTAATCGGATTAGGAACATTTAATGAGTTGCAGAATCAATTTTAATTGCTGTAAAATGTTAACATTTTTGTAAAACAATGCTCTTAATACTGGTGCACGATAATTATTGGTCCGATAATAGGAATTATGACGTCATCCCGATAAATCCAATAACATTTATAATAGGACCGATAATATGTACTCTTCTGGCTTTGCAGTTTACACAATAGTATGGGAAATCAGTTGACCATTTGCGGGGCATTGCTCCTACCTGCTGGTCAGAATAATTCAATGCACCTATTTTTTGTTACAGTAGTTTGGGTCAATCACTTACACATTGCGGTGTCTAGCGGTAGCATTGACAGTCGTGAATGCTTTCTGTTACGTTTCCGCCTCGGAAATATATGTAAGTATTTTATGTTTACTATTACATATGGATGTGCAAAATATGTTTACTTCTGCGGTGAAGGGTCAAATGTATAGAACTTCATAAGTTGTGTTATAGAAGCCAGCCAATGCTTTAGTAGCTCAAGCTAGTGTGCTATGCTATACATATAATAGTTGTGTATATATGTGTATTGTGCAGTTTGTTGTACATTGAGTATTGAATATGTGTATTTTTCTGTTGTACTTTCACAATATTAAGACGAGTGTCTTTCCATAAAAGCAAGAAAAGACTAAGCCTTGTGGTTTATGGAAGTGCATTCATTCTTAGCTGGCTGTCGGGCAGTGCAGAAGTGAAACGCACTGTTTTGTTCATGTCATTATGAAAAATCTGATGAGATCAAAGGCAAATCTATGTTGAATCCACCACTATTTTTTTTTTAAAATCTCCAGGTGTTCAAAAACTCAGGTTATACGTTTAAAGAATTATATATTTATTATCGGTTATCGATATCGGTATCGGCTTTGAGGAGCAGGAAGTTATCGATATCGGTTTCAAAAAATGGATATCGTGCACCCCTAACTCTTAACAAATCATTCAAACAAATTTTCATTTCAAAAACCAGAAGTCATTCATTTACGAATGTGATTGCACATTAGTTTACACATTTAAATGTTCAGATATTAAGATTTGAATGAGGCAAAATAACATGCTTTTTCTTTCAAATATATTGTTATAATCATTTGTTTCAGATGTACTGTAATTATTTTCTGTATAAAAATTAATTTGGTGTTCAAAAAGTCTTTTTTTCAAACTTGAGTCTTGAAAAATAGGGGGTCGTCTTATAATCAGGGCCGTCTTATATTCGGGCCAATACGGTAATTCTGTGACAGCCATACAATATGTTTAAAACTAAAAATACGAAATACGTACATAATACGTAAAATAAGTAATATGTGCTTTTTATGTAATTTCGTTTTTAAAGTACAATAAGTCTCTGAATTCTTTTTATTAACTTCTATAAACAATAATAATTTTAATTAAATAATAAATATTACTTAATATTAAAATATTTATTTTAATATTTTGTTGTGTCCACAGATAGATTCACTCTATGTTTAAAATGTTTCATCTTATTTCGTTGTTTGTGGAAAATATACACACAAGTTTCAGCCTGAAAAGACCGTTGTACTTACGGTTTTGAACCAGCAGGGGGCTGCGTTTGCTTCTTGGCGTGCATTGGCAATAAGTGTTCGCATTTTAGAGCAAATAAGAAATGATCCGTCTGTGCCGTAATGCGAGACGGACGTTGTTAGAGGTATTTTTTTTCTTGTTTCAGGTGAGAAAAAGAGAAAATTTGACCGTGTATATTAGTGAATTGCTTTTTTTTAGGATGATTTTGATGTGTACGGTGTGTTAATATAGTTCAGAAATATGTTAATCGTTATGTATGTTTATGTATGACTGCAGATGTGTTCGTAATGGCGAGCAGACGATGAGTGAATACTAGTAGTGTCTAAAATGCAGAAGTTAAATGTTTTTTCACAAAAACCTGTATTTATTATTATAATTGTATAAGAATTCGCAATTTAGAGCGAATAAGAAATGAGACGTCTGTGTGCAGCAATGCGAGACGGACGTTGTTGTTTTTTTCTTGTTTCAGCTGTACAAGAAAAATGAAAATAAAACAAAATTAAATGTGTGGCAACAGACTGAAGCATTTAATCTCTGTCTGCACCACGACTACAGATGCATAGCTGTTATTTCAACCGACTGCCACACGCATCATCAGACTTTTGCGTTCTCCACTACCGCACCTGTCCTGAATGTCGCCTTATCACTGGCTTGCCAAAGGAAATAATGTGAGCGCCCCTTACTGGTTGCTCTTTTTAACGCTCCCCCTGTGGCCCTTACGCCCGCCAGGTTTTCCCCGAGGTCCTAGCGCCCTTACCATTGCATAACTAACGTTTTTGTCTGCGAGCCAGATGCAGCCGTCAAAAAGCCATATCTGGCTCGCGAGCCATAGGTTCCCGACCCCTGGTCTAGAGCATGTTTTTCTTCTTTGGTAGTCTTCACGAGGGTCGCGGGGGTGCTGGACCCTATCCCTGCTAACTATGTGCAGCAGGCAGGTTACACAATGAATTTGTTGCCAGCCTTTCGCGGGGCACATTTCAAGAAACAACCAACCAAAATCACAATCACACCTATGCAGAATTTAGTGTTCCTTCTCAAGACTTCTCCCCCTTACTTTTTGATAGTTATCGCCTTGAGACTCAAACACTTCATCCCTCACTCGTTCTCGACTATATCTTGTTCTGCCATTCTTGTTACTAGAGCTGCAGCTTTCGATTAGTTTAGTAGTCGTATAATCGAAGAACTAGTTAGTTCGAATAGTCGAGTAACTAGTTAGGTCGAATAGTCGAGTAATTGGATAAGGAACATAAAAATTAAAATACCTAATCGGAGCTTCAAATGGTACAAAAAAATTAAGTGAGGATCTAAGTACAACAAAAGAACAATTGGCTGACGTAGCAAAAGTCTGCTAGCTTAAATGCTATAAAATGCTAACTATTTATTTTATTTTTAAAAAATTTTTTACAATGCTTTTTCAAAAAACTTTTTTTGACCTTTCCTGTTTAGCTGATTGACATGGAGAATGGAGATCTGAGTGTCCAATTGGTCTGGACAGTTTTAATGTATCACATGGGAGTATGATATACTTCCGTTGTGATCACTCAACGTAATCCTGACAACCACCGAAGTTTTCTACTTGAGTGTGTGTAATTTCACCCAGTCATACGTGAATCCCATCTAATCCCATGTGATAGTCCCAGTGCTCTTAACAAATGGTTCAAACACATAATCCCCCCCCAAAAACGTCTAAATATACCTATAAACTAAATTACGAACACATTAAAAAACACTAGCTCAAACAAAAATGTGTTGGTCTTTACAGGGAGCAGCTGGATTCAGCCTTGTGAAATGAGTTATGTCATATTCACTTTTGACACTAGAGGGCAGTGTATCCACCCAAATCAATAAAATTAAATGCAAACACTTTCAAAATAAAACATTACAACTAGGAGTGGGAACCTCAGGGCACCTCACGATACGACACGATTCGCGATACAAGGCGAATTGAATTGAATTGAATTTATTGATTACAATCCCACAAGAGCAAGCAACAAGTATCAAAACAAGCATAACAAGTGGTAACGATGACGTTAGATCTAGTTTGTCAATCCCAGAATTCCCGCGTTACTGTTACAGCACAACAAAATGTTCCTTAATCGCTTACCGTTGACAAATGACCGGGGAGCCAACGCTCCGGCAAAGCGGCAAAGGAACAAAGCCAAGCGACCCGTACGTAATCCAGACTTCAAGGGGGTTGGGGAATCTCCCGACTCCTATAGGCGCGCCGACGTGGGGGCACGGGTGGCCAATCCCCGCCCCCATGAAAACGCACCACCTGCCCAGAGATTCCCACCCAATGTTGGTTTGTGGTACAACCCAGGCGCTAAAGTAGTGTGACCAAAACAAGTTGAGCTCGTGAGACTATCCCTCCCGTAAGGGTATGAGATTCCCTCCCAAATGAGGCTCCCAGACGCTAAAGTAGAATGTTTATTTAAGTTATCTCGTGAGATTCCCTCCTAATTATGGAACCCAAGCGCGTACTATGGTGCAAAAGAAGTTATCTCGTGAGATTCCCTCCTAACTATGGAACCCAAGGTGCGAAGTGGCGGAGTAAACAAGGAGAAGTTGTCATAATCTAGGTCACAGAGGCAATCATACATCACAAAGGCATAATGTGCTAATGTTAAGGCATCACATATTATTTTCCCCCATCAATGGCCAATATGTCAAATAAAACTATCGATACTTGGTGGGAGCATAACGATAACCGATCGGGTTGCAAAATATCGCGATATATCGCTGTATTGAGATATTGTCACACTCTTAATTACAACACTACTTTAATTAAATGAATACGCAAAATTTAATGCGAATCTTTTTTTTTAATCGAATTACTCAAGTTAACCGATTAATCGTTGCAGCACTAATTGTTACTTTTTCACATTTGTACCAGCTTGTCTTTCCTTCTAATATACTGAATGTACTAAATCCTTTAACTGAGATCTCAGATTAGTGTGTTTTGTTCAACAAATGTGCAACCGCCGGCTTGCTCATTATCTTGTCGAACGAGTACGCATCGCGGGCCGGTGACGGATTACAGTTTCAGAAGGCTTTAGTGGATAACACAATCAACACATGCTGATTGTCTCGTCGTACGCCCGCTCTCACCTGTAGCCATCAATAAAAACCCTTCTGAACAATCCCTTTCTTCCGTCTTTTCCCATCTCCTGTATTCTCACAGCTCTCCTTTATGAACGTGTCTCTTTTCTTCTCACTCTTGTGAGCCGCCTGAGGCCAACTCTTGTGTTTCCTTGGCAGTATTAGATTGGAATGGAGGCCTTTGTCACTTTTATTTACTGCCTCACTGATTCCACAGCAGTGTGTGTTTAGCGGCTACGCGTGTGTGTTGCAGGGAAGATTGCAGGTGTCTTTAACTGCGGCGAGGAGTTTGATTGCTCCCTTATTTCTTTGTGTTCCGCCAGGCAGAACGGTGTTTTTGGGCCATTCGTTTGCCGAAAGTGGCTGTAATTCCTAGCACCTGCTGCAGAGCATGATGGGAGTGAAGGTCAACAGAGTTCAGTATTGACGCTCGGGGGTGAAGGCTGAAACATTGCTGTCACTTCTCGGTTACGCTTTGATGAGTTTTGGCTTGTTTTCCTGTCTAAAAATCGGATGGGGAGTTACTTCCTCCGTTGGGGTATAAGGTGAGAAAAGGACAAAAAGGAATATGTATCATAACTAGGCCTGTCGCGATAACAAATTTTAGTGTGCGATAATTTGTCTTATAAATTATTGCAATATGCGATATTATTGCGCCCCCCCAATTCTTTTTTTAAATTTACAATAACACAGTGAGAATACAGTATATATTAATAGTAGGGGTGTCAAACGATTAAAATTTTTAATCGAGTTAATTACAGCTCAGAAATTAATTAATCGTAATTAATCGCAATTAATCGCAATTCAAACCGTCTATAAAATATGCCACATTTTTCTGTAAATCATTGTTGGAATGGAAAGATAAGACCAAGATGGATTTATACATTTAACATACAGTACATAAGTACTGTATTTCTTTACTATAACAATAAATCAACAAGATGGCATTACAGTGATACCTCAGCTCACGAACGCTTAAGCTCACGAACCTTTCGCCTCAAGAACATTAAATTCGCGAGCATATAGTCTCTGCTGACAAACTAGTTTTCGGCGGACGAACCAAACCACGCGGTCGAACAGCGCCACGAGAAGCTGACGCACGCTCACGGCGTCCCAGTTCGTCCCCTCCCTTTCGTTGAGTGCGGACGTGGTTTGTGTTTGATAGACATTTTGGACCATATTGAGTGTACTTTTGCTATTATGGGACCGAAAAAGAGTTACCTACAGTCCTTATGGAAGGTGACTCGTGTTACCAATTCGCCCTCGACTGGTAATTGGCGGTGCTTTCAGCTTCCCACCGTCGTGAGAAGTGGACCGGCGAGTCACGTTGGCTTGTTGTCGTCGGTTGTCTTCGGTTCGCCCGATTTCCTCTCCAGAAAGGTGGCGGAGTGCATACAAACACCCAGAGGCGTCGGATGGCTTTTTGTGGGCACTTTTATTAACAACCAAAAGCATGTGGGGGGCACAGCAGTGGAGTCTACGCTAACTGCGCACTTTGCCGGTAACACTCTCCTTCCAAACAGTAACTCCCTCTCTCCCTCCTCCTCCCACTCCATTCCATCAAGCCATCAACTACCATCACAAAGGTAAATAAAACGACTTTATTATACAGTACAGTTTATTTCTTTAATTATAATACAATAGCACATTTATTATACATAAAATAAGGTATATTTTTGTGTAGTTTTAAGGCTTATTTAGTAGAAAATTATGTTTTATGGGGACCTGGGAACGGATTATTCTCATTTTAATGGTTTCTTATGGGAAATAAATGTTCGGAAGACGAACTTTTCGCCTCACACACACTTTCTGGGAACCAATTATGTTCGTGAGCTGAGGTATCACTGTACCATTATTAACATTCTGTTAAAGCGATCCATGGATAGAAAGACTTGTCGTTTTTAAAAGATAAATAAAAATAAAAATAAAATATATAAATATTTATGAAAATTTATAAAAAAATAAATAAAAGACAATAACTAGTATAAGTTATAGAAATTTTATATTAAAACCCCTATTCATGTTTTCGTTTTAATAAAATTTGTAAAATTTTCAATCAAAAAATAAACTAGTAGCACACCATTGTTGATGTCAATAATTACTTACACAATGCTCATGGGTGCTGAAGCCTATAAAATCAGTCGCACCCAAGCGCCAGCAGAGGGCGGCAAAACTCCGAAAAACACAACAAGTACACCTTTCACTTTGCTGTCCTTTTAATTTGTTTGAGCGGGGCATTTGTGCGTTAATTGCATCAAATATTTTAACGGGATTAATTTAAAAAATTAATTACCGCTCGTTAACACGATAATTTTGACAGCCTTAATTAATAGATCAAGTACACCCATTTAAACGCGATAAGAAATCACAACTAAAAACAATAGACCATGCCTCTTAAGTAAAAGACAACAATATTAATACCGCACAGAAACACAGAATAAATAAAATGTGTTTTTCAAGAAAAAAAAATACAATTGCAGTTAATAAATTAAGCAGGGGGACACGGTTTTCGATCTGATTCAATATTTTTAATGCTCTGGGGGAAAAAAATTTTTTTTTGGTTTAGTTTTTTATTTATTTATTTATTTATTTTTGCAAACAAGCAAAAATTAAATTGCCATCATATAAACATGCATTTTAGTGCAGAATGTGCAATGCTATGTGCTTACTTCTTACTGATCTGAAGAAATTTAGTATAAAAGTGCTGAGAACAATCTTTACTGTTTGTAAGGTGAGGCGGGGCACACTGTTGATTGCTACAGCTGTTTTAGCATCTAGGTTTACTACATGAGCAAGACATCCTATTTGTGGTCCGAATCCATCTGTGTCACGTACTGAATTAACAATATTTGCAGCATTATCCATAGTCACTGGTATGGATTGATTTGGCCTTCTTAACTTCCATTCAGTCATGGCGGTTTATAATTCATCGATGTAGTTAGTATATGGACTACGTGTCCCATAATCACTCTGGGCTCACGTAGCCAATGGCATGGAACGTAGCACATCTAGTTTGCTATTTCATGATATCTAGGGTGTGCGCGCATGAAAAAAGTTAGCAAACGGCACAGAAGTCACGTCTGCTCATTACTGCACACCACCAGCATATGACAATCGACTTTCATAAACAGGACGAGTTTGAAGCACAGCGCTCTTAATTTGCTACTCAAATATCCGGTGTTTTGCCGAAAAATAGCTGCCCCACGTGAAATGTCACCCCTGACGGGAGCGCCCACACGTCAACAACACCGTCACGCCGGAGATGGTCCGCAGTCAATCTGGAGCACTGACGCGGCCGGTATATGTTGAACAATAGGATATAATGGGAACGATTGGCTCCGGCTCTATTTTTTGCCGTACCTGGAACGAAGATGCATTTTGCGCAGTTGGTAACAAGGAATCCGAACTTTTAACAGCATGTCTGCTGCACTCGCGCATGCACGTGCACGCGAGGCGATAAATCGCAGCGGAAATATTCCCGCCTTCATTTTTATTTATCGTGCGATAAATTATTGCATATTGCGACAGGCTTAATCATAACAAAATCCACAGAAAATAAACATTTAAGAATGTGAAAATACAATCCAATATTGTTATCTGGTATTAACTTCTGCAGAATTGTCCTCTGCAGTCTCTGCTTGGCTGCGGCATTCTAATTGTTAGCTGACCTTAGTCCTCCTCCATTCAGCGAATTTGGTCTCATGTTTGTGTTTGTTTGCATGGATTACCAGGATGGCCCCGGATTAGGATTAGGATTAGGGTGTAACCCACTTCCTCCTCTTAACAAAGAATTACCGCAAGTTCAGCGAGCGCGAGTGTTCATTCATGTTTTGCCTTTTTTAGGGTCATCATGTGAGGAAGCACAGATGTTGGTATTGACATTTTAATTCATTCTCTGCCACTGACAGCGATAATCAGCAATTTACCGTATTTTCCGCACTATAAGGCACACCAAAAAGCTTTCAATTTTATCAAAAGCTGACAGTGCGCCTTTGTAATGCAATGCGCCTTATATATGGATCAGTATTGGTTAAACATGGCATGACATTCTCTATAGCGCAGCTTCATCTAGTTGATGCATATTGCAACCCCAACCACCACTACTTCTACTACTACTGCTACTACTGCTCCTTATAATGCGGAGCGTCCTATATATGAAAAGAGTTTTAAAATGGGCCATTCTTTGAAGGTGCGCCTTGTACTCTGATGCGCCTTATAGTGCAGAAAATATGGTAATTCAAACTGGGATGGCTGGCATTGAATTCTCTTGATTCAGTGCCATTGGTGGTGATAGACGTCCAATCCATTTGGACTGGGAGAGGCTGGTAGAGAATAACAACTGCCAGTCTGTCCAGTCCAAATTGATCAGATGTCTATCACCGTCAATCAGTGGCGGTTTAAGGGGTGGCACTGGCCCCACCTCTAAAAATTTGAATTGTCCCTGAAGTGCCCCTGTTCCCGTTTACTTACTTTGAGTTCTGTCAGTGGTAATATGTCAAGGTTACTCAGTTGTCAATGTAAAACCAGTTCATTTTTTTCAACCAGATTTGCTTCATCTATTCCTGTCAATGGCAGCCAATGCGTTAATTTATGAAATAAAATTAAAGTGTTGGAATTATAGAAACTTTATTGATCTGTTTCCCTAGTTTCAGTTATGTAAGTGTAATACAGTATGCAGTGGCGGACTTGGCAATTTTGGGGCCTAAGGCGAACATATCCAGGGCCCCTCTTCATGGGTCAGGGGTTAAAAAGGTGAGAAGGGTGTGGAGGAAAAATGTTCCTGTACACTAGGGCTGTCCTAAACGACAAATTTTCTCCTGATTAGTCAGCTGACTAGTTTTACGATTAGTTGACTAATCTAATAATTTTTAATTTTAATTTTTTTTAAAAAACTAATTTAGCAATGACATTTTTGTTGACGCTTATTAATTCACAAAAACATTTTGGAACACTTAAATTCTTTATTAAAGTACAAATAATCATGTAAATAACAATAATTATTCACAAATAAACAATGAGGTTAAATGCTGATAGCATTTACTAGTGCAAAAGAATGGAAAGTCAACAGATTCAGAACACTGACTTTCTTTCCACCATTATTCAAAACAATTCTTAAAAAAAATTCAAGCATTATTATTAGGGCTGTCAAAATTATCGCGTTAACGCGCGGTAATTAATTTTTTAAATTAATCACGTTAAAATATTTGACGCAATTAACGCACATGTCCCGCTCAGAAAGTATTCTGCCTTTTGGTAAGTTTTTCAGCAAGGCTTTTTGCGCTGTCCAACAGCGAACTCTTGTGGTCGCTTTGCGACATGGTTTATTATTTTCTTCTTTTCTTTCTTCATTATGGCTGCACGACGTCTCGGGCTGATAATATTGTGCTTATATGATCCTTGGACAAGATTTGTCCGTAAGTATGGTTGTTGTAAAGAATGTACATATTATTTTAGTAAGCGAAATGTTATATTTTTTTGTATGAGACGCTTTTTGTTTATGTTTAGTGAACCTGTATAGCGTGCTAAGCTAACGTTGTTGCTAATGCAATGCTTGTGTACTTTTATTTTGTAGTTTTACGACGGTCTAAAGAGGACAATGGTTTTAGGCCACTTTATTAATAAATCAGATGAAAAATGAAGAAGTCTAATTATTAAGGCGTCGTTCACTAGCTGTCTAGCTTTGGAAAAAGTAGACGCTTCGGAGTGAGGACAGCATAGACAGATTTAAATGACAGTAGAGTGAAATGCCCACTACACTCCTTATGTACCGTATGTTGAATGTATATATCCATCTTGTGTCTTATCTTTCCATTCCAACAATTTATTTTACAGAATATATATATAATTTACAGAAAAATATGGCATATTTTATAGATGGTTTGAATTGCGATTAATTGCGATTAATTACGATTAATTAATTTTTAAGCTGTAATTAACTCGATTAAAAATTTTAATCGTGTGACAGCCCTAATTATTATTATAGTTTACTACTAAATATAATAGTTGCATAATAATTATAATAATGATTCATTGCCAATCATATTTGTCATAGTGTCATTTGAAAGCTTTTCTTAGTGTAGAATCTGTATTCTGTAGTATTTACTCAACATATTATAATATTAATTCTGAAGTATTTGGGATTAACTCATTTTTTTTCCATTCGCTGTTAATGCTGTTAACCAGCTGTTGAGTGTTATGTGCTTTGTTTCGCCAGAGGGTGTGCTGTCGTGTATTTTATGTTCGTTGTGAAGAAGAAGAAGAAGAAAGTTAAAAGGGGCATTAGCGGCCTGTTCTCAACTTCTCCCTCACTTCACTTTGGCTCTCATGGAGAGCACGTTTGCTGATGGGTTCGAAATAAACGATAGTCGACGTGCAAAGTAGCAGGTGAGCTGTAAAAATATCGAGTTTAGTGGCGTGAAAAATTCGGGAGAGCTAAGTGAAGCTAACGAACAGCTAAGCGATGCTAAACGGAGCTAGGCTAAGCTAAATGGCGCTAAATGAAGCTATGCAACTGATATTCAGTCCGTCATCGTGGAACAGTCCATTGTAGTGCGTGTGTGTGGGGGAGAGATAATATAAATGCAACATTCAAATGGCTTTCTTTTTTTGTTTTTTTTTTAAATTTTTTGTTTGGTATGCTGACATAATTATAAATGACGAATAGCTGGGTGTGCCGCTGGCTCCGATGGCCCAAGCCCTTGCTCTTTGGGGCAAGGGCAGCTGGTTGGGGGCCCCCTACTGGTTGGGGGCCTAAGGTGATCGCCTACTTCGCCTGAATAGTAGATCCGCCTATGACAGTATGCCATAGTTACTGTGCGTTCATTTTCAGAGCAGATATGGTTCGTCTTTTATGGTCAATGGCAGGCAATTCTTTAATTTATGAAATAGCATTAAAGCAGTTGAAAAAGTAGTAATGTTGTTGATTAGTTTTTTTAAGACTCAGTGTTGTAAGGAGGTAATAAATTGCAAAAGTAACTATGTGGTCAATGTACAAACATTTCATTATTAGAGCAGATCTCGTTCATCTATCGCAGTCAATGAGCTAATGTGTTTTTTTTCTTTTCTCACTGACTCTTCAACTAAGTGAGAAACCAGAAAGGGAATAAACAAGTAAAAGTTTCCCGTCATACAAAAATCACTTCTTGTGCTTCCTCCTGTGTCTCCTTCCTTCCTGTCCTCTGCCTCACCTCGCATTCTAGCCCTTGTCAGGGCTCAGGACAGTGATCTTTCATGCAAAATACTCACCAGCTTTCCTCTTTGTGTGTGTGTGTGTGTGTGTGTGTCCTTAAGTTTCATGCCCAGCCAACACTGTTGCTAAGATACCACAGGAAGTGTCCTGCATTGTAAATGTGTCCTGCTGATGGTGCGTATGTGTTTGTGTGTAATTGACTTGGCAAGGGCACAAACAGTCGTGCACATAACAATGAAAACACACACATACACGCACTGATATCCAGCAGCAGGTTATATTAAGGCAGTGGCAGGCGTCCCAGTCCCACTGAAGTCAAGCTGCAAGCTGGGAATGATGAAGAAATCCTTCATTCCAATGCCTCCAGCATGAATATATGTGTGTGCGTGTGTGTTATCCTCAACCTTCAGCTCCCTATATAGCAGGGCACCTCGTAAAAGTGAATCATCACATGCACACGCTGGAGCTCATCTTATGCATCCCATGATACACACACATACCCGTACTACCACTCTTAATCATTATGATACATTCATGTACTTCTATACAGTAGGCAGTTATTGGAGGAATAATTATGTACATTCGGCATACGTTATGGTATGTATACAAGAATATTATGAAAGGTCATGTTTCATCGAGCAACACAGAATTTGATACGCGTGTCAGTCATGAGTAGGCAAAAAACAGGGTGTCAGCCTTTTTAGTTTAAAGTACCTATTATGGCTCTATACCAGCCATTAGGAGTGGGAACCTCTTGGTAACTCACGATACGATACGATGCGATACGATTTGCAATACAAAGCTCACGATAACGATGATCTGACGATGTGGAGATACAACGATTATCGATACATTGGTCAGGAAATCATTGTAGGATAACAAAAAAACAAGTTTCTGCTGTGAATGGGAATGAGTTTATCACTAGTAGACGTCCAATCAACAGTCGTTCATTCGCTGCCATCCCTCCCACTTCAAACGGATTGAAGGTCTCTGGCCGGTAGTGGTAGCCAATGCCAATTTTGGGCCATTTAAGGTCATTTACGTCTTGATTTTCAGTTACTTCCTGTTGATTTTGGGGTATTTTATTGGTCTCTTCCTGTTTGAGTTACAGAATAGGAAGTGACCTGGTAATCACCCAAATGAATAGGCAGGGACTCAAACTCAACAGAAAATGACCTGAAAATGCCCTTAAATGAACAGCAAGTGGCTTGTAAATGCCCTGAAAATCAGACAGAATGACTGTGAATGCTTTGGTTTCGAATGAACGAACGTTCCCAGTATAAATGGGTTGGACGTCGGGCACCGTCAATGGCAGCCTTAGAGTTAACTGAGACACTATTATGGTGGAAGATTTTGGTAGCAACTTGTTAGTTCATTTTTATTTATTTATTTTTTTAGACATTGACACCTTTTTAAAACGATATCTCGATACATGGCAGGAGCATATCGATAACCTTTTGGGATACAAAGTGTCAGGATATATCACCATTTCGATATTTTGTCACACCCCTAATGTCTAGCATTAATAGACTCACAAATAATGTTGAAAGAAGATTTGATTGAAAAGACAGGCATTTTGGTTCAATGTATCCATTTTGGCTCAATAGCGTCCTTTTAGAACATTAAAAAAAATATCATCCTTCTATCAGTTTCACTTGGCAATCGGCATGTGCCGGTATGAGATTTTGACGGTACGATAACCGTGGGCAAAAATACCGCACTTTCACGGTATCACGGTATTGCAATTATAGCTCCAAAATGTGTTATTTTGAGATGTATGGGTTAAAAAATATATTTTTTTCCATTGAACAGGATTTTTTTTTATTTTTCAGAACATAGTTGCAAATTGGAACATCAATATATTGTTAGAATAATTATCAATAAAAACAAACAAACAAATATTTTAAGTAAAATTAAAATAAATATAACTTGTAGACTATACCCACAGCCACAGCTCAAGTTGCTCAAGATTAGAGAATATAAAAAAGTAAAAACACTTCTGAATTTAAAAAAAAAAAAAAATTCTACTGCATGACATTTTTTGAGGGTGGAAAAGCTCAAGTGAAGTTTCGCCATTTTCAGCCACTGTGTCAGCTCTAGTCTACATGATGTCATGCCTATGTGTTAAAAAACATAAAGAATTCATAAGTTAATAAGTTAGTTAAAAATCTATAAGTTAGTTTAAAGTGTAAATATTGTTGTGGAAAGGTTTCATCAAAAAAAAAAAAAACTGGGAGTTAGACTTTCTCCTTGATCCAGCGAACGTGGATTTGTGCTTAGGGCAAGAGCATCTTTTGCAATTAGCGATCTTTGATGCTATCCGCTTTTCCCCTTCATTCAAGCGAATCAAGCTTGTTTTCTCACTCTGCGGCTGTAACACTCGACGAAGTTGCTCTCCCAGCTAAACCTAGGCTAACATTCGTCTTTGTAAGCTTTTAGTTAGTTTGTATATTGAATTTGAAAGGAAAATGTGTGTTGTGTTTTTGGCGAACTTTTTCATGAACCTAATCTGTTGAAGCTACTCACACATGGAAAAATACTATTGTACAACGTTTTAAATGTATTCATTTTGTATATTCCACTTACCACGATTTGAGAGCTCAATGAATTGAAGAAAAGCACGCCTTATGTTTGGAGTATTTGTTTTTGGGTTCACTGGCTGTCTAGCCGATAGCGTCACTTTCACACACAGCAACAAACGGGAGGGGGTGAGCGCTGCCGCGCCAAGCCACTTCTGGCTGCATTTTTGACACATGAAAAACAGCGAATACCGTACTACGGTCTGACGGAAAATTTTAGTGGTTTTGAAACCGCAACGTTTTCACACCACGGTAAATCGTGAAACCGCTAACCGGCACATGCCTAATCCCAATAAATCCAATAACATTATATATTATCGGCCCTATTAATAATTTTTTTGGCACGGTGTCGGATTGTGATGTGTGCGTTTGTTTCCACTCCTGATTTTGCAGTATACAAAGTTTTGTTACTGTCTTTGTTTTGTTCATTATATTAATGTTCATGTCATCATGAAAATTCTGGTTCGGTCAAAGGCAAATCTATGTTGAATCAACCACTAGTATTTTTTTACCTACAGGGGTTCAAAAACTCAGGTGAATATACATTGAAAAATTATATATATTATCGGTCGTCGTATCGGTATCAACCTTGAGGAGCTGGAAGTTATCGATATCGGTTTCAAAAAATGGATATCCTGCACCCCTAACCCCTAGCTAAAGGTTTATTTAACTATTGTTACCCATACCAGGTATGCAATAAAAAGTTACTGGATTTACTTTTTGTGTATTTATACTGTATATACATATAATTTCAAACAAAGTGATATCGGTATGGTATCGGTATCTGCCGATACTGCACAGCCAGGTATCGGGGCCAAAAAAATGAGATCAGTGCAACACTACTTGAACCAAAATGCCTGAACTCCTTTTTCTTATAGAGACCATGGCTTCAAGAGACTATTTTGTGAGTAGTCATTATAAACATGGCTACGAAATTTCATGGTGCCAAGTCAAACTGAATGAGGGCTGATTTTTTTTCATGTTCTAAATAATGGCATTGAGCCAAAATGGGTACTTTGAACTAGTGTTGTCCAAGTCTGACACTCGGTATCATTGTCAGCGCTCAAAATTGATATTTTTTGCAATATTGGATTTGCTCACAAGATGGATCTGATCCAGTATTTACATGTGTTTTCAGCACCATCGCACTTTCAGCTGCTGTAAAAATCAAACCACTCGGCAAACATGTCCACATATCAAAATGTATCAGAACGGAGTGGAAAAGTACAGTGATCCCTCGCTACTTGCACTTCAAACTTCGCAGCCTCAATCCATCGCGGATTATTTTTCAATTAAAAAAAAAAAAAAAAATACAGATGAGCTGTCGTGAGCTGATCGCGTAGTCTCACTTTCCCTTGCTCCCTCTCCCTGCTCTTTGTTAGTCAGGCAGTGCGCTGGAGTTGCTTATTAAAGTTAACGATGATTGACAGAGATTAAATGTTTGATCTTGCCCCAGATGCCTGGAACCCGAAGTGTCAAAGCACCACATGTGTCAATCATCGTTTGACTTGTTAAACAGTTGCTGTGGCAACTAGACATATGCCGGTTACCGGTTTCACAGTTTACCGTGGTGTGAAAACGTCGTGGTTTCAAAACCACTAAAATTTTCCGTCATACCTTAGTACGGTATTCGCTATTTTTCATGTGCCAAAATGCAGCCGAAGTGGCTTGGTGCTGCAGCGCTCACCCTTCCCGTTTGTTGCCGGGAGTGTCAGTGACGCTATTCAACAGCCAGCAAACCCAAAAACACACCCTCCAAACACAAGGCGTACTTTTCTTCAATTTATTGAGCTCTCAGATCGTGGTGAAATATACAAATGAATACATTTAAAACGTTATACAATTGTATTTTTCCACATGTCAGTAGGTTCAACAGGATAGCAGTAGCACCATGAAAAAGGTCGCCAAAAACAAAACATACATTTTCTTTTCAAATTCAATATACAAACTAACTAAAACTTACAAAGACGAATGTTAGCCTAGGCTAAGCTGGGAGAGCAGCTTGGTCGACATTTTATGTCTCACAGCCGCTGAGTGAGAAACAAGCTTGAATGAAGGGGGGAGGAAAAAAAAAAAAAAGGATCGCGTCAAAGATAGCTAATTGCGAAAGGAGGTCTCACTCCTCACTTTTTGTTTTAGATGAAACCTTGAAACCTCAACAATATTTACATTTTAACTAACTTATAAAACTAACTTATACATTTTTAACTAACTTATTAACTTATGAATTCTTTGTTCTTTAAAACACAAAGGCATGACATCATGTAGAAGAGAGTTGACACAGTGGCTGAAAATGGCGAAACTTCAGCTTCTCTCCCTCAAAAAAAGTCATACAGTATATATTTTTAATTTTATTTAGAAGTGTTCTTACTTTTTTATAGCAATTATTTTGTTCTTGCTCTATTATTGAGCAACTTGAGCTCTGGCTGTGGGTATAGTCTAGGTTCTATTTTAATTTTATATAAAATATTTGTTATTTTTTGTTAATTTATTTATTTTCATATTAATTTATTTTCACATTATATTCATGTTCCAATTTGCAAATATGTTCTGAAAAAAAAAAAAACCTGTTCAATGGAAAAAAGTTTTTTTTTTTTTTTTTTTAAAAACCCATACATCTCAAAATTTTGGAGCTATAATTGCAATACCGCGATACCGTGAAACCGCGGTATTTTTGCTCACAGTTATCGTACCGTCAAAATCTCATACCGGCACATGCCTAGTGGCAACTCATTGTGTGTAAGTGAGCAGCTTGAGCAGATTTGGGTGGACTCACTCAATGAAGCATTTAATAAAGCCAAGCATTTTTTATACTTTATTCTTGTTAAAAATAATTCGGTGGGACAGTAACATGTTTAAAACTTATAATTATTACATTTGAAGTGCTTCAAGACCATTTATCAAAATATATTTACAAAAAAGTTTTTTTTATTTATTTTTTTTTAATTACAATTTGGGGAAAAAAGTGAAAAAATCTGTCTTGTGTATCTCTTTCCACTGCTAAATCTGAATAAATATATTGAACACACAAAAAAGGGGTGGTAGGAGCGCTACTTTGCGGTTTTTCACTTATCGTGGTGGGTTCTGGTCCCCGTTAACCGCAAAAAACGAGGGATTACTGTAAATGAATGAATGAATGAATGAATGAATGAATTTATTGTCATTGTCATCATCATCATAATCATTGACAGTTTTAGAGTGTGGAATTTGCCCGAAAGAGACGATGACAGACAAAGGAAAGACTGGAAAAAGCAAATGCTTATCGATACCCGTCCCCCAACAGCCCGGGACGCACAGTCAAGCATGTTTGTGTTACAGTCCAGTTATTATCTTTTTTTTTTTTTTTTTTTTTTTTTAGTTGGGTCATCATGGTACTCATCAATCTGGTCATCTAGAAAGGTGGTAACAGGTGTCATCATTAATTTTCGAATGAGGTCAGCTCTTCCAGGCTTCTCACGACTCTTATCTTCATGTCTTGCGACTTGACAAGGATTTTGCAATCAGAGACCCAGATTTTCGTTCCTTTCAGGCGGTGGCGCTGGTCAAGCAGGGAAACCTTGCTCTTGTGGTCTGCCAACTTCACGACCACCGTCGCCGGTCCTCTCCCCCCAGTTGGGAGCAGAAAGCAGTGACCGATGTCCTGCGGGTCCACCTTTATTCCAAATTCTTGCAGCTTGGCAATTGCCTGTTGAGCCACAGGTGGGCTAGCAGCCTCGGCATATGATCTGGGCATCAGTTGTAATCCAGAGATGATGAGATCATTTGCGCGTCTTCTTTGGTCGAGATCATCAGCCAGAATTTCCAGCCTTTTGATGCGAGCCTCCTTCTCCTCAACCACTTGCTTGAGCTTCTCGTTTTCAGCGCGCATCAGCTGTAATTCTTTCATGACTTCCCAATTCTGGCTTTGAATCAGGTTAGTCAGAGAAGCCTCCAGGTTGGTCAGAGAGGCTATATCGCGACTAAATCGGATCAAAGGTTAAAAAAAAAATGAATAAAAATCTGTATCTGAACATCTGTAATTTGAGCCAAAATGGCTGACTTCCTGTTACTTTTTTGACCATTGCTTCTTGAAAATATTTTGTGGCTACTCATGATAGACATAGCTACTAGGTTTCATGTTGCCAACTTGGGATGTCATCATAATTCCTATTATCGGACCGATATTTATCGGACCGATAATTATCGTGCACCTCTACTCTTAAAGGCCAAAATAGTGCTAAATTAGTGAAATTAAAACATGTATAATACTAGCCACATGGTAAGAAAGTAAAAATACAATGAATAAATAATTAATCCTGAGTTTTGGCTCTCAAAGGCCAAACAGTGTAACTTTCATGAAATTATAAGGAATAATAATTGACCACAGCATCCTGTCTCTCTATTAGCCTCCCTCTCTGTGCACCAGCAGCAACACACACTTAGCCATTTAGCTCAGCTTACTTTGCTTACTTCTACAGCACTTTTGATTCGAAACAGGTCTCAAATTACTGTGGCATTTCTCTCAGTAAAAGACATTAAAGTAGACGAAGTGAGCGGACCTTTCTCTGCGTAGCAGTTGCTGCTATTGTAACCTCAAATTCTTTGTGTTCGCTCACCTTTCGTCTTCAAATGTTTTATCAGGCTCCAGGTTTTGAAACTTTGAAACAGATTTAACTCCACCTCTCGAAACTTTCAGGCCGCAAATCTTACATGCAGTTATTGTACTCGACGGAGATTATAAGATGAAATATGTACAGACCGCCGACTTTTTCGTCTCGTAGTTTGTTTTTCCTACATATGAAAAAGCTTTCCCGGCATTGGTTAAGAGCGGCTATTGGCCCGCTCTCATTGGTCTGGAGCAGGCCAATAGCGATAGCTACTTGGCATGCAAAGTGATCACGTGTCATCACGCAGCAGAGAGTTTAGTGAGCGTCAGTAGAAAAAAAGGCTGTGGTCAAGTGTTATAATACTGGACCGGTAAATGGTGTCGGTGCCCTCTTTGTTGGTACTCGCCGATACCGATGCCACCATTTCGGGCCGGATCGCCCCCCCCCTGCCGATACTGGTATTGGTATCACTGCATTTTTACTTCAGAGTACACATTTTGGCTCAATAGTACCCTTAGCAACGTTGAAAAAAAAAATCAGCAACCAAATTTCAATTTGATTTGATAGCCATTTCTATCAAGACTAGATTCACTTCAAATGTAATGATTATAAGTTTTAAACATATTACTGTCACACCAAATTATTTTTAAACAAGAGTATAGTACAAAAATTATAGGCTTTATTAAATGCTTCATTGAGTGAGTCCACTCAAATCCGCTCAAGCTGCTCACTTACACACAATGAGTTGCCACAGCAACTGTTTAAGAAGTTAAACGATTGACGCATGTGATGCTTTGAAATTTTGGGTTCCAGGCATCTGTGGCAAGATCAAACATTTAACGTCTGTCAATCATCATTAACTTTAATAAGCAACTCCAGCGCAATACCTGACTAACAAAGAGCAGGGAGAGGGAGCAAGGGAAAGTAAGACTACGCTATCGGCATGCGACAGCTCATCTGTATTTATTTATTTTTAATTGAAGAAAAAATCTGCGATGGACGGAGGGCGCGAAGTTTAAAGCGCGAAGTCGCGAGGGATCACTGTATTTTGCCACTCCGTTCTGATACATTTTGATGTTCGGTTGTTTGCCGAATGGTTTGATTTTTACAGCAGCTGAACGTGCGATGGTGCTGAAAACACATGTGAATCCTGGATCAGATCCATCTTTTGAACAAATTCAATACTCAAAAATATCAATTTTGGACGCTGACAACGATACCGAGTGTCAAGACTTGGACAACACTAGTTCAAAGTACCCATTTTGGCTCAATGCCATTATTATTGTACTTGACGGAGATTATAAGTTGAAATATGTACAGACCGCCGACATTTTCGTCTCGTAGTTTGTTTTTCCTACAGATGAACAAGCTGCCCCGGCATTGGTTAAGAGCGGCTATTGGCCCGCTCCCATTGGTCTGGAAAAGGCCAATAGCAATAGCTGCTTGGAATGCAAAGTGATCACGTGTCATCACACATTAGAGAGTTTAGTGAGCGTCAGGAGAAAAAAAGGCTACGGTCAAGTGTTATAATACTGGACCGGTAAATGGTGTTGGCGCCCTCTTTGTTGGTACTCGCCAATACCGATGCCACCATTTCGGGCCGGATCGGCCCCCCCGCCGATACTTGTATCGGTATCAGTGCATTTTTAGTTCAGAGTGCACATTTTGGCTCAACAGTACCCTTTAGAACTTTGAAAAAAAAAAAAACAGCAACCAAATTTCAGTTTGATTTGATAGCCATTTCTATCAAGACTAGGTTCACAAAAAGTCCCAAGATGCTATGCCCGAAAGAAACATTAAGTCAGTCATTTTGCTTCAAAGTACCCATTGTGTTACAAACATTCACATTTACGCCATCTCTAGACAAATGGTGGGTGGAGCATGTCAGCCTAGTACCTCTATTTATACTTGAACTCCTGCAGTATTGACTCGCCGTTACCCGGAGGCTGATTGAATATCAGTTTGCTATCAGTTTGTTGTCTGCTTCCCAAGCGCGGTCATCCAAGCGGAACACACATTTCCAATTGGGTGCGTTATCACGCTAATACACCTGGTTTGCCAGCCTCAGTATTGCTTTTGGTCATCATGTGGGAGTGACATGTTTTCCTCTCAACACGTTTGATCAACAATAAACGGAGAATCGTACAGACTGTTGTGACTGTGGTGAAGTTGACGACGCTGATGCTGGAGGAGTCTAGCAGATGTGTGTGTGTTAATTTATTTTGGTCGTCCACACACGAGCAGTCCCAATAGGAGACTGACGGCTCTGAGCCCACGGTTGTTTTGCAGGCATTAGCGTCCGGTCGAGACGTCGCCTCTGAGCCGCGACACAAAAAGAACGGCTGGAAATACGAGGGAGGCATTTAGAGGATGGAAAACGAGCGATAATCAAAGGCATAAAGAGGGGTTAAGAGGGTTGGATAATGAGAGGGAATCAGCGGGATAAGAGCGAGAGGGAAAAACTGCAGATTTAGGTCAGAGAGTCACAAACGGGTGGAGGATGGGAATGAGCATCAAAGCTCTTTGCAGTGAATGGGACGAAAAATGGCCAATATTAATATGCTATCATTTTTCCATTATGTGCCTTTATTAAAGCAACACAATCCAATGTAATCCAATACAAGAGCTACAGTACTGGTCCTTCTCAAAATATTAGCATATTGTGATAAAGTTCATTATTTTCTGTAATGTACTAATAAACATTAGAATTTCATTTATTTTAGATTCATTACACACAACAAGTAGTTCAAGCCTTTTATTGTTTTAATATTTATGATTTTGGCAAAAAAGTCAAGAAAACCAAAAATCCTTATCTCAAAAATTAGCATATCATGAAAAGGTACTCTAAAGAAGCTACTAACCTAATCATCTGAATCAACAAATTCGAAAGATTCCTGAGGCTTTTAAAAACTCCCAGCCTGGTTCATTACTCAAAACTGCAATCATGGGCAAGACTGCCGACCTGGCTGCTGTCCAGAAGGCCATCATTAGACACCCTCAAGCAAGAGGCTAAGACACAGAAAGAAATTTCTGAGTGAATAGGCTTTTCCCAGAGTGCTGTATCAAGGCACCTCAGTTGGAAGTCTGTGGGAAGGAAAAAGTGTGGCAGGAAACGCTGCACAATCAGAAGAGGGGACCACACCGTGAGAAAGATTGTGGAGAAGGGCCGATTCCAGACCTTGGGGGACCTGCAGAAACAGTGGGTTGAGTCTGGAGTAGAAACATCCCGAGCCACCGTGCACAGGCGTGTGCTGGAAATGGCAGAAGCGCCTGACCTAGGCTACAGAGAAGCAGCACTGGACTGTTGCTCAGTGGTCCAAAGTACTTTTCTCAGATGAAAGCAAATTTTGCATGTCATTCAGAAATCAAGGTGCCAGAGTTTGGCGGAAGACTGGGGAGAAGGAAATGCCAAAATGCCTGAAGTTCATTGTCAGGTACCCACAGTCAGTGATGGTCTGGGGTGCCATTTCAGCTGCTGGTGTTGGTCTACTGTATTTTATCAAGGGCAGGGTCAATGCAGCTAGCTATCAGGAGACTTTGGAGCACTTAATGCTTCCATCTGCTGAAAAGCTTTATGGAGATGAAGAATTCATTTTTCAGCACGATACTGGCACCTGCTCACAGTGCCAAAACCACAGGTAAATGGTTTACTGACCATGGCATTACTGTGCCCAATTGGCCTGCCAACTCTCCTGACCTGAACCCCATAGACAATCTGTGGGATATTGTGAAGAACACTGTGGATGAGCTTAAGGCCGCTATCGAAGCATCCTGGGCCTCCATAACACCTCAGCAGTGCCACAGGCTGATTGCCTCCGTGCCACGCCGCATTGAAGCAATCATTTCTGCAAAAGGATTCCTGACCAAGTATTGAGTGCATAGCTGATATAATTAATTGAAGGTTTCCTTTTTTTGTATTAAAAAACATTTTTTTTTGTATTGGTCGGATGAAATATACTGATTTTTTGAGATGGGTATTTTTGTTTTTTCTTGACTTTTTTGCCAAAATCATCAATATTAAAACAAAAGGCTTGACTACTTCAGTTGTGTGTAATGGATCTAAAATATATGAAAGTCTTAATGTTTATCAGTACATTACAGAAAGTAATGAACTTTATCACAATATTCTAATTTTTTGATAAAGACTAGTATGTCGCACCTGAGCATAAGTCGTAGGCCAAGCCAAACTATAAAAGCAAGTACGATTTATAATCTAGAAAATATGGTAAGAACATACTTATTGGTCTATATATACATATACTAGTATATACTGTATAGAGAAAGAGATAAGACAAAATCAGTGTTGTTAATCTTACTTTAAAAAAAGTAATTAATTACAGTTACAAATTACTTCTCCCAAAAAGTAATGTAAGAGTAATTAGTTACTTGGCATGACATGCGGTATTTTTTTAGACTGCTTTTTAGGCTGCTACTTCAAATGATAAAATATCTCAAGAGCAAAAAAATATAGAATAGAAGAGTCTTTGTTATTGCCTTGACAACGGAATTGGATGTCCAACTCCAATTATTTACAAATAGTACAGATAAAATGCAAAACAAAAAATATGAAAATGCAAATACAGTGGTACCACCACATACGAACGCATCAACATATGAGCCTTTAAAAATTAGACGTAAAATTTGACTCGCAGTTTCTCTCGACATATGACAACATGCTCGAAAGACGACCATTTACAACAGCAAAGCAATTTCATTGTTTCCCCGTAAAACCGCAGCACGGTGGATTTTCTTGTGAGAGAAATCAACATGGGTCCCAAGAAGGTTAGTGCAAGTCATGAAAATAGAAAAATGGTGACGCTTACCATTGAAATTTAAGATTGACTGCGGACAATCTCCGGTGTGCCAGAGCCCGCCGGATGGTTTGGGCTATTTTTTATTTTTGCCGGATCCGCATCCGTCAAAATGGGCGGAGCCGGGCCTGGAGTCAACATCCCAGTTGCTTATTCACGGTTTAACCAGCGAACATGGACGAAGAACGCTCCATCATGGAGGTGGAAAGTCACAATGTTTTATTTATGATGTAGCAGATCATCATTATGAGGACAACATTAAAAAGGAAGCTGTGCGGTGTCCTATTATATGCGTTTTTCTGGCAATGATATCAAACACACGACGTGCTGACAACTTTGTTTTTTTTTAACACACGGCGCTAACAACACTTCCTCAACCTGTGGCTCTCGGCAGGCTGTGCCGCGTAACATGAACAAAACAACATCACCGTTGCGTGCGCTTCAGGGTGCCTCGGAAAACATCCAACTACACATGGAATGCCATAGCAGAAGCTATGGGGGGAAAACTTTACATTTGCCTAAATGCTTAAGCTATGAAGTGAAAATTTTTTTCTTTCTTTAAAAAGACATTTTATTTCTTCTGTGTTTCTGTGCGGTTATATTGTTGTCTTTTACTTAAAGGGTATTACAACACCTGGAGAAATGTTAATATTCCATCATTTATCCATAAACGCATGCTTTTGGATTCCTATCATGCCACTTCGTGTAATTACACACATCGCAACACCAAGAAAATGATAGAAATTTGGATTGATTGTGAAGCCAAAAGGACCCGCCCCCGAGATCCCGGAAATCTAGCATATTGTGTGCGTGACGTCACTACAAGGAAACAACCGGCTCAGTGCTTAGTACTGAAAGCCGGCGATGATGGCGGACAATTTTGTTTCTGGTTGCAGCGACGAATCCGACATAATGAACATTCTTCTAATGGTGACGAGGAGAGTTATGAACCTTTCTTTGGTGTTTCGGGTTATCAATTTGAGCCCAAACGAAAGCCAATGCAGCCTAATGAAAGGATCATTTAGGGGAGCAATCACACTGATGCAACACCGGCAACATATCGTGTGGGAAACACCAAATGGTTTGTTTTGCATTTCTTTTTGTGAAGCTGATGCACCGTGACCGCAAAATAATGTATAGAATAATGATCATTTATTGTGCTATCATAGGTTTTCGCTCTGCCAACAAACACAAATATGAATGGGATTAGAGGATTTGTTCTACATAATTTACGAGCGATAATTTATACATGTGTCCAGTCCTATATTCAATGCGTGATATGTTTTTTTTATTATAAACAGGGGTGCACATAATTTTTTTGCCCAGGTTCTCAGAGGAGGACCTGGAGATGTGACTTGGTCCTCATTCAGCTTGAGAGCCCACCCGCCTGATGCGATAAATTTATTACAAGCTTTACTTAGAGCCAATTAACTTTAATTAAGTATATTAACAATTAATGCTTGATTAACATCAACTGGCACAACAAAATTGCCATTACTTTGAAGTGAAATGTAAAGAAATAAAAAGCACCAATTCAAAATAAAGGGCATTATGCGGCTCCCACATTAACTCCAAGCCTTTTTAAAAGTGGGATGTCCTCCTCATAAGACCTCATTGAACGTGCATGTTTAGCTTTGTAAAATGCGAGCAAAAACACGTTTGTCAGTGCATGTCGCTGTTCATTACCTTTATTCCGCGACTTGTCCATAGGGCGAGTGGGGTCATGTCCGACATCGATAGTTTGCTTAACTGCCACATGCTCTCTGTTTTTTTCGTGCTTTTCAAAGTTTGGATGGCTGAAATTCTTTGACCCTATATAAAATGCGCTGCTCTTATCGGCGACATTGGGATTCTCACGGCACATTTTGTACCGCATTTTCGTGCGAGCATCATTTGGTTCTAGCCATGGTACCCGCTGTAGCCACTTTTCAGTAAAAGTCCTTTTTTTCGGTAGCTCCGGTGACGTCTCTGTCGTCTGTCTGTCTTTTGACGGGGGTGGGGGAACACGGAAATAATTACTCAGTGTGGCCTGCCTCTTCGACATTTTGAGAAGTTATTTTCTCGTGTCCGCCGCAAATACAGTGATCAGCCATCGATACGCAAAAAGCGTATGGAAGCCGTTGAGGGCCAGCGCGTTTATCTACGTCCAGTACGCATGCGCGCATGCGGACCACTTATGTGCACCCCTGATTATAAAAGAGTACTCACTCTGGCCATTTCGAGCTTGGCTGCTCCGCTCCTTTGGTTAGCCTGGGGTGGTCTCATCAGAGCCAGTCACCGTCCTCTTTCTTGATATCTCGGGACATTTAGGTGGCTGCGCGTGTATGGTGGGCACAGCATCTGGTTTCATCAGCAATTTGTCAGATAAACCTGATTTCATTTGTCCATAGTTCGAATAGCTTCCAGGTGTAAAATGCGCACCACACAAAACCGTGCCGGAGGCTGGGTCTGCAAAATTAGCCCTCTTAGCACGGACGAACTTTACTCATTGTCTGCGTAGTCCAGCTCTTTTCTCGCGTTCGGGAACTCATGGGTACTACATTGCGACAAATGGCTATTTGTACACCACATAGCATGACAGGTTTGAACCATTTTAGCGATTTTTTGATAAAACACGAACGCAACTCTGTCGTCGATAAACAACGATGGCACCTGCCTCGACCTTTTGTTTCCTTGTTGTGACGTCGCCGCCCCATTCGGCTGTTTCCGGAATACTTTCGGTAATGTTCGTAATTTTCGATCTATTTTCGATAATTGCTCATGAATGTGATTTATTTTTTTTGTTAACTTTATTAATATTTGTTATCTTGCCACATAACGGTTCTATTGATATCTCACAGCCCCTTAGCATTATAATACCCTTTAAGAAGCATGGTCCATTGTTTTTAGTTGGATTTCTTAAAAAAGTATTTTTGAATTTAAGAGTAAACATTTATCGCGTTTAGATGGGTGTACTTGATCTATTAATATAGCCTCTACTGTATTCTCTCTGTTATTGTAAATTGGTTAAAAAAAAAAGTGCAATAATAATTATATCGCAATAATTTATGAGATAAATTATCGCCCACTAAAATTTGTTATCGCGACAGGCCTAAACAGAACTTAACAGAAGTAAAAACTTCCCTCTCTTCCGTACCGCTCACTTTCTCGTCAGTCACACGGTGCGCTTAGAAATAGCTTGCAAAACACAACCGCCACATTAGAACACGATTCATTACATTATTATTATTATTATTATTATTATCAATCATCATGATTTGTGTTCATAATTTATTACTTTTTCTCTGTGTAATTGCCATTTATAATTCTACCTGCCGTATTTATAAAGGATTTGTTACTAGTAGATTTGCTGTTATGGTTATGCGGTCATTAGTATTGCAATTGACACGGTGGGGAGCGGGGGGGGCATGGATGGTTATGTAAATTTATCGATATTTATTATTTATCTATGGTGGGGATTGTGGGGGCACTGGGGACAGACACTTTACCTTTATCTTGCTCTGCACCAAGCACTTTTAATGGGTACTCGTAGTATTGTTGGAACTCCAATCTGAATTTCGTTGTTATCTTGACAATGACAAATAAACTCTGAATCTGAATCTGAATTTAGCGTTTGGTGTTTGGGCTGCGGAACGAATTAATCGAATTATAATGTATTCAAATGGGAAAATCCCGCTCGACATACGACCATTTCGACTTACGAACTGGGTCCTTCAATGAATTAAATTCATATGTAGAGGTACCAATAGATAAGAATAGAAAAATATTGACTTTCACCTCAAAGTCACAATTCTGCTTTTATACAGTGTAGACAAACTTGTGATATTCTACTGTATCTATAAAAGGTGACAACTTGGCGCTGAACCAAATTAAGATCGGCCCCGGCGAGTATCATTCTTGTTCCATCTGGCAGCAAGCGATGTGCATTTTAAGCCAGGGAACGCTGGCAGCAGATCATTTGCGTGCAACTTGTGATTTTGCAGGTCCCAAGGTCACGCAGAGGACATGTCGGTGCCAGAGATTTGGATGGATACAGACACTGAGTTTTACTCACAGGAATCAACACATTGACATGTTTTTCTTTGTGTATGTGTGTGTATGTTTGCGTGTGTGAACTAAATGGGATTTATGAAAATGGGAAGCTTTGGGGATGAGTGGTTTGCTCTCTCTGCTCTTTCCCTACAAATGTCCAGATTTAGAGGAGGGGACGTTTGTTAGTTTCCTTAAAGAATAAATTTCTTTGTTTGTAAAAACGTCACTATATTTTCGATTGAAAAATTGTTTCCCATGTTCATGAAATTTAGTTTGATTGATCGACGTATGTACATTGTTTTGAATGGATAAAAAAACATAACGAAAACATTCAAAGCGATCGTTTATAAGCTTGGACACACAGAATGATAGATCAGAATGCATTTTAATAATTGCACAGTTTTACTGTGCCACAGAGGAGTTTGAAACACTCCCTTTTAGGCATGGGCCGGTATGAGATTAATTGTATGATGACCTTACGCCAAGATATCACGGTTTCACGATATTGCAATTACAGATCTAAAATGTGTTACTTCTTTGAGATCTGGGTTTTTTCAATTGAACGGGAATATTTAGTTTTCAAAACATATTAGCAAATTGTAACATGGGTATAATGTTAAGTTAGAAAAAATAAAAATAAATAAATAAAAATAACTAAGCCTGAACGATATATCGTTTAAACATCGCCATCGCGATGTGCGTGTGCGCGATAGTCCCATCGCAAGGACGTGCGATAGTTTTTACTTTTTTAAATCCACATAAGCCTTGCTTTCTGCTCTGCACACAGCCTCACACCCTCCCTCTCCCAGCTCTTTGAACCTCACAGTCACTGCAGCACTTGCTTATTAAAGTTAAAGATGCTGGTTGTCTTTGATGTTGCCAAAGAAGCGCACATCACAGCGCAGCAAGTGTCAATCATCGTTTAACTTGTTAAACAGTTTCTGCAAGGAAGCCGCTTTGGAATGAATGCGTGTGTGGAGACGTTCGAGACATATAAAATAAATGCCAGAAGTGATCGTGAGGAGTTTGTAATTTCTACATGTCACAGCTAAGGTAGATAAACAGAAGTATTTAATAAAGCCAAGCATTTTTCTACTACAGTACTTTATTCTTGTTCAAAAATGATTTGGTTGGACAGTTATGTTTAAAACTGATCATAATTATTACATTTGAAGTGCTTAAAACCATTTATTAATATATATATATATATATATATATATATGCACACATTTTTTAAAATCATACTTTCGGGAAAAAGTGAGAAAAAAACATGTGTTATATGTATCTCTTTCCAATGCTAAATCTGAATGAATACATTGAGCACACACACAAAAAAAGTTAAATTTGGGGGGCGGGGGGCGCAACTTCGCGGTTTTCACTTATCGCGGCGGGTTCTGGTTCCCATGAACCGCGAAAAATGAGGGCTCACTGTACACTGTGGTCATGGTGAGTCATCCAAAGTCTTTCCAAACAGCTATTCAAGTCATCTAGTGAAAATTTCTTTAAAAATATATATATATATATATACTTATTTTTTTAATATCGCAATATAATATCGCAAACCCACAAAAAATCGCAGCAATTGTTTTTTCCAATATCGTTCGGGCCTAATAATAACTGAAATATTCTAAATAAAGTTAAAATAAATGCAGTCCTTAATTTGAGCCTAAACAATTACAATCTGAACAAAAATGATTGAATAATTTTCCATAAAGAGCATGTGTGTATGACTCGTATGTTTACATTATACACACAATCTCTTTCTCAACACAGACAGTTGCCAGAGGGAAAAAACACACACTATGTTTTACCACCGCTAGACACCTTGAAGTTAACTCTCGTAGCCAGTGGGAAACGTTTACTAACCTTTAATTTTGTACAAATGCAAAATCATATTGGAGGTATTGCCTCCTCGGCACCCACCCTCCACAAACATGTTTTACATGCCTGTTGGCCCCCCTCCTCTAACCCGCGGCCGTCTGTAAATTTTCTGTAGCCGAAGTATTCCCGTACCAGCGATTTCGTTTTCTTCGATAGGGGAAAAAGTTCAGGAGTTTTACCTCCTTCAGCCATCGTGTAGCACAGCTGACTCACTGACACTGAGCAACAAACGGTATCATTGCAGCTGCAAGTGAGGGATTTCTCCCTTCATTTTTGGGACATAAAAATAAAATTAATACAAACCGTAGGGACGGTATGACGGAAAATTTTTGTGGTTTTGAAACCGTGACGTTTTCATACCACGATATACCTTGAAACCGAAAACTGTAGTCGGCACCTTTGTGGTTGTTTGTATTGTGGTGCTTATGCAAAAATGAAACTGGAAAGACAGTATAGGAAAAGGTAAAAGGCATTCAAAAACATGATTAAATATAGGTATATGCTACTTGACTAGAAATAGCGTTGGAAAGTAGTCGTTACTTTATTTACCGAAGGAAGGAATATCCAAGCTACGTAACTGATAGGACAGGAAAAGACTCTGGTATGATAGGGCAGGGTGAGAGCACAATCTTCTTTTCTTTTCAGCTTTTCCAGAGTTGTTGGTGTCTTCATTTTTTACATAATGCAATTATAATGTATGTTGAAGACTAAAATATCTAGTTGTGTAAAAGTGTGTAATACTTAGTAAAGTAGCTTAAAGATAGGACAGGATGAGGGTGGACAGGAAAGACAAGCGTATGAAAAGACGGGGTTAGACATAAGTGTATCTATTGGTTAATTGAAGATTATCGTCTTCATTGTTTACAAAATGCAATATGAAGGTTCAATAAAGTCCAGAATATCTTGATTGTTCAACCATATTTGTCCATATATAAGCTGCACTTGACTATAAGCCGCAGGGTTCAAAGTGAGGGGGAAAAGTAGCGAATTATAGTATGAAAATTATGGCATTTAAATTATTTCCAATATCTATACATTGGATGAGTATAAGAATAAGACCAAATATTTTTTTTACAATTTTTTTAGTTTTCTTTGCAGAAGGCAAACTTGTTTTCCAATGTTTACAAACAATATCCATACGATATAACTACCGGTAGATTTAAATTGGCTTGGTGTCTAAAGGATTTACATTTGGTTGATAGAGGACTATCTGTTTGAACACCACAAAACGAGGTCGATGTCGGGTACAAGTCAGTGAAATCTTGCCGCTAAGCGGACGCAATTCCCTTTGTCGGCCACCAACAAAGCCAGCCCTTGTACCCATGGAATTGGGGCAGTCTGATCCTAATGAGCAATTCCTAGTCAGATTTTCCTCTTGCAGATTCTTTTAGCGTGAGAACGCAGTCTGTCAAACATCCTGCTCGCTGTACTCGCCGCTCGATTGTTCTTCCTGGCAATGAGTCATCCTATTCAAATCTTGAATATTATCTACTGTTTTTAGAAGTTTTTCTAATCTGCTTCCGATTGATTGCTTGACTTTTGGAGTCTTAAATTCAGAAATGGGGAGATTATCTAATGCAACTGTTAAGAAGTCAGCCAGGTGCAAGCGTGGGAATAAAAATCTAGGAATTGGTTCTTCAATACATTATTGTATCATAATGAGTTAGCTTTTGGTTCTTTGTGCAGTTATTACTTTGTTTTGGTGGACTGACAGCACAAATAGGAGGACATAGATAAGTGCTTACTTTTCAAAGTTACTTTGGGAAGGGGGGGGGGGGGGGGCGACAAAAAAATGCTGATCAATTTTATTTTCCTATTACCCTAATTTTTGGACTATAAGCCGCTACTTTTTCCCCCTCATTTTGAATCCTGCAGCGTATAGTCCAGTGGGGATTATGTGATGATTTATTTGGGTTAATAGGTAACACTTTGTTTGACAGCGGCATCATAAGACTGTCATAAGGGCGTCATAATTATGACATGACACGACACTATCGTGGGCATTACTGAATTATTATGACAGATGTCAAAATGTGTCATGTTGCATATTATGTCACTAACTCCATTTATGTCCAGCTCAGATCTTTTACGTCCATTCAAAAGTGAGATAATTTGCTGGATGACACTAACTGACATCTATTATAAGCATTCAATAATGCCTATGACAGTGTCATGTAATTATGACAGTATTATGACACCACTATCCAAGAAAATGTTACCAAATACCATAACTAGCAATTATTGAAACAACTGGAACACTAACTGAAGAAATAATTAGCACAGGACATGAATTTTGATTGTTTTTACATCTGTAGCGCCGCAAGGCATGCTAGGAGGAATGTTGGATGACAACAGTGTTGACAGCAGGTGGCAGCAGAGGGAGCAGTGATGGCCAAATGAGGATTTTTAAAACAATAAGGCTTTGCACCAAATTGGCTCAAAGCTTAATGGTGGTTCAATTGGTTTCATGACAGTCTTATGATGCCATTGTCAAATGAAGTGTTACCAGTTAATATCTTTTGGTGTAAATATCCCATAATTCAATGAGGACAACTGCGGCTTATAGTCCAGTGCGGTTTATCTATGAACAAATGCCGTTTTCATGTCAAATTTGGTGGCTGGCGGCTTATAGACCCTACTCACCAACGTCACAGACTGACGTGTTGCTGTATCCAGCCGCCATATTGTCCGTCTTTGTTTATCCGTATTCTCAATGGTTTCAATTTGTCGTGCAATTTATAGTGCAATTCATGGAAGCCCCGGTGCTTTCAGACGCTGTAAACTCATTGGATGCGTTGCATAAAAGGCGTTATGTGGAAAAGCTTCAGTCTATCCATTCGCCAGATCCATATTTGATGCCTAAATCGATATTTTTCGACCCGCTGTCTTCGCCCTCTCTGCCTGACATGTGCTACCCTGATATCTACGACTATCTTGTCCACACAAAATCAGCCTATTCTCACAAAAGTTTGAAAAACTTTAAGAGCAGCACTCTAAGCAACATTACCCCGTGTGACCCTTTACTTCCAATTTTCTAAAATGGCGACAATCAATTAAAAAAAAAGTTGACTGCGATGGCTGACGCTTCAAGGATAGGTGGATATTGGACTATTTCTTCAATAAAACACGCAACAACTGTGTCTGCCTCATTTGCAAAGAGACAGTCGCTGTTTTCAAAGAGTTCGATGTGACGCGATAATGATATTACCGAACAAGACACGCTGACATGTACGACAACATTACAGGGAAGATACGCAGCGAGAAATTATAGCAACTTGAAGCTAGTTTAATTTCACAGCAGTATTTTGCAAGAGCACGAGTGTCGAAAGAGAACGCCACAAAGACGAGACTGTTGAAATTATGAATTAAAAAAATAATAAAGCAAATGTGACACACAGAAGGGTTTGCTAAAATGTGTTTAAATATATTGTTCTATGTAAATCAGCCAAGGTAGCCCCATGCATTTTTACCACACCAAATCTGGCCCACTTTGCAAAAGGTTTGGACACACCTGTTTAACTGATGATCCGTAGACGAGGCCAGCTTCTTTCACTTGGTACCAGCTAAATATTATTCAAAATGTAATGATGGTGGAAGAAATAAGCATCTTGAATTTGAAACTGTATGTTGTCGGCGATTAGCCTCGCAATGATCTTAATTGTGGTTGTCAGGCCAAAACCCTCTAAATATATATTAAATGCATCTTACCAGATATAAAATGACTACTACATAATCTGTGGTAATCATTTGGAGCCCAATTTTCTCGTCGAATTGCAGCAGTCCATCTCGCTCTCCTCTCCGGGTCTCTCGGAATACGGTAGAACTTCAAGTCTCTCCGTCTATCTTCTCTGTTATTGCAACCAACCGCCACACGTGCCTTCACCATTTTGATTATTAATGTTAACGAGCAGAAAAACACGCCATAATAGGAGGAATTTACGTAGCGGTAATGCGTCAACACGACGAGTAGACGGACAATATGGCGCGGCGGCGTGGTTGTGACGTCATGTGAGTAGGGTCTATAGTCAGGTGCGCCTTATAGTCCAGAAATTACGGTATTTATTTTTGTTGTTATCATTGTCATTATTATTACTACAAGGTTTCAGAAAATCCCTTATTCCACTCGTCTTTAAAGCATAATATCCTCATTTTATGAATGAATGGTACAAGTATCAGAAAAACAGCCCACTGCTGTTTAACTGGGGCAGCCCACCCTGTATTGGCTCGTTATCACGGTGACCCTTCGGTGGAAGCCCTCAAGGGGTGCATTGGAGTCAGACCCCCACAATGCCATCTGCTTTAGAGCAATTCCTCTAGGATCACAGTCTTGTCCTTGTTTGGTTAAAACAGCGTTTGATAAGGCGCTGTGATGCTCCTGGCCCAGTTCTTGCAGGCATTTTCTAACTGACTGAGCGGTCGGCTCAGAATCGTCACAACTCGGGCGTTCTGTTGACCTAGTAGCACACAGCACACTGTCGAGTTAGCATTCATGTATGCCGGTGAAAAGGAACGATTCTCAACCCTTTATAGGGCACTCATTTAACTCATAGGCTGCCATTGACGGCGCTAGATGTACAATCCATTTTCACTTTGAGAAGTTGGCAGCGAAGGATCACACCCAGCATTCAAAACTAGTCCTCACAGTTTAAATGAATTGGACGTCTATTATTGTCAATGGCATCTGTGAATTACTGTAAATACTACCAGTGTTGTTAATAGTGGTGTTATAGTCTAACGGCGTTATTTTTTTCAGTAGTGAGTAATTAATTATTTTTCCTATCTTTGCAACGCCGTTACCGAGGATGTGAAGTGGGTGCGTTACTACAATTTGGTTGAATGAAGCGCGAGTTGTCTGATTTTGTCACACATCAGCTGCCTGCCTAGGAGAGAGCAGAGTGGAGGGTGGAGAAGGGAAGCGGGTGGTGACGCCGTTGCAAACGCGATGATGATTAGCCAGGTGGCCGGGTCATGCCCTGCTTCAATGCATGCTCTGGCAAACACAACAAGAGAGCAATAATGGTGACAGGCCAGTGAATTTCAAAGGTAGCGTACTCAAATTAGAATTATTATTTAATATTGTTACTTTACGGAATATTTAAGGATAGTGTACTGCTGACCAACACACAATGTCATGTGTGGAGGAAAAATGTGGAGGAACGGCTCACCAACATCAACACCTCATCCCCACCGTGAAGCATGGTGAAGGGAGCATCATGATTTGAGGCTGTTTTCCTGCCTCAGGTTCTGGACAACTTGCAATCATTAATGCAAGAAGGAATTCAAAGGTTTATCAGGATGTTTTGCTGGAAAACCTGAGGCCGTCTGTCAGACAGTTGAACCTAAAAAGAGGATAATGCTGTAACAAGACAATGATCCAAAAAACAGAAGTAAATCAACTTCAGAATGGTTTCAGAAGAACAAAATACACGTTCTGGAGTGGTCAAGTCAAAGTCCAGACTTGAACCCCATTCATGACAGACATCTCAGGAATCTGACTGAACTACAGCAGTTTAGTAGAGAAGAACGGGCCAAGATTAGTCCTGATCGATGTGCCAGACTGATCTTCAGCTACAAGAAGCGTCTGGTTAAAGTTATTGCTGCCAAGGGGGGCAAAATATTAAATGTGATGCTTCTCTTACTTATTTTCCCCCTTCTGTCATTGTTTGCATACTATCCTCATTAAAATACGAAAACCTTTAAATGTTTCGGTGGTTTTAGTTAAAGCAGACACTGTTTTTTTCATCTGTGTGATTTTGACAAAGATCAGATCACATTTTATGGTGATTTTATGCAGAAATGTGATAAATTTCAAAAGGTTCAGATACTTTTTCATCCCACTGTAGTGTTTATTTTAAAAAACAATCTGAAAAGATAAGTTTTGCATTGCATTGCAATCAATACTCTGCGTGAAAATTGTCTTATCTTTACCCGCAAAGCAATATTTCCGATAAAATAATTCAACGTTACTTATAAAACACTGAGTTTATGCTTCAAATATGACCATAAATATGTTCTGAATGGAATATGTATTTTTGTATTTTTCTGTACTGTTTCAACTACTTCATTCATCAAAAATATACATATATATATATACACATGTCCCAAAACAGCTTTCTTTACTTAAAGAAATTTGAACATTAGGTCTTTATCAAAAAAAAAAAAAAAAAAAAAAGTCTTATACTATTGCATCTTCTATCTCCTTCAAAAAAATAACTTGTATCTTATGACATAATGTTATTAATCTTGAATTTCCTTTTTTTTTCTTGTCCTGTCTTTTCTTCAGGGTCGCCATGTTAAAACGGGGCAGCTGGCGGCAATCAAGGTCATGGATGTCACTGGTGTAAGAAACACACTCCTACTCACACACGCTCTCACATAAACCGTCATCTCCCTTCGTTTTACCACCGTGTCATCTGATTAAGAGCGATGAGTCAGTCGCAGCGAGGAAAATTAGGACAGTCCAATCACCATGGTAATATTATCCGCCCGTTTTAGGGCAGCCGTGTGGTCTCAGGCGTGTCCGTTAAGAAAGACAGTTGGATCTCTGCTATATATAGAGACGACAACTGCTATTCAGTGCCACGATCAATTTCAGTGGCAGAAATGAGTTAAAAGTGACTGTAAATTGAGTTGTCGGCTGCTACAAAATGCTCTCTTTTGTTTTTCCTGTGTGTTTTTGTGCATCTTAGGACGAGGAAGAAGAGATCAAAGCAGAAATCAACATGCTGAAAAAGTACAGCCACCACCGCAACATTGCTACCTACTACGGCGCGTTCATCAAGAAGAACCCGCCAGGAATGGACGACCAGCTATGGGTGCGCTGTTGTTACTCAAATATTGTGGCCGAGATGGTCTTCAAAATAAAGAGGCGTGTTTAACATAATATAGGCTTGAAACGATACCAAAATACTGAATCGAGGGATGTCCTGATTGCATATTTTTGCGTCCGACTTACCTGATTTTGTAAATCTGCCGATACAGAGTCCCGATACCGAAAAAAGTATAAATCTTTTTTTTTTTTTTTTTAAATTTCCAGACATTTTACAGTACAGTACAGTACTGTTTGCAGTACTTCCTCTTCTGCTTTTTCCGAGAGTATAAAACGTATATATGTGTGTGTGAGTGTGTGTATGTGTGTATATATATATATATATGTATGTATATGTATATATATATATGTATGTATATGTATATATATATGCATGTATATGTATATATATATGTATGTATATATATGTATGTATATGTATATATATATATATGCATGTATATGTATATATATGTATGTATATATATGTATATGTATATATATATATATGCATGTATATGTATATATATGTATGTATATATATGTATATGTATATATATATATATATATATTTTTTTTTTTCCATTGTATTACATTATAAAAATGTTTTTTTTTTTTTTTGTTTTTTTTTTTTTTAATTATTAAAAAACACTCCTTTTCACCTGATTTTGATCCTCTGAAAAATGGTGCGACCGGCCTGATTTCCGATCTCATCATCGGATCGGGGACATCCCTAGCTGAATCTGTACAATATCAGCATAAAGTTTCTCGATACTGAAACCATACCATGGGAAACATCTCGTAAAACATTTTTTAAATATACTGTACAGTTGCACCTCAAGACACGAAATCGTTCTGGAGTGGCTTTCGTATTGAGATTTTTTCGTATAATTTACCAATGTTGTAAATCGCCAAATGCGTTCCAAGCTCAACTAAAACACCACATTAAATTTATAATAAGGGTAAAACCAGATTGAAATAAGAGCCAAATACATTTGAATCATATACCGTAATTTTTGCACTATAAGATGCACCTGACTATAAGCCGCCACCCACCAAATTTGACATGAAAACATCATTTGTTCATTGATAAGCCGTACTGGACTATAAGCCACAGCTGTCCTCATGGTTTGATGGGATATTTACACCAAAAGATATTAATCGGTAACACTTTATTTGACAGCGTCAACATACGACTGTCATAAATCCAAATGAACCACCATGAAGCTTTGAACCAATTGGCTCCAAAGCTTCATGGTGGTTCATTTGAAAAAGCTTCATTTGGCCATCACTACTCCCTTGGGGGAGACAGTCAACCTCTGCTGCCACCTGCTGTCAACACTGTTGTTGTCCAACATGCCTCCTAGCATGCATTGCAGCGCTACAAATGTAAATAACAATCAAAATTCATGTTTTGTGCTAATTTCTTCAATTACTGTTCCAGTTGTTTCATTAATTGCTAGTTATGGTATTTGGTAACACTTTATTTGACAATGGCGCCATAAGACTCATTCGACAATCATAATTATGACATAACACTGTCATGGGCATTAATGAATGCGAATAACAGATTTTATTTCGTGTGGTGCAGTGCTTCCTAACCTTTCCAAAGGTACCGAACCCCACGAGATTCACATATGCATATGCATATGCATGCAAAAACAATCAAATTTAAAATCAAAACCAATATATTTCACCCAATACCAAAGCGGATTCCCGTTCAATTTTCTTGTCATTTTGACAGCATGTTTTTAAACAGGTCAAAATTTGAGTCCACACTGCCCGTCAGTCTGTTATACTACTTCAAACGAAGTGTGAGTCAACGTTCCACTGAGCAAAACAGTTTCTCCTCCCATCAGATAGAGGACAAGCAGTTGAAAGAAACGGAATAAAGCTTGCAAATTGGGTGCAAGCCAGTCAAAAACGTAATCTAACACAGCAATTTGTTTAGATTTAGTCAGCATACGACAATAGGGCCCTACGGGTCCTTTGCCGAACCCCTTAGACTTATTCACTGAACCCCTGTGGTTCACTCGAACCCAGGTTAAGAACCACTGATTTAGCGCTATCCGGCAAATTAGCTCACTTTTGATTGGACGTAAAAGATCTGATCTGGGCATGAACGGAGTAGTGACATAATTTGCCGAATGACAACTAATGACATGTCATAAGCATTCAGTAATGCCCATGATAGTGTCATGTCACAATTATGACGGTCTTAAGACGACACTGTCAAATAATGTTACCTATCAACCAAAATAAATCAACAAATAAGCCGCAGGATTCAAAATGAAGGAAAAAAGTAGCGGCTTATAGTCTGAAAATTACGCTAATATACTTAACCGAACTCTTAATACCTGTAATGACGTAGAACATAATGCCCAAAATAAGGGGGAAAAATAAGACAAAGTGGAACCTTACCTTTTGATTGAGGCGACGTCCAAAAGCGAATGCGTTACCAATTTAGCAGACTATGTGTGAGTGTAAAAACACTTCGTCAAACAAAAAACAAGAGGAGACAACACCATCGCGCCTTTGCACGTCACCACATGACGTCAACCAAATTGAAACGGCAGGCCAATGGAAGAGCAGAATCATGTTACAGAGCATCATATTCTGACTAATAGGGCAGCCGGGTCATGTTACTGAGCATGTTGGGAAAGATTTGTGTGTGTGTGTGTGTGTGTGTGTGTGTTCAATGTATTTATTCAGATATACCATTGGAAAAAGATACATAACTCATGTTTTTTCACTTTTTTTCCCACCCAAAATATAATTAGAAAAAAAACTTTTATGTATATATATTTTTATCAATGGTTTTTAACATGTTACTGTCCCACCAAATTATTTTTAAACAACAGTAAAGTAGAAAAATGCTTGTCTTTATTAACTGCTTCATTGAGTGAGTCCACTCAAATCCGTTCAAGCTGCTCACTTACACACAATGAGTTGCCAGAGCAACCGTTTAACAAATTAAACGATGATTGACGCATGCGGTGCTTTGACGTTTTGGCTTCCAAAGCGTCTCTGGCAAGATCAAACCTTAGTCTTAAAATCATCGTTAACTTACCGATAGAAAGGAAGAACTATAGATGGATGAATGAAAGAAGGGAGGGAATGATAAAAAGTAGCAACAATGGAAGGACAAAAGGTACAATAAAAGCATGAAAGCAATGACGGAATTATAGAAATCAAGAAACGAAAGAAGTTGTTTACTATTCTTTAACAAAAGAAGTCATCGACTTCAGCGAGGTATTTCTTTTCTCGGCGCCGAATTGGGACACGGCGTCTCTAGGAAGAAAATGCGTTACGTTGTTCTTTCACACAGTGTCCCCACGGCCCACCACACGGATTAGCTCGTTTGTGTAAACAACACAACCCTTGAGCCAGCCGTTAATGCTGACAAAAATGTGACGCTGACCTCGCTGGGGATAAAGCAGCAGAGTTTCTGTCCTTAAAGATTTTGCGACCTACTAATATGGTGATGTTCTCGTGTTTGTTGTCCTCAGCTGGTCATGGAGTTCTGCGGCGCCGGCTCGGTGACAGATCTGATCAAGAACACGAAGGGGAACTCTCTGAAAGAAGAGTGGACGGCTTACATCTGCCGAGAGATTCTCAGGGTGCGTGTCATTCATATTTCTTACGCGGCCTCTAGTAATTGACGGCGAGCGGGGCGGTGCGCGACTCGCTGATGTTCATCTGGCGTGTTTGCGCTGAGGGCAGCGTTATCCCCACCGCATCTCGTCTGTTATCTAGACTCAAACACTGGCGGTTTTATATATTTTTTCCCTCTTCCTCGCCTGTCTACAATTGCTTCTGCTTCCTTTTTCACCCCTTGACACCGCTCTACCAATATACAGTAGCGCAAATAAGTATTTAGTCAACCACCAATTGTGCAAGTTCTCCTACTTGAAAAGATTAGAGAGGCCTGTAATCAAAGAAAACAGAAAATTGCATTGATTTTTAAAGAAATTATTTCCAAATTACAGTGGAAAATAAGTAATTGGTCACCTACAAACAAGCAAGATTTCTAGCTGTCAAAAAGGGTCTAACTTCTTCTAACGAGGTCTAACGAGGCTCCATTCGTTACCTGTATTAATGGCACCTGTTTTAACTCATTATCGGTATAAAAGACACCTGTCCACAACCTCAGTAAGTCACACTTCAAATTCCACTATGGCCAAGACCAAAGAGCTGTCGAAGGACACAAGAGACAAAATTGTAGACCTGCACCAGGCTGGGAAGACTGAATCTGCAATAGGTAAAACGCATTGTGTAAAGAAATCAACTGTAGGAGCAATTATTAGAAAATGGGAGACATACAAGACCACTGATAATCTACCTCGATCTGGGGCTCCATTCAAGATCTCATCCCGTGGCGTCAAAATGATAACAAGAACGGTGAGCAAAAATCCCAAAACCACACGGGGGGGACCTAGTAAATGACCTACAGAGAGCTGGGACCACAGTAACAAAGGCTACTATCAGTAACACAATGCGCCGCCAGCAACTCAAATCCTGCACTGCCAGACGTGTCCCCCTGCTGAAGAAAGTACACATCCAGGCCCGACTGCGGTTCGCTAGACAGCATTTGAATGATCCAGAAGAAGACCAGGAGAACGTGTTATGGTCAGATGAAACCAAAATAGAACTTTTTGGTAGAAATGCAGGTTCTCGTGTGTGGAGGAGAAAGAATACTGAATTGCAGCCGAAGAACACCATACCCACTGTGAAGCATGGGAGTGGAAACATCATGCTTTGGGGCTGTTTTTCTGCAAAGGACGACTGATCTGTGTAAAGGAAAGAATGAATGGGGCCATGTATCGAGAGATTTTGAGTGAAAATCTCCTTCCATCAGCAAGGGCATTGAAGATGAGACGTGTCTGGGTCTTTCAGCATGACAATGATCCCACCACGCAGCCAGGGCAACAAAGGAGTGGCTTCGTAAAAAGCATTTCAAGGTCCTGGAGTGGCCTAACCAGTCTCCAGATCTCAACCCCATAGAAAATCTGTGGAGGGAGTTGAAAATCCGTGTTACCAACGACAGCCCCAAAACATCACTGCTCTAGAGGAGATCTGCATGGAGGAATGGGCCAAAATACCAGCAACAGTGTGTGAAAAGCTTGTGAAGAGTTACAGAAAATGTTTGGCCTCCGTTATTGCCAACAAAGGGTACATAACAAAGTATTGAGATGAACTTTTGGTATTGACCAAATACTTATTTTCCACCAGGATTTGCAAATAAATTCTTTAAAAATCAAACAATGTGATTTTCTGTTTTTTTTTTTTTTTTTTTTCACATTGTCTCTCATGGTTGAGGTTTACCCATGTTGACAATTACAGGCCTCTCTAATGTTTTCAAGTGGGAGAACTTGCACAATTAGTGGTTGACTAAATACTTAATTGCCCCACTGTGTGTATATGTATATATATACATATATATATATATATATATGTATATATATACATATATATATATATATATATATATGTATATATATGTGTATGTATGTATGTATATAAAATTAAAATTATCTCGTTAACGGGCGGAAATTAATTTTTTAAATTAATCACGGTAAAATATTTGACACAATTAACGCACATGTCCCGCTCAGACAGTATTCTGCCTTTTGGTAAGTTTTACAGCAAGGCTTTTTGTGCTGTCTAACAGCGAACTCTTGTGGTCGCTTTGCGACATGGTTTATTGTTTTCTTGCCAGTTCAATATGGCTGTTGTGCTTATATGATCCTCGGACAAGATTTGTCCGTAAGTATGGTTGTAGTAAAGAATGTACATATTATGTTAGTAAGCGAAATGTTATATTTTTTGTATGAGACGCTTTTTGTTTATGTTTAGTGAACCTGTATAGCGTGCTAAGCTAATGTTGTTGCTAATGCAATGCATGTGTACTTTTTTTTGTAGTTTTACGATGGTCTAAAGAGGACAATGGTTTGAGGCCATTTTATTAATAAATCACATGAAAAAGGAAGAAGTCTGATTATTAAGGCGTCGTTCACTAGTTGTCTAGCTTTGGAAAAAGTAGACGCTTCGGAGTGAGGACAGCATAGACAGATTTAAATGACAGTAGAGTGAAATGCCCACTACAGTCCTTATGTACTGTATGTTGAATGTATATATCCATCTTGTGTCTTATCTTTCCATTCCAACAATTGATTTTACAGAATATATATATAATTTACAGAAAAATATGGCATATTTTATAGATGGTTTGAATTGCGATTAATTGCGATTAATTACGATTAATTCATTTTTAAGCTGTAATTAACTCGATTAAAAAATTTAATCGTTTGACAGCCCTAATATATATATATATATATATATATATATATATATTTTTTTTTTTCTTTTTCTTCTGTGTGTGTCATATATATCTTGCTCTGACCCATTCACTAAGTGTTTGAAGTTACTGACTGCATCATTTATCGCTCCGCTATTGCAGTAGGGTTGCTATCAAGAGAACTGATGTGCACTTTATGAAAAATGAACATGATCATTCTCTACCAGCCTAGCGAATGAGTTAAAAAAAAAAAAAAAAAAAAAGCTTTTATTGAGGTGTCGGTTGGCAACACAAGGACATGAGGTCCTCTTGAAAATGAGGCTCTTTCCATCTTGGTAATCATCTCCACTTGGCTTGTGGCTCTGGCGTCCTTCACCAAATGACTGTGTGTGTGCACGTGTGTTGTGTGTTCAGGGCCTGACTCATCTCCATCAGCACAAGGTCATCCACCGAGACATCAAGGGGCAAAACGTCCTGCTGACGGAGAATGCCGAAGTCAAACTAGGTGGGTGGCTACACGTAAAAGCTTCTCACTAGTTGGACTGGCCAGTAGTACCAAACTTCGAAAACTGTGTGTTTGTGAAAAATGTGATTACCGTATTGGCCCGAATATAAGACGGTGTTTTTTGCATTGAAATAAGACTGAGAAAGTGGGGGTCATTATATATTTGCGGTCTAGACATTATACCCATTCACGACGCTAGATGGCGCCAGATATCATTGAAACGAATGCTGAACTTGAGTAATGTTCTGTCATGACAGATCTCAGCTACTCTCAAGTTTAACCAGTTTGCATTATTTTATTGCAATGTTTTTCCTTATTCAGATTTGTTTCAAGACTACAGTTAGTTAGACCTCACTTTGATGGTTAATGCAGTTATTGCAATTTTGTTGTTTTATCACAATAGATTGGTTTATTTACATTTCAAAAACCAGAAGCCATTCATTTACAAATGTGATTACACTTTAGTTGACATATTTAAAGGTTCAGATATTAAGATTTGAATGAGGCAAAATGACATGCTTTTTCTTTCAAATATATTGTTCTAATCATTTTTATCAGATGTACTGTAATTCTTTATAGAAATTAATTTGGTGTTCAAAAAATCTTTTTTTCAAACTTCAGTCTTGAAAAAGAGGGGATCGTCTTATAATCAGGGTGGTCTTATATTCTGGCCAATACGGTAAGTGGCGACATTTTCTGTATTTTTCGGGCTAGAAGTCACTATCCCACCTGTAAAAAGAAAAATTCATCATGAAGAAGAAGAAAAACATGCCACACTGGACCAGGGGTGTCAAACTCATATTTGTCGCGTGTAATGGTTTTCCTTCGGAGGGCTGCCGCTATTCAACACAACTATTTTGATAGTTGATGAATGGTTCAACTTTGTTGACTTAAAAATGGATCTAACTCAAATCCCCACCCCCTTGTAAAACTCAGTCACAGTCAACCTGTGACAGTGATTGAGTGAACGAACGATTTATGGATGATGGGAGAAGTTAAAAAATTCTGAATTTGCACTACTACAACTGGCAATAGACCGTTTAAAAAAATTTTTTTTTTTTTTTTAATGAAATGTTTATTATTTGTTTTTTTTTTTTAAAGTGAATTTCATCAACAAGCAGACAGAGAGGGTTTTAGTAGTAACAGCGGAGCGTTGAAGCTTTTGTGGCGATGAATAAGCAGTCGTTTACATCATAAGCGGATTTTAAGAGGGGGGGCCAGGCCACTCCTGATGGACGAAAAGTGTAATTGCATGTAAATGACTTTCCTACATATATAGAAGTTGTAAAGCAATAAAACTGCAAAAAAAAAAAAAAAAAATGAATGAAGTGAACAAAAAAAAAAAAAAAAAATTATAATGGGTCAAAATTATTTTTTTCGAACAGATCATGTGACTAGCAACTTAGACGGTCATTTGCTTTGCATATAATTTTCAACAAAAAAAAAAAAAAAATAGAGAAGGGCACTTTTATTTTTCAAATGATTTTTTTCTTTGATTGAAAATATTTTTTTTGATTGACACAACTTTTTTTGGGGACAAATGATTTAGGCACATGTCCTACTCGTAATATGGCCCAAACACAAAAAGGATTGCTTCAATCAAAGAAAACTTTTTCAATGAAAAATTCAGTGTTCAAATGCAAATTTTTCAATCTCAAATATTTTTTTGCATTCAAAAACGTTTTCCATGATTGAATTTTTTTTTTTTTTTTTGATTGAAGTGATTTTTCTTTTTGAAAATATATTTTTTGAAGCAACTGTTTTTTTTTATTGAATAATAAAGACAAATATGTCCTAGCCAAAATGTGACCCAAACACAAATCAACATTACTTCAATCAAAAAAGTTGCTTCAGTCAAAAAAAAATAAAAATAAAAAATAAATCAAAGAAAAATAGCTTTCACATGCATTTTTTGTTTTTTTTGTTTTAAATTTATTGTTGCATTCAAACATTTTTTTTTTTGATTGAAGCGACTTTTTTGGGGTTGAAAATATATATTTTGATTGAAGCAACTTTTTTTGATCAAATAATAAAGACACAAATCTACCTCATATGGCTCCCCCCAGGGGATACAATTTTTGACTGGGGTAACTACATTAGCACGACACCAGCGGGCGTACCATATTCAATGGATGACGATCTTGGCGAAAAGTATTGCCTAAGCAGCCTGATTTAGAATTCCCCTCTAGAATGATGGGAAACAAAAAATGCTCATTGTCAACTTATTATTAGAAATATTCTTTATAATATTCTAAATTTTATTGCTGACACTGCGTTTCGGGGTCATCAACGTGTTGTGCCCCCCACTGCCCCAAAAGTCAAACTCCGCCTATGGTTTACATTCAGTTGGGTTCTCAATATTATCCAGATGTACGAAAGATTTTTGTGGTTTTGAAACCGTGACGTTTTCATACCATAATGATTACTCCTTGGTCGTGTTGTAAAATAACGTTATTTTTAATGTACAAATATAATTCAGAGCAGAGTACACATAAATCGCAGGACCAAACAAACTTTGAAAAAAGCCCCATTTATGTCCCGATATTATGGTACATCTCCTACATTTCTCCTCGTAGTGGACTTTGGCGTTTCGGCCCAGTTGGACCGCACGGTGGGAAGGAGGAATACGTTTATCGGGACGCCATATTGGATGGCCCCAGAGGTGATCGCCTGCGACGAGAATCCCGACGCGACGTACGACTTCAAGGTACTGCGGCAGTCTCTCGTGTTGGACCTGCAGTTCATAGCGTGATGTGGGTCACCTTCTAGACTGATGTAGTTGTCTCGTTACAGAGCGATTTATGGTCACTGGGCATCACGGCTATCGAGATGGCTGAAGGAGCACCACGTAAGCAAAGTCCCCTCTATAAGCATGATCTATATTGGATATACAAGGCCACTCCTTACCCGTTTTTTCATTACCTCATTCAAAGCCATTGACAGAGATAGACGTCAAATCTAGTTGAACTGGGATGGCTGCCATTGAATGATGATATTTCAGTGCCATTGATGACGATAGACGTTCAGATCATTTGAACAGCCTTCGATCGCAGTCAGCACTCCCTGTCCAAAAGGGATTGGACGTCTAATGCTGTCATTGTCTGTCAGTGAGTTACTGGTAGATTGATCTCAAATCAGTCATTTGCTAAAGGGAGGTTGGAGTAATGTGATGCTAAAATCATTCATTTTCTGAAGTGAATCTGGAATAAAGAGCTTGCTAAATGAAATAAAACTTGTTTTTCAAAGAGAATTTTGCATTTGAATATAGATGTAATTTTATAAAATTTTCTGAAACGAGATTATTCCAAAATAAGTAATTTTCTAAAGTTAGCCTATAATGAGATCACTCTAAAATTAGCCATTTTCAAAATAAAGTCTGGAACAAAAAATGGTAGTTTTTCAAAGGGGGCCTAGAACTACAACATTAGTTAGAAAAAAAACTAGTTTTCTTAAGGGAGTCTGGTATTAGGACATTTTCAAAAATCTGTCATTTTTAAAAGATGGTGAATGAGTTTAACTTGAAATCTTTTTTTTTTTTTTTTTTTTTAACCCTTAAATACCTGCAACATGAAGCAATTATCGGAGAATCCCAAAATTTGAAAAATAAGGTCCTAATTAAACCTTTTTTTTCAAATTTGTAGAAAGAAAAGTCAAAAGGAATATCGGTAACCCTTGCTAAATCCTGTTTAATTTGTTCATGGAACTGATGGATGTGTTGACTTGCAGCCATCATTTTAGGTGTATCAAATGTGATACATTTGGCAATATAGGGTTAACAGGAGTCTGGAATGAGGGGAGTGGTCTAAATAACGTTGTCCGATATTATCGGGTAGCCCATAATATTGACCGATAAAAGCATTTTAAAATGATATCAAGTAATATTAACACCGGTTTTTCATTATCTGTTTTGGGCCAATATGCACGTTGCCTTCAAAGTGAATGTAGAAGCCGCCTGTCTTTGTACAAGGGCTGGTCACAGCTTAACACAGCAGTTATGCTTATTGACCAGTAGATGTCTCCAAACTAAGATGTTTGGGATTTTGTTATGTGAGCAGACCATTTGCATTTATGGTGCAGAAATTAAATGAACAATAAATGATTGAAAAATAATGAATATGTTAAATCCACGACCGTATATATCCGTATGGATTTGATATCAGTATCCGATTTTTGGAGTTGGACATTATCGGGATATCGGTATTGGTTAAAAAGTCATTATCGGACAACTCTAGGCTAAAATATGTCATTTTCTGAATGACATTTTAAATAAGAATTGCTCTGACTGGCAAATACCGGATTATATTGACAAAAATAAACGAACAAACGCTGATTAAAACTTGTGTTCATTAGGTGGTGCTAACAAAATGTATCATTCTGTTTTCAAAACTTATATTTATGACTCATCCCAGCAATGCAGCCTGAGGATGGCTTGACATGCTCAAACTTTGTCATACAGTAAACGTTTTGTCAGAATTTCGCTTGTTTTCACACGCGCAAAAACAATGACCCAACACCCTGCTGTTTCATGTGTGACCCTGCAGCGCTGTGTGACATGCATCCCATGAGAGCCCTCTTCCTCATCCCGCGAAACCCTGCGCCAAGACTCAAGTCAAAGAAATGGTGAGAAATGTGTTCAACTGCATTACACTGAGAGACATTTAGAATATTCTTGCTACTTGCGTGCCCAAATTATTTCAATGGACAGGTCAAAAAAGTTCCAGCTGTTCATTGAGAGCTGCCTGGTAAAGAGCCACGGACAGAGACCCAGCACAGAGCAGCTCCTCAAGCACCCTTTCATCAGGGACCTCCCCAACGAGAGGCAGGTCCGCATCCAGCTCAAAGACCACATCGATCGCACTAAGAAGAAGCGAGGTGAAAGGGGTGAGATTTGCAGAAAAATATTTTTCAAAAGTGCTACATTAAAGGCTTATAGGGCAAGTGACTATATTTGGTAATTTACCGTAATTTCCCGAATATAAGGCACACCTGTGTATAAAGCGCACCCCAAATTTACTTGTAAAATCTAGGGGAAATTATTGTACACGTTTATAACGCGTACCCTAATTTTAGCACTAATAAATAGAAGAATACAAGAAAACAGAGCTTGTGTACAGATACAGAAATGTCATTTTACTGACTGGTGAAACACAGCACAAGCATAACACATTGGTAGTTCAAAACATTACCATAAACTGACAATATTTACAGTAATAATAAGATTTGACAACTTCTCCAATTTACCAGAATCTAGCAGAAAACAAAACAGATGTGCCTTTTCTTTTAAAGGCTGCTGTATAACTTGCTCGTTTCATCATGATGAATAAATGTTTCTTCCATGGATTGATACCGTAAAATAAAAGTGACAACGTAAGTCGGAAATCCATGAGAGCTCATTACTGTCAACACTACAGTAACAATAGGAACTATTGTTATTTGGGTTTGAGTTTCCCGAGGTACAGATATAGTTGACGGACACAGGAAGTCTGTGTGCTTACGTTTGTTATGGTCCGAGTTGCAGAGCTGCAATAAACGTTGACTCAAAAGAGTTCAAGAAACTAAATTTTGTGCTTTATGAAGAGTGAAAGGAGCAGAATTTTACGCAGACGAAAGCATTCGGCCGATTAGAGTGAAGTATTACCGAAACAAAATTGTGAAATCACCGTACCGTAATGGTCGGCAACGGGTCGCCGCATACGTTTCTTCAACACAACGTGGCCGTGTCAATAAAAAAAAGAAATCGGTTTATATATATATATATATATATATATATATATAAGGGCTGTCAAAATTATCGCGTTAACGGGCGGTAATTAATTTTTTAAAATTAATCACGTTAAAATATTTGACGCAATTAACGCACATGCCCCACTCAGACAGATTTAAATTACAGTACAGTGAAATGCCCACATGTTAATTGTGTTTTATGGAGTTTTGCTGCCCTCTGCTGGCGCTTGGGTGCGACTGATTTTATAGGCTTCAGCACCCATGAGCATTGTGTAAGTAATTATTGACATCAACAATGGCGGGCTACTAGTTTATTTTTTGATTGAAAGTTTTACAAATTTTATTAAAACGAAAACGTTAAGAGGGGTTTTAATATAAAATTTCTATAACTTGTACTAACATTTATCTTTTAAGAACTACAAGTCTTTCTATCCATGGATCACTTTAAGAGAATGTTAATAATGTTAATGCCATCTTGTTGATTTATTGTTATAATAAACAAATACAGTCCCTATGTACCGTATGTTGAATGTATATATCCATCTTGTGTCTTAGCTTTCCATTCCAACAATAATTTACAGAAAAATATGGCATATTTCATAGATGGTTTGAATTGCGATTAATTGCGATTAATTACGATTAATTAATTTTTAAGCTGTAATTAACTCGATTTAAAAAATTTAATCGTTTGACAGCCCTAATATATACAGTGGGGAGAACAAGTATTTGATACACTACCAATGGGTTTTCCCATTGGCAGTGTATCAAATACTTGTATATGTAATATATATATATTTCTGTCTCCATCCATGTACCCGTTTATAATGCGCACCATCATTTTACAAGTTGATTTGGGGGTAAAAGAAAGTGCGCGTTATATTCGGAAAATTACGGTAACAAACAAGAAACAACACTAGAAAGACCTATCGTCTCCATAGGTGCATATCATATTTAGGGTCATGCATTCCACTATATTAAAGGGATCCTCGGATAGAAAGGCTTGCAGTTCTTAAAAGATAAACGTTATTATGAGTTAAAATAATTTGATACTATAACCCATCGTAATGTTTTCGTTTTTGTACGATTTGTAAAACTAGTTTAACTAGTACTTCGCCATTGTTGATGACGTCGCAGGGCGGTGATGTCACATACAGTAGTTATGCTGCCGGGCTTCCAGAGTGTGACTCTAGCGACATAAACATGTCATCTGTTCAACACTTTCAATTTGAACCCGAGAGGAACATTAATGAATATGACAGCCCTGTCAATATTTCACAAAACGAGCAGCAAAAGCAAAATGAACAGGAAAGACAGGATGAGATGAGACGAGAGTACCAAAAAAAACAAGTGTTCTGCCAAAATGCTACACTGGCGAACTGCCTACATAAGGCGAATTTGACACCCAAAATACTACCGTGCACTTTCTGCACGTTTTGTTTAGATGCGTACAGACAGAACATACTAAAGATGCCTTAAGAAAATACTTAAATGTAGTAATATCAAATAAGGGTGGTTTAAATATGCTACATGACTAATGTGATCAACATATCAACAATCTGCTTTAAAGCTACCGCTAGAAAACACAATGCTTAAAAATACGAGAGGGAAACACATGAAAAAAGTATTTTGAGGCAATGAAAAGGTAATAAAAGACTCAATAAAAACACAAATAGTAAGTACTCGTGCACATGTGTTGGACGTCTCGCCGCATAGAAGGAATTGGAGTAACCCGGTAGTGTTCGTTTAGTCACAGTGACAATGTACGTCATCACACCGAGCGTCCATTGCGCGCAAAAAACATGGCGCCCTCCATAGGTCAAAACATGTACTGAATATTATTGATTTTTAAATCAATGGCAATGTTTTATATATTTCTAATAACATATTTTAGTAAAATAGATAATTGTGGCTTATTAGAGCGTATAAGTCTTTAAGTCCGAGGTTCCCTTTAACATTTGGTATACAAGTGTGTCCTACATGTGTCAAAATCTGATGTCCACATACATGCCTCATGTAGGCCACACTTGATCCAAAATGTGATGTCCATGTATGTGGACGCTAGGTCTTTACGGGGGATTTAAAAATTTATTTATTTATTTATTTATTTTTTTTTAAACCTGTCCTGTTCAGCTGTTTGACACGGAGAATGGAATTCTAAGTGTTCGGTTGGTCTGAACATTTTTAATGTTTCACATTGAGAGTATGACATACTCCCATTGTGATCATTCAACATACCTCATTTATTATGACAAAGCAGCGAACAGGCAGGGGGTTATGGGGGAACAGAAAAAAAATAAATACAAGAAAGAAAAGAAAAGCATCAACAGGAAATACATTGAACGCCTACGCTAACTATTAATATGTTGGCGCTATTGTCAGCTAGATGTATTTCAGGTTGACACCATGTGGGGGGGCCTGTTGACCAGGGAAAGAAGGGGGGGACTATAAGCTAAGTGATTGGGGTAGAGTGTACACAAATCAGTACTGTGATCTAGAACCCAGTAATTGTGTGAATCCCTTGTAAGTGTAAGCCCATTGGGAACTGACCCTTTGCCGCCCCACCATAAATCCCGGCACTGGGACCCCTTTATGGGGATTTTCAAATGACCAAAAATATGGCAGTGCCCTGCGATTGGCTGGCAACTGATTCAGAGTGTACCCTGCCTACTGCCCATTATTAGCTGGGATTGGCTCCAGCACCCATGTGACCCTCGTGAGGATAGGCGGCTCGGAAAATGAAGAAATGAAAAAATAGGACTGTCCCAAACGATTCTCCCGATTACTCTGCCGGTTTTTTTAACAATTCGTCGACTAGTCCAATAATTTTTTTTACCAACTTTCATTTTCCTAATCTTGCATTTGAATTTCTTTATTAAAATAAAAAATAAAAAAAAACAAAACACATAAATAGCAATAAGAAATCACAAATAAACAATAAGGTCAAACGCTTATGGCTATAACTAGTGCAAAAGAATGGGATGTAAACAGATTCAGAACACTGACTTCACTTTCTCAATAGGATTCAAAACAATTATTACTTTCTCTTTTTGTGGTATGTCTACAATGCTCCAGCATTAGAGTGAGCACCACCAGAGTAGCTAAATAGATGTCACGTATCACTGGAGTGAAGTACGTGACCAAAACTTAATGATGCATGTTGATACGACGCTACGACGGAGTATTAGGCAAACAAACAAAAAAAAAAAAACAAACAAAAAAAAACATTTTAAAAATGTAAATAATGTAGCTTTGAGGCTCTATGCACTTTCCATACATGTACCTTAGCTGGGAGCTACGATGAAGTAGAAATTCTTCTATTTGTAATAATTTGATGTAGATGAAGTAAAATATAGATTTCTTTATTTCTAAAACCGTCTCTAAAACACAAGATGCTTTCAATATTGTTGATTTTAACGGAGGCGGCAACGCGCTACGTATAACACGTAGCTGCTTATTCAGCTACATTAGCCCCCTAATACTCCGTCGTACGATGCACATAAAGGCAACTTCCAATAAAAAATGTCTTTATTTGGACCTACGATCTGCCAGCTTGTCGTCTCCTGTCGTCTCCCAAAATTATACTAGGGGGACGGCGCTTCAGGCTTTCGTTCATGGCAGATGTGCTGCCATGGTATGCAAACTCGACAAATTGCAGAGACTACTACACATCCATGCTTTGGACACTCTGGTCTGCTTTTTGGGCTTTGTGCCGCTTTCCCCACTTGCATCCCGAGTGTCCACCATTATCGACTTTCCATGCATCTTTGTATGTTTTTTTAATTTGGCTTTAACCGTCGACGGGATGCTGTGCTAGTCGACATATTTACGTCATCGTCGGGACGGCTCGAGCCAAAAATAGTCACTTGCCCTGTAAAGTCGGTCGAATTTTAAAAAAAGAGCCTGAAATAAAAAGCTCTCTTTAAATTCGGCCATTTTCTGAAGGTTAAAATCACTCAATCTGGGACTTTTAAATGAAAGAGGTTCTAACCAACTTATCCTTAGGAACAAAATGTTTTTTTTAAGAAAAACTTGTTTTTAAGACTCATTGTAGCAAAGCAGCCCCGAGGACGACGTCACGTACTCAAATTTTGTCAAACAGTAAACATCCAGTGACAGACCTCAGTTCCGCTTAAAACCCACCGAATGATGGCCTCGCCACACACGCCGCTGCTGCGTCATTACCAAGCAGATTAATCGCTTCACGACACAAGCGCTGCAGGCCGGTCGATGATGTATAGAAATGTCAGATTTTTTTTGCAGAGGTTTCTTTTTTTCCTTACACAGCCCCTCTTTTGCTAAAGGCGCAGTTTGGAACGTAATGTGTCCAAGTCCCCTTTTCTCTGCCACTGTAAAAATTGAGTTTTGTACTCACAAAGTGACTCAAAGATTTCCAAAAATAAGGGGGAAAAAATATCTGAGAATGTTGGATTAAAAAAAAAAAAAAGAAAAATATTTGGAGAAAGGTAGAGAAAAACAACAACAGGCTAATGTATGTGTATGTTTATAAGAAAATAAAAAGGAATTGGAACGTTAAAATAATTCAAAAACATGACTCAAAACAAAATTTCAATTTGTATGTTTGTTCGATTAAAAATGATTAACAAATGACACAAAATCTACAAAAATAAAAACCATTTCATTAAAAATGAGAAAAATGCCAAAGAAAATTACAAAGAAATACAAAAACATAATTAAAATAATATGTAACATAGGTTAAAAATATTTAAATCAGAATGCAATATTGTAAACAAAATATAAGTACAAGATGTACTAGATGACAAATGTAGTATAATGTTGAAAAATATTCAAAGAAAAGTATTTACCGTAATTTTCGTACGATAAGCCGCTACTTTTTTCCCTCATTTTGAATCCTGAAGCTTATAGTCCAGTGCGGCTTATTTGTTGATTTATTTGGGTCAATAGGTAACATTTTATTTGAAAGTGGCATCATAAGACTGCCATAAGACTGTCATAATTATGACATGACACTATCATTGTAATAAATGAATGCATATGACAGATGTCATTAAGTGTCATCCGGCAAATTACTGTATATCACTAACTCCATTTATGTCCTGCTATGATCTTTTACATCCATTCAAAAGTGAGATAATTTGCCGGATGACACCTAATGACAGCTGTCATAAGCATTCATTAATGCTCATGGCAGTGTCATGTCATAATTATGATGTTCTTATGACAGTCTTAAAGCGCCACTGTCAAATAAAGTCTTACCAGATACCATAACTAACAATTAATGAAACAACTGGAACAGTAACTGAAGAAATAATTAGCACAGAACATGAATTTTGATGTTAATTAGATTTGTAGCGCTGCAATGCATGCTAAGAGGCATGTTGGACCAAAAAAGTATTGACTAGCAGGTGGCAGTAGAGGTTGACTGTGTCCCCCAAGGGATCAGTGATGGCCAAATGAAGCTTCTTGACGCAATGAAGCTCTGCAGTCAACTGGTCAAAGCTTCATGGTGATTCATTGGACAGTTGCCACGTTTACATGGAGCCAAATATTCCAATTACAATCGGAATATTTGTTCAAACCGAATAAATGTGTTCCATATAAACACCTCATTCGGAATGAACAGGCCCAAACCGAATGGAATTTCATTCCGATTCACAGGGGTGGAATATTCCTTTTCCCAAACCGATTAGAAGTAAAATTATATCATGTAAACAGGGAAGCGGAATGGTGTCTGGTTGCGTTCTTTCTGCACATGCTCCGTACTGACGTGGTGACGTCACTTGGTGACGTAAGTAACGTCACTTGCAACATGGCTTCCAAGCACACGCACAGCGCACCCACACAACTTTTTAAATGAACGGCGTATCATTCTGAAGTTTTGTTTCCACTCGAAAAGTTAAAACAGCAGCTGATCTGACGTTGATCTCCATGTTTTGCATCGTGACGCTTTTTTTTGATTAATCTGCGCATGTCAGACGGCAGTTGTCAAACGTCCTTTCGGAATAAAGGCAGACACATGTAAACGCTGGATCGGAATAGATGAAGTGACATGTAAACAGCTGATGTGAAATTTCCATTCGGAATGATTTGAATCGGTATGAATAAAAGTCAGCATGTAAACGTGGCTAGTGTTATGATACGCTGTCAAGTAAAAACGTACTGGGAACCTTTTATTTTAGCATTTTCTATTCAAAATGCTCTTCATACATGACTACAATAATCTTCATTTTACATACGTTATGAGGCAATGAAAAAATAGTAACGCAGAGACACTAAGAAAACTAACTTAGATTACTCATTACTGAAAAAGTAATCAGATTACAGTAATGCATTACTAACTAACGCATTACTGAAAACACTGGTCAGTTCATCTACTGTACATTATTTTTTTTCTTTGATATTAAAACGAACACAATGTTATGCAGAGTTGTACTCATAATAATAACAATTCTATATACAAATGATACTACAGTATATTTCCAGTGGCGGCAGAGAGTTGGGGGGGCGCGGAACGTTTACGTCTTCCTGTGGGGGGCGTAACAGAAAATAATTGAGAAGCACTGCCTTAATCCAATAGAAAATCTTTGGATGGGTCTGAAACTCAAGTGTTTCTCAACGACGAAACCTGACAGATCTAGAGGAGATTTGTGTGGAGGAATAGGCCAAAATCACTGTTTCCATATGTGAAAAACTGGTGACAAACTACAGAAAGCGTCTGACCTCTGTAATTGCAAACAAAGGTTTCGACACTAAATATTAGCACTGATTTTCTCAGGGGTACAAATACTTCTGAACTCGAGTAAATTACCAATAAATTATTGAAAATCATACAATGTAATTTAAGGACTTGTTTTTTTAGATTGTGTCTCTATAAGTGGAAATTCATCTATGATTGAAATTTCAGACCTCTACCTATTTTCTAAGTGGGTGAAATTGCAAAATCACAAGTGGTGCAAATACTTCTGCTCCTCACTGTATTTGACGGAAAATTCAAGAAATATACTTGTTCAAAATGAACAAAATTAAAAGGAATACCAAAAAAACAATATCACAGCAAAAATATGTGACAGACAAAATTTTAATAAATACATAAATTTGAGCTGTCCCGACTAGTCGACATAGTCGATGACGTAAATCCGTCGACGAGCTCAACATCCCGTCGACGGTTAATGAAGGGTTAAAAAAAATATATGGGTGGAAAGTTCAGAATGTCGGACGCCTGGTATGCAAGTGGGGAAAGCGGCACAAAGCCAAAAAAGTGCACAAGAGAGTCCAAAACATTGACTTATTTTTAAAGAAACAAAGGAGGGTACACTGTTGTGTTCTGTCTCTACAATGCCAAGCTTGGCTGCACGTCGGCCGTGAATGATAACGACAGGAGATTGTAAGTCCATCTAACTACCTAATGACATGTTTTATTAAAGTTGCTAAGCCTGTCGCAATATGCAATGAGTCTATTTATCGCATGGTAAATAAAAATGAGGGCGGTCATTTTCACGGCTGTTTTTTATCGCTGCGCGCGCGTGTGTGTGCATCCATTTGTGCGTGCGTGCTGATGGCATATGAGACTCCAGTTCTTTTCTCTCATAAACACGCTGTAGAATTAAAGTTCAGACATACAAAATAAGAAAACACATCTATATTAAACACTATATACGTTAGCATTGCTACATTGAGGTGAATGGGGAAAAAAGACGACCTTCTTTAGCCGGCTATAAAACAAGCAGCCTTTTCCAAAACTTGCGGTTAAAAGGTGACACTTCAAACATGAAAAATCGCTGGTTAACAGCATTTGCAAAAGGAAAAAAAATCTATTATTGACACCACATGCAATCACATAAAGTGTTTTTTTGCGGAGTGTACAGCTTAAATTAGCGGTTTAGCGAACGTACTTCCGGTGAACATTTCAAAATTCTGGAGTTAATCCCACATACTTCAGATTCTAAACTAAGAATACCTTTAAAATGACACCCTTAATGAAAAGTCTGATTGGCAATGAATAATTATTATTATACTATTATTTGTAGTACTGCAGTATACTATAATATTAATGCTAGGTATTTTTTTAAGAATCGTTTTGAATCATGTTGGAAAGGTGAAGTCAGTGTTCTGAATCTGTTTACATTCTATTCTTTTGCACAAGTGAATTCTATCAGCATTTGAAATCATTGTTTATTTGTGATTTATTATTGTTATTCATCTGTTTATTTGTACTTCAATAAAGAATTTAAGTGTTCCAAAATGTTTTTGTGAATTGATGAGCGTCAACAAAAATTTCATTGCTAAATTAGTAAAAAAAAAAAAAAAAAAAAAAAAAAGAAAAAGATTAGTCGACTAATCGTAAAAATATTCGGCTGACTAATCGTGAGAAAATAAGTCGTTTGGGACAGCCCTAACATAAATGCTTGACAAATGTACAACATGCCTAAGCAAAATTAAAACCATACGAAACAAAATGTTGAAATACAATAAAACCTGACAAAAAAATCGACAAGATACACATGACAACAAAAATTCCATTACAAAGAGTACGAAACCGTCAGACAATATCATATAAATATAAGATCATAGACAAAAAATATCAAAACGTGATGCAAAGAAGGATTAGAATAGCTTAAATGAAGCCTCAATTTTGTCTGTTGTCCTTGTCCTGTGTTCTTCACGCTGAGAAATGTGATCTTTGTATTCTGAAAGCGGCTCAAGGGGGGGAAAGAAAAGTTGAGTTGAGGATTTGCTCATGTCAGAAGCGTACTGGTTTTCAGTGACGAGCGTGTGAACAAGAACATGGCTTTGATCTCGGCAGGTGACTGTTATATTCCGCTTGTGTATCTCACAGACGACACCGAGTACGAATACAGTGGCAGCGAAGAAGAAGACGAGGAACGAGACACGGGTGAACCCAGGTCAGCGCCAATGCAGAAAAAAAAAGACGCACTTCCTCAAGCGCGTTTCATCACCTCGTCGTCTTGCTCCCTCCCACTTAAAGCTCCATCATCAACATCCCCGGCGAGTCAACCCTGCGGCGTGACTTCCTGCGCCTGCAGTTGGCCAATAAGGAGCGATCGGAGGCGCAGCGGCGGCAGCAGCTGGAGCAGCAGCAGAACGAGGAGCACAAGCGCCTGCTGCTGGCTGAGAGGCAGAAGCGCATCGAGGAGCAGAAGGAGCAGCGGCGGCGCCTAGAGGAGGTTAGATGGTCATTCCTCGGACTGACTCTGTTATAATACAAACCCAAAGTTATAACCTTTCAAGCAACCATTTCATCCAAATGGTGCAGCAACACATGTAGAGTGACAGTATTGTCATATATTCTTTATCCTCTGCGAAGAATGACTACTAAGACTAAGAGGAAGATGCCATGAAATTAGAAATTGCAACAACCCTCCAAAGTACAACAAAAATTATTTTAAACGTTAAAAAAAGAGGGGGAAAAGTACATAATAAAAAGGTATCAGACGAAATATATTTTAAAAAATACCATGATATGATGAAAAGAATATCTAATTTTTTTAAATGAATATTTGAAAAAATATTTACCCAAACCTGAAAAATAATAGAAAAACACTAGTGTTGTCACAGATTACTTGAAAAAGTAAATTACTAATTACTGATTAAGCCTCAAAAAAGTACTCTAATTACTTTACTGATTAGTTGCTTTAAGTTACTTTAAAAGTAATTTATCAGTTACTTTTTACCAATTTGTCTCCCTTTGCTACCTCAACATAAGAATGACAACAGAAAAATGTCATTGCATCTAACTGACTTTCCGATAATTGAATTAAAGAGGAAGATCAGAATTTTTCACATAAGGTTTCATCTTCGAGTTAGCGGGGGTTTAATTAGTTGATGTAGTTGATTTCAACCAGCATTGATTCGAGCTAGCTTAGCCACTCCGGAGCCCTGAAGCTCACAAATAACTGATAAACTGCATGGAATTTGTTGAAATCAACTCCAATGACTAAATCCCCGCTAACTCAAAGATTAAGCATAATGTCAAAAATTCTGAAATTCGGGTTAGGGTTTAGGGGTTAACAGCATAACAGTGCCAATGTAAAACAATGCAAATTGACTGCAAAATAATCAACAACACACAAATGAATTGCACAGTGCAATAAACTCAAAGGTGGGGGCGGGTGCCAATGCGTGCACAACCCGGAAGTACGCTGTACACACACGGGCTATTTAGCCACAAAACATGGCGCCAACTTGGCATTTGACACTCAGTCGGACTTACAACACATCCTAAAGATGCTAAACGAACACGTCACCTCACAGAATAAATGTGCAACACGGATATGATGTAAGCAATGCTTGCTGACTATCCGCCGTTGCAACAGCAAAACTATCTAACTAACTACTATCTAACTGCAAAACTATCTAACTAACAGAAGTTACATAGCATCAGCATGGCGGGACAGCACTAACTGGGCTGGTTAATAAAAACATAAAAGTCTTTGATAGCGATCTTCATCTTCCTCCTGTGCACTCAAACCATGGAAGTCTTCACCCTCAGTGTCAGATATGAAGACGCAGAGATACACTTTGCCACGCACCTACTCAGTCTCCCCTTCGCGGTCGCCTTCAATGCCTCCCATAATGAGGCAAATTCACTCATGAGCCGTTGTCGTCCACCACGTCATGCAGCAGACTGGTCCTTCGAAACCCGTTGGTGATGGCGGACTTCTTTCACACCGCTTCACACTGCCAGGCTCCCCCTGCATACCTGTGCAAAAGCTGCTCTTCGCATGCGGCGAGTCTTGGCAAACGATCTCTCGCCGCTCGTCATTAAAGCTTCCCATACAACTCGAATGGCCAATTTAATTTCTTCTAGCATTTTCCATGATGCAGGTCTGCCAATTCTACTCATGCACAAAGACGAGGGTCCGCCACCTCTATTCATGCACAACGCACAAAGTTAAACCACCGGTATTAGTGCAAATTAGTGTCTTCCCCGACACATGTATTCCACGTGTCTCACTCCCACATTCCATGCTCGAGCGCCCCTGGTGGCCGTCAGAGAAATGCACAAATTGGCTGCATCATTGCACACGCCGCAGGACCCACAATGAGGGAAAAAAGTAGCGGCTTGTAGTCCGGAAATTACGGTACGTTTAAGTATTTTGTTAAGGCATCTTTAGCATGTTCTGTCTGTATGCATCTAAACAAAAAGCTGAAAGTGCACGGTAGTACTTCGGGTGTCAAATTCGCCTCTTGTAGGACGTTTCGCCGGTGTAGCACATTTTGGCTGAACACCCCCCCCATCCCCCCATTCTCGTCTCGCCTCATCCCGTCTTACCTGTTTATTTTGGTTTTGCTGCTCGTTTTGTGAAATATCGACAGTGCTGTCATGCTCATTAATGTTCCTCTTGGATTCAAATTGAAAGGGTTGAACGGATGACATGTTTTTGTTGCTATAGTCATAGTCTGGAAGCCGGGCAGCGTAACCCAGTGACATCACTGCCCTGCGACGTCAGCAACAATGACAACCTACTAGTTAAACTAATTTTAACAAATTGTACAAAAACGAAAACTTCATGAGGGGTTTCAATATCAAATTTTTTAAACTCATAATAACGTTTATCTTTTAAGAACTATAAGTCTTTCTATCCGTGGATCCCTTTAAGACATATATCGTTTAGGGCTCAAATTTGACAGTAGTCTCCTGTAATAATGCTTGAAACTCAATTTGACAGTTACTCCATTTTCAGTGTATACTGTGTATTTATCCCATTTGACCCAACTTGTCTTTCACCGAATGAATTTCACGCGGCTCCGATTTTTGTTCATAAGTTGTCCAACTGTTTCCCTGCAGCAGCAACAGCGCGAGCGTGAGCTAAGGAAGCAGCACGAAAGGGAACAGAGAAGGCGCTACGAGGAAATGGAGCAGCTCCGCAGAGAGGAGGAGCGGCGGCACGCTGAAAGAGAACAGGTTGGTACAATCTGCAGAAATATGGATTGTGCAGACATTTTGGAAAGCTCACGCTCTTGTCGCCAGCCCAAAAGACCCAGACCAGGTCCCCCCTCATTCACTTGTCCACCTCATTAGATGTCACTAACGCTAACGTTTCTCAAAGTTACTCCTGTTCTTTCCCACACGCTGCTCAGGAGTATATCCGTAGGCAGCTGGAAGAGGAGCAAAGACAGTTAGAGATTCTCCAACAACAGCTTCTACAGGAGCAAGCGCTTCTGATGGTAACCCAGGTCGATGTTTGCATGTCCATCATCCTTCAGCGGTTTGCCCCCGAGACCAAATTAGTTATTATGAGGATGGCCATGTTTATTAGGGGTGTGAAAGTACACCAAATGATTGTTTTTAGTGGCGTGCCGTACGATATTTCTAATGTGAACTATGCGCTGTGGTCAGATAAATGTCAGGAATCACTAGTCTAATGAGAGCCAATAGAAGAGACGCTGAGCTTTGAAGGGTATGCATTCAATTATGTTTATGACTGTAGTAGAAAGCTGTTTAATGGAATTTTATTAGGTTTTGCATTCGCAATAGAGCTGAATCGAATACTCGAGCAACTCGAGTTTAAAAACTGATCCGAGTAATTTTATTCACCTCGAGGAATCGTTTAATTTTGCCAGCTCTAAGCATCACATTTTGCCCGGACTACTTTTAATGCGGGACAACGCGCTGACATCACGTGCGTAGAGGAAGAAAAAAAAAACAAAACTTACTGCAGCCGACAGCCGCTACAAACTACGCCGACATTGCTAAAAACTACGCCCGCATGATGCTAATGTGGTTGCAGCTAATGTCCGAGGCGTCTCATACAGCATGCATTTAGGACTAGATGCGAAATGACAGACTCAGCCGCGTCTGGGCAGCGTTAGTAAATAGCCGCCATCTTTAAACAGTAGACTTCTCAGCGCTAAGAAACATTACTGTCACTTGCTCACGTAACGTTAGCCCTTCGGAGGGCTAGGTGTCTATTGATCAAGACCACTGTCGATGATAGGCTAATGTGTCTTACATACAGGCTTTATTTAATCTGTAAAAAAACAGCGCTGTAGAGTGATGAGGGTGTAAAATTAAAACATAATAAAGCTAATATCAGTTTTAGCTCAGTAGCCATTGCTGAATAAAACACCAAGTAGCACTGGTCCTTAATACAGCAGGTATCATGCATTTATTTTGAACACTGCAAAAACTCAAAATCCTATCAGTAGTTACAGTTTAGACTAACTTAAAACTTAACGAGAACTTAAAAATAGCTTGACACAAATGAAAATTAAATTGAAACATGTGGGAAAAACGCGTAGCTTTCAAGTGATGTGTGTTATCAAGCGTAATTACATTTTTAGGTAAGAAATATGTTGTTGTTTTTTTTTTTATAAGATCTAGAAGTTTTTTTTGAGTGAAAGCAGTGAAGCATTTTTTTTCCTAGTCACATCTGAGATGAAATTATTGGCTGTTTTCAACAATGTACATCGAAAATAAAGACATTGATTGACTGAAAATGGTTCATTATTGGATTAAATGTCTTTTTTTTTCTCATGTAAATTAATAATTGCTCTTTACCTTAAAAAAAAAAAAAAAAAAAAAAAAAAGTTTTATCCGATTACTCGATTAATCGATAAAATTTTCAGTCGATTACTAAAATATTCGATAGCTGCAGCCCTAATTCACACCCAATGATATTGTGGAATAAGCTCCTTTTAAAGCAACACTTGGTAAATTTTCAGTATTGGTCAATTTTAGCGACGCCGGTGGACAAAAGCGGTAGTGTTTTGCCTTAAAGGGGAAGTTCTGAATTTTTGACATCAGGCTTAATCTTTGAGTTAGCGAGGGTTTAATTAGTGGGTGGAGTTGATTTTAACAAATTCTGAGTAGTTTGTTATTTGTCAGTTTCAGAGCTCTAGAGTGGCTAAGCTTGCGCTAGTCATTTGGGCCGACTTAGCATGCCAACAAAAAACCACATATGCACACATGAAATTCATCGATGACCCATGAAGTCAATAGTGTTGGCTATGTTTTCAGGATAAAGGTATTCAAGCTTACCATTGCATGTCAATAATTGCAATATTATATAACAGCAATATATTATAACAGCAACATTTGTAATCTAGAAGCTCTGCAGAGGAGCAGGGCGGAGTGATATCACATCGAATTTTCACCGCTGAGACTAACAAATAACTTACAAACTGCACGGAATTTATTGAAATCAACTCCACCAACTAATTAAACCCCTGCTAACTCAAAGATTTAGCTTAATGCAAAAAGTTCTGAACTTCCGCTTTAAGGAATAGTGAGTTTTCCGTGATGACCAGCGCACACCCGCACGGTGTTGTAAAATCATCAATCAATCAAAACTCAATCACCCGGTCGCCTGCAGATGGATTAAACATTTCTGTTTCCAGTGGCTGTGTTAAGGATGATTAGTAATAAGGTAATAAATCCAGTTGTGACTCAACAATAGCATATGACAGTTAGCAACTTAGTGTGGCTAACCCCCCCTACCCCACCCGAACTCTTCGTATATCCTGGTTGCCGCCCTTTTTTTCCTCCTCAGACAAAACTTTTTGTCTTTGTTGTTGTTCTGCCACCTTTGCAGAATTTGCGCGAAAGCGTTTGCATTGACTTCCATTTTTATAATGAATGGGGAAAGTAACATATGCTGTAAAGCAGTCAGCATATTTGTAGTTTTTTTTTTGTGTGTGGCAGGTTTCCTGCCACCCTCCTCAAAGTTAATTAGTGCTGGTGAAAGCGATTCAGACCCCCTCAAGATATTAAAGAGGTCTCATTCAGCTAGTTGTCAGTCGACATATTATTACAAATGTTATAAAAAGTATTTTATAAAGGTTGAAAACTTACCTCGTGTTGCTTTTAAATCACATGATTACCATATTTTTTAGACTATAGATAGCACTTGTGTATGTTGCACTAGCCAAAAAAATGCATTAAAGAATAGGGGGGGAACACCCTGGGGTCGCAAACAACTGAAGAACAAAAATTAAACATAGTCAGGGCTAAATAGGTGTTGGTATGAGTAAGTGAGTAAATGTTACTTACAGTCCAGAAAATACGGTACTTGTGATTCCCACCCATACATACATTATCTTTTTACTTCAGTTGATTTCTCCCTTCTTTTTCCTGTTTTACATCGATTAATTCCCGCCTTGATTTCTATGTGTTTCAAATTTGTTCTATATTTCTATTCCTTGCAAGGAGTACAAACGCAAGCAGGTGGAGGAGCAGCGGCAGGCCGAACGTCTGCAGAGGCAACTCCAGCAGGAGAGGGCCTACCTAGTGTCTCTACAGCAACAGCAGCAGGAGGGACGGCAGGCAGAGAAGAAACAGCTTTACCATTACAAAGATCTCGTTAATCCCAATGACAAGCCGACCTGGGCTAAAGAGGTATGTGATAAAAAGCTTCATAAGCATGAAGAGACATGAGATCTATATAAGGCCGGGATTGATTAGAGCATAGTCCTAAAATGAACTCTGGAGTTCACATTCGGCGGGAAAATTGAGTTTCTTGCTCCCTCTTACGTGTTCCAGTTAAAGCGGAAGTTCAGAATTTTTGTAGGATTAGTCTTCGAGTTAGAGGGGGTGATATTAGTTGGTGGAGTCGATTCCAACAAATTCTGTACAGTTTGTGCGTCATTTGTTAGTTTCCGGGCTCCTTAGTGGCTAAGCTAGTACGAGTCTATGGGACCAATTTAGCATGCCAGTAAAAAATGATACAGATCCAACATAGTCAACTAAATGGCGTACCGCACGCAGGCTATTTTTAGACCGTGATGTCGCATCGTAAAGCGGAAGTAAAGCCGAAGTGGGACATTATAGACCCGCCCTCGCATAGACACAACGCAATTAGTGCTACTTTTCGCCGGTAATCTTTCAAAAACGAACATGCCGATCATGCATTGCTTTTTTGGAACTTGTAGAAACGACTCTAGATATTACAACCATGAAGGATGTTTTCTTCATACGTTTCCGGTAACCAAAAACTCGGGAGGAAAAAATGTGAAGACCGAATCAACTTGCGCGGACTTTAACACCAGCTCGGCGAATCCATTCACGTTTCATATGCAGTAAACATTATGTTGGGTTGGTATGGTCTTTCAGAGGACAAAGAGGTAAGCCATTTTTATATTTTGAACTTATTTTTTTACCGTTTCTTTTTTAAATATATAAAAAAAACAACTTTCGTAAGGCGGAAATGTAAATATATTATAGGATTAAGATGTGCTGTCAATGAAAAAATTAAAAGTGTTCGTTGGCTGTCACTGAGTAGCATTTGCGATCGCTACACAAAGCTAACTAAATTACCCCCCAAGAACAGTAAGAGACGTAGGACAACCAGAGGATATATAAGAAAGACAGGGCTGATGGTAAAGGATAGCTTGTTGAAACGGGAGAATGTCATTATCAGTCGCGTCGATAAAAAAGCTAAAGCTATGCTTTTTTCGTCTTTTTCAGCCTTCGACACTAAAGCCATCTCTTTAACTGAACATTTTTATGTTCTTCCACATCTTTGCCAGTGAATTTGGCACCAGGCACATCATTTTCGGAGAGAATTGGTAGGTTTGGCTCTGTAAACATCTCCTTCGTACACGATTTCCATTCATTTCCTATTAGGAACAAACGGTGGCTTGTCCCTACTTAGCAGCAGTAGCTAATGTCATGAATATTAATGAGCGGAAGTGACGTGTTGCTTGCGGTACGCCATTCAAAATGCAGCTCATTGTTCCAAAACACCCATGCGGCCAAAAACAATGTCACCAAAAAAAAAAAAAAAAAACTGCTGTAATTGATTTCTTTCTGCGGGACTATTTTTTAGATGCCTTAAAACGACCACAATAGAGAAAAGTGCTTCGGCCACTCGTGCTCACGCTGCATTCGAGGAAGGTGGGAAGTTGAACTTATCCCGCTCGGAGGCTACAAGTAACGACCTCAAAGCGTTCTAAGTAGGGTTGGGAATCTCTGGCATGAAGCCAATTCCATATGTATCTAGATACACAGGATACGATTCGATTAAAAAAACGATACATTTTTAAGGCCGAGCGATTTGATACGATTCGATACAGTGTAAGAACGATTCGGTTCGATAGAGTGAAAATGAAACGATAGTAAATATTTGTTGTGTGTGCTTGTACAGGATTTTAAACATATAAAAAGACCACATTTCTAATATAACAAAATTAAACAACAAAATTTCATACCAATGTTATGTTTTATTTTTTTATGAAAAACAAAACAAAAAGGCTTACTATATGACCGTCATTTTGTTGGATGGGATTGATAATAAAATAAAACTCCAGTGACAGACAACAATAAAGTGCAGTAATTCAATTACCGTATTTTTCGGACTACAAGTCGCACCTGAGTATAAGTCGATCCAGCCATAAAATGCCCAACGAAGAGAAAAAAAACATATACAAGTCGCACCGGAGTATAAGTCGAATTTTTGGGGGAAATTTACTTGATAAAATCCAACACATAGAACAGACATGTCATCTTGAAAGGCAATTTAATATAAAAATACATTAGAGAACAACATGCTAAATAAATGTACAGTGTACAGTGCATGAACGACGAAATGTGAATATACTGTCCTACGCTACGGCTCGGTCCTGGCTATACAGCAAACTCCCAAAAGACAATGCTGGACGTCCGTATAATTTGCTGAATCAATTTGGTCCTCGATAGCAAACAGGTTCGCATCAACGTAAATAAATGATAATTAGGTACTATTACAGTAATAAGTAACAGGTTAGCACATCGTTCAAACAACCACACAACTGGCTCTAAGTGTCCGATCGCGGGTGGAAAACACACAACAACAACAGAAAAGATGATACACGCAGGCGTTGCCTCTGTAGAGATAATTTAAAAGCATAAACAATGAAAGTAGGTTCGCAGCCGTCTTTTCTCTCTCGCTAACTCGCCCACTCACTCACTCACTCAGAGCTACGTAGCTGTCCGTCTTCTTCTGGCGTGTGAGCACTCTTCTTCACGTAAACAAGTGCGAGTGCGCCCTCACGTGGGCGTGAAAACGCCACAAACTAAATGCATCCATTTCAAGACAAAAAAGGCAATAATACAATTGAACATACACTGCCAAAGGCAGAACGCGAACGTGGCCATAGCTATAAGAGTTATTCAGATAACTATAGCATAAGAACATGCTAACAACTTTACAAAACCATCAGTGTCACTGCAAAACACCAAAATAACATGTGAAATTATATCATAATGTGTTAATAATTCCACACATAAGTCGCTCCTGAGTATAAGTCGCACCCCCAGCCAAAATATGAAAAAAAAAACACGACTTATAGTCCGAAAAATACGGTACTGTATTTCCTGGTGTTTTTCACACAAGAAGTAAGTAATTTAAGTGCAAACTTTCAACGTAAATATCTTACAAACAAAAAATATTAATTATATGCAGCAGCTCTGGGAAAAAAAAAAGAATTAAACCTGCTAGTGTTATCATAAATAAATAATAAATTATGCTTTACGACTGGTATAATTGGGGGAATAAAAACATGGCATTTTAGACAGACAGGTCAATAATCATTACCTTAACTTAATACACAGCAAAGTCATTCACTTATGCCCGTGCTTCCTCATTTTTTATTCCTCATCACTGTCTACATCCTTTTTGAAGGGCAGATTATTCTTGAGGAAGATCAACTAATCCACACGTTCATTTTTAAGTAGACTGCGTTTCGTGGAAACAATATGCCACCCTTTCCACCATTGTAGTGGGTTATTTTTCAGGGTTAAAAACTCACAATCTCTGTACCGCTCCACACTTCACACAAGCTCTGTCCCATGCGAACAGATCTGGCTGCCTTCATCACTTCAAAGTCCGACTTTTGTTTTCCTAGGTGCGTTGAAAATAAGTTCGCTCTATGGTGAATGACACAAGCGCAGCATGTGAAGTAAAAGCTAAATTATTATCATATTAAGCAATGCATTGAACTAGGCATTAGAAGCTGATTCTTGTGCTCGCGATAGCCGAATTCTATATCTACTATCGGTTCATTGAATATTTAATGGCTATTTACTGTCGAATGGTAACATATTATGTCTGTGACGTTAAATACAATTAGAAAACGATTTAAGTAAAATATATACAGTATATATACAGTATATATTAAAAAAAGGCACGGCCGATATTTTTTTGCCGATTCCGATACTTTGAAAATGACGTGATCGGACCCGATCCATCCCGATCGATCGGGACATCTCTAGCCAACACTATTGATTGCATGGGCCATCGATGATTTTCATGTGCACATATGTTGTTTATCATTGGCATGCTAAGTCGGCCCAATTGACTCGCACTAGTTTAACCACTCCGGAGCTCTAAAACTAACACATAACTAACAAACTTCACGGAATTTGTTGAAATCAACTCCACCGACTAATTATACCCTCGGTAACTTGAAGATTAAGCCTGATGTCACAAAATTCCAAACTTCCCCTTTAAGAGGCGAGGAGCAGTATTTTAAAAATAATTTTCAGACTTTTTGACTCCAACATAAATGGCATTCCAGTAATCCATCAGAAATGTGATGAGGGCACTGGATTAGTGTTTCAAAGTGTCGCTTTGTGAGAAAAGGCTTCACTTTTGCCAGCTAAGATCAAAAACATTCCATAGACTCAACAACTGCGTTGATTTAAAAGCACTGTCCAACCTAAAGTCCCCGTTAGCAGTATCAGTGGCATTGCATTACCAAAAAGGAGTCTTTTAAAATGTATTATTTTTATAACCTGAGAGGAGCCTAATCACTAGAAGTACCATACGAAGCCTGGTCACACAGTGTTGTGTGATGGCTTCGCACTTCTCAACCAGGATCAGAACCAACATTATTGGTGGCCTTCTCATATGCTCACAATCTTCATTAACAGGATAACTGTCGGAATCCCCAGGAGTTGGGACTCAAGCCCTTAATTTTGTTGACTTTGTTGTTCGCCTTCTCACTCTGACGTTGACTCTCAGGTGCCGCAGCAAGCTCAAGTTCAACGCAGTAACCCGCCTCGCTCTAACCTGCGCCATCACCAGTCATTCAACCATCCGCCATCGTCCTCGTCCCAGGCCTCACATGGCCAGCCCCGAGCTCAGACCCCTAGACGTACGCCATCCATCGGTGCCCAGATTCTCTCCGGCCACGTCCCTCAGATCCGCATTGCGCTAGACCCTGGCGAGCCCCTCGACCCAGGGCTAAAGCAAGAGATAAGTCAGCAGGTCCGAGAGTTGAGAGCTCAGAAACGCAGTCAGAGGAAGCGGAGCCCGACCGCTGTCAAGGAAGACAGTAAGGCAGCTCGTAAGGAGCTTGCTAACACTGAGAATGAATCTTCCGGTCATGTGCCGGTCAGACAGTCGAACCATGCAGCTGACCCTCGAGACCATCGTAAAGACAAGTCCCCAGGCAGGCCCCTTTCTGCACCCAATCACGCCGATGTCTCCCAAGTTGTTAGTAAGGGCTCCACGCAGGTCCAAAAACTGGTTAGTGCTCACCGTCGCTGCAGCTCGTACTCACAACCCGCCGTAGAATAGATCTAGATGTAGAATCAGAAAATCGTCGAAATCTAGTCCACCTAACCAAGAACGGTGACTTTCTTACTCTTTTAGTGCTTTTAAGCGCTTTCATTTCCAAAGATAGGAGTTATCCATCTTATCTAAATCCTTTGGGTGCCAAAGCTCGCAAATGTACCCAAAAGGTTTTCTCTATACGCGGATTTACAAATCTTTCTCTTGTAGGTGACGATGCTAACCCTTTCTCTGCCTTCACAGAAACTAAACAAAAAAACTGTTATTTTGTTTCCCTTGTAGTTCCCTTCATCATGACGACTAACAATCTTTCTTCTCAGGGCCCGTCCCGTGCCTCGGTCGCTGTAGTTGTGAGTCATGAATACAGCCGCATGCATACTGTAGTTGTGATGACCCAAGTCATAATCTTGAATAATCCCCGAATAGATTATGAGCTCATGAGGATTTGCAGAAATCCTCCAAAGGGGATCGTTCTCATTCCGCATGCAGTAACCCAAGGCAGGACTCTTTAAAAAATAAAAAATGCAGAGCTGTGACTCAAAATACAGAAGACCATCATCACATGTAGGACATTCGGTGAGGATCTGACCTCATATATTTGATTTATATGTTGGACAAAATGATTTTAATGGACCTTTTAATGTCAAAAATTACCCCTAGAAAGGCTCCATTGAAGCAGAATTGCTGACCTGTATTTTTTCATGCATGGCTCCTGCTGATTTTATTGTGGGTCTACTCATGAGAGACATCTCTACAAAATGTAATGTTGCTGAGTTTTCACAGTCTTCATTAGCTTTTGAATGATTTCAGAAATTGCCAAAATTCTCTGTTAAAATGGCTTCTTAGAATGAAAATTGCAGCTTCTGGTATCTTTTGAGGCATGAGTTCTTGAGACTTTTTAAAAGGTCAACCTGCAGCTATCCATTATTTTAGTAGTCAATTAATAGATGAACTAGTTAGTTCGATTAATCGAGTAATCACATAAGGAACATAAAAAAAATTAAAATACCTGAGGCGAGCCTCAAACAGTATAGAAAAAAAAAAAAAGAGGATCCAAGAACTACAAAAGAACAATTGGCTAACTTACATAGCAAATGTCTGCTATCTTAAAAAAATGCTAACGTTTTTAAAAATGCTCTTAACAAAACATTCAAATACATAATCCCACAAAAAAACGGCTAAATAGACCTTTAAACTAAATTATGAATGCATAAAAAAAAAAAAACTCTTAAACAAAATCTTAGCTTATGTTAGTCTGAACAGGAAGCAGATGGATTCAGCCATGTAAAATGAGTTATGTCTCCCATCAAAGTACAAAGTACTATGTAAGGAGCGATGGGCTGCGCCGAAACCCCCCCCTACTCGCCATCCCTCCCTGGGCTGGCTGGATGGGGGCCGTGGCCCTGGGTTGGTGCCCGTATGGCGTCTCCGCTCGTCGGCGTGGCTGTTGCGTGCTTGGTGGGGCTCAGTGCGACTGGATGTGATAGGGCGCGCTCGGGTGGGGGGTCCCGGTGCCAGGAGTGGCAATGGGGCGGCGTATGGTCGGTCACCAACAGGCTTACACTCACAAGGGATTCACACGATTACTGGGTTCTAGATCACAGAGCTGATTTGTGTACACTCTACCCCTTTCACTCACTTAGCTTATAGACTCCTCCACCCCCGTCCCCTTCTTTCCCTGGTCAGCAGGCCCCCCACATGATGTCAACAGGAAAAACATCTAGCTCATGATAGCACCAACATATTAGTAGTTAGTGTAGACGTGTATTTGTTGTTGTTGTTTGTGTTTCTTTTCTTTCTTCTCTTGTGTTTCTTTTTTTCTGTTCCCTGATGACCCCTTCTTGTTCACTGCTTTGTCATAATAAACGAGGTATGTTGAATGATCACAATGGGAGTATGTCATACTCTCAATGTAAAACATTAAAACTAGGGCTGTTAGACGATTAAAATTTTTAATCGAGTTAATTACAGCTTAAAAATTAATTAATCGTAATTAATCGCAATTCAAACCATTTATAAAATATGTCATATTTTTCTGTAAATTATTGTTGGAATCGAAAGATAAGACACAAGATGGATATACACATTCAACATACGGTACATAAGTACTGTATTTGTTTGTTATAACAATAAATCAACAAGATGGCATTAACATTATTAACATTCTGTTAAAGCGATCCATGGATAGAAAGACTTTTAGTTCTTAAAAGATAAATGTTAGTACAAGTTATAGAAATTTTATATTAAAACCCCTCTTAATGTTTTCGTTTTAATAAAATTTATAAAATTTTCAATCAAGAAATCAACTAGTAGTCTGCCATTGTTGATGTCAATAATTACACAATGCTCATGGATGCTGAAGCCCATAAAATCAGTCTCACCCAAGCGCCAGCAGAGGGCGACAAAACTCCAAAAAACACAAGTAACAATTGGACATTGCACTGTGCTGTCATTTTAATTTGTTTGAGCGGGGCATGTGCGTTAATTGCGTCAAATATTTTAACTTGATTAATTTAAAAAAATTAATTACCGCCCGTTAACGCGATAATTTTGACAGCCCGAATTAAAACTGTTCAGACCAACTGGGCACTTAGACTTCCATTCTCCGTGTCAAACAGCTGAACAGGACAGGTTTTAAAAAAAAATAATAACTAGAAACTGCAATTTCGGGAGAAATTACACACCTTGGTCTTTCCTCTGTGGAGATACAGATCTTAGCCCCACTCAGGTCTATCAATAGAATGGATCGTAATGCCAGTCATTGGCAAAAAACAAAGTAAAAGCCGTTAGAAATGAATGGGAGAATTGGACGTCCATGGACGTCAATGGCGGCACCTTTCATAATTGTTAATGGAATCGGGGAAGTTTGGGGGACACGTCCTAATGATATCTAGTCGTTTTCTGTTGATTTGGGGAAAAAAAAAAAAATTCCCATTGAAAATGAATGGGAAAAAAATAATAAAATGAGTTATGTCATATTCACTGTTGCCACTAATGGGCAGTGTATCCACCCAAATCAGTAAAACTAAGTGCAAACACTTTCAAAGCAAACCATTACAACGCCACTTTAATCAAACGAATACTCGAAGCAGCAAAATTTAATTCAAATCTTTTTTCTAATCGAATTACTCGAGTTAATCGATTAATAGTTGCAGGACTAATAGAGATATGGTTTCCAAATTTTATGTTGCCAAATGAAACTGGCGAAAAAATTTCTCCCCAAATTTCCAGATCGCTACTAGAAAACACTGCTGGGATACGAGTGACGGTGGTATGTATGTATGTATGTATGTATGTATGTGTGTCAGGTGGAGGAGAGGTCTAAGATGAACAGACAGAGTTCTCCAGCACAGCAGCCCAAAGTGTCTAACCGGATCTCCGACCCTTCCCTCCCTTCCCGATCCGAGTCCTTCAGCAGCAGCGGGGGCATGCAAGCCACCCGAACTCCACCTGTCCATCGTCCCATCGAACCCCAGGTGTGTGTGTGGGTGTGTGAAAGGAACACTTGTGCCTTAAAAATGACCAGTTTTTGATCTTTTGAAATGATTTTAGATCCTGACACTTTAACAAGGTTGTTCAGATTCCAGCAAATGTGTTTTTTTCCTGACAAATGATTTTAGAAATCTTGCTTCTAACCGTTGTCTTGAGCAAGGTTCTTGTTCCTGAAAGGTGACTTAACCAAAGCTTTTGTTTCAGCAGGTGACATTAGCAAGTTTTTTGTTCCAGAGAAATTGCTTTAGCTAAGTTTGGACTATAATAAGGTTCCTTTTCCTGACAGTCTAATAAGGCCATTGTTCCTTAAATGCTATTCGTTATCTTCCACCGTTTTTGCCTTACAATCCACTCTATTTCCGTCTTTCGGGTTTCTTACTTGTTCCTCCATGCCTCAGATGGCCCACCTTGTTCCAGTCAAGACGCACTCCAGCTCCATGTCGGGTTCTCAATCCCTGCAAGAGCAGACGGTATCTGCTCTGGGCGAGGGCGCGGGCTCACCCAGGTCCGACATTCCGCGGCAGAACTCTGACCCGACTCCCGACACTCAAACACCGCCACTGCGCATCGCTGACAGGGATCGGGAGAGGTCCACATGGCAGAGAGAGGAAGACCTGCTACCCAAGGTCAGAGAGTCCCAATCGGTAAGACTTTGCTTCAGGTATGAAATGTTTCCCCAAATTAAATATTGATTATCTTACCATTAACGGTCCGTGCAGATCCCCCAGAGGACTGCACCCATTTCTCCAGCTTTGGTCAGAAAAAATTCCCCCAACGGAGGCGTCTGTTTGGGACCTCGCACGGGTACTCAGCTCATACGAGCAAGGTAAACTTCATCATTAGCTTTAGTCTAGGACCCTGCAGTTTTATACTTCATAGTCTACGGTACTTCACTGCTACAAAAGTGCTGGATGAACCCCCGGCTAACTGCTGTCAGTGCTAACCCTAACATAGCAACTTTGTAGTCTCTGGGCATGCATTCTTGTTAAACCTGTAAAAGCACTCAATCATGGCTAGCCTGAACTTATTCTACTACATGGGACCATGCAACAGATGGAGCCTTCTTCGAACTCTGCTAGCAGCATGCTACCTTAGCAGGTTCATTGTAGCAAACTGTAGACCTTCTCTTGACAGCAAGTCCGCATGTACCTGTAAATAAGTCTCCTCACAACTTGGGCTGCAGCTATCGATTATTTTAGTATTCGATTAATCGATGAACTAGTTAGTACGAATAATCGAGTAATCAGATAAGGAACATAAAAAATTAAAACACTTGAGCTGAGCCTCAAACGGTATAAAAGAATTAAGAAATGAGGATCTAAGTACAACAAAAGAACAATTGACTAACTTACATACAGTGGCAAAAGTCCGCTAGCTTAAATGCTATAAAATGCTAAGTTTTTTTTTTTTTTTTTTTTTTTTTTTTTTTTACACAGTGCTCTTAACAAATGGTTCAAACACATATTCCCACAAAAAACTGCTGCCTATACCTATAGACAGGGGTGCACATAAGTGGTCTGCATGCGCGCATGCGTACTGGATGTAGACAAACGCGCTGGCCCTCAACGGCTTCCATACGCTTTTGCGTACCGATGGCTGACCACTGTATTTGTGGCGAACACGAGAAAATAACTTCTCAAAATGTTGAAGAGGCAGGCCCTACTGAGTAATTATTTCGTGTTCCCCCACCCACGTCAAAAGACAGACAGATGACAGAGACGTCACCAGAGCTACCGGGAAAAAAAGGACTTTTGCTGAAAAGTAGCTGCAGTGCCGTGAGAATCCCAATGTCATTCCCACCACCATGCTTAACTGTAGCCTTGACACACTTATCTTTGTACTTCTTCACCTGGAGGCTTCCTCCTGGGGTGACAGCCATGCACACCAATTTGATGTAGAGTACGGCGTATGGTCTGAGCACTAACAAGCTGACCCCCCCACCTCTTTAATATCTGCAGCAATGTTGACAGCACTCCTGTAACGAGTCACATGACATTTTGGAAGGAAAATGACAAGCAGTACTCAATTTGGACATTTAGGGATGTATGGAGTTCCCATGCGGTGTACTCACTTTTGTTGCCAGGGGTTGAAATATTAATGGCTATATTTTGAGTTATTATGAGGGGAAATAAATGAACTCTATGATATAAGCTGCACACAGACTACTTTTTATTGTGTCAAAGTGTCATTTTGTCAGTGTTGTCCCATGAAAAGATATACTTAAATATCTGCAGATATGCGAGGGGTGTACTCACTTTTGTGATACACTGTACATATAAACAAAGATAGTATGTCATTCTTTTTTTATTGCAGATATTGATCGCAATAAAACAATTGGACAGCATGATTCCATTTCTTGTTTTATCTAAAACGATTGGTGCATGTGCAAAACAGGTCAATAAATCACAATTTATAAAATTATTGGAAAAATAGCATTCAAGAATGTGATATCAGACAGCAGAGCTCAGGAGCCTCACCAAACTTTCACCCGACATTACGGCCTCCAGACGGGCTTTCTCCAGCTGTACTCAGTAATTCCAGCTCCAAAAGCGTATCTTAAAGTTGCTGCAGTTAAAAAGCTCGTAGTTGGATCGAGCTGAAAGTCCGCCGCGAGGCGAGCCACCGCCTCCAGCCCCAGCTTCTTGGCCGCCCCCGGGTAGAACGACGTATATTGTCTCGATATATGTCCATCAACGTAAAGTGTTGCTGTGAGGCACATCAACTTATCTTCAATGGCCTAACAGCGTTTTCCACCTGTAAACAAAAGATGAAAAACTTGTAACACTTGCATTTATGCGTCGACATAATTGTGCATAATTAGGCTTTAGTATTTTTTGAGCACCGGACCCATGAAAATTTAGGGATAGAAACAACATACTTTCCATAAAGCAGCGGCAACATGCCTACAAAAGCACCCGGTCTTTGTGGTGGCACGAGCTTGGTTCTACTTATGCCTTCATGAACTTGCCTGGCACGGCCAGACTGTTCTCCCTGTATTTTTCAAACACTGAGAGAAAAGTCTGGGAACCAGCCCATTAATGGCCTCTCGAGCAGGTACAAAATCAGTCGACAAATCAGATTCGTTTATTTGCGTGACGTGTTCTTAACGAGCAACGTCACTCTTGCGTGTCGGAAGTCGTCTCCACAACAACACAGATGGTGAACAGGAGAGCCGAGAATATGTTCCAATCCACGGTAAAATCAGTTTTAAATGACCAAAAACACATCGACACGAGTCATTGACAACAGTCTGTCTCACGCTAGCCATGTTGAATAAACTCCGCTCTCCTCGTATGTTTACTTCCGCGCGCAAGTCCCTCGTCCTGCCCTCGTCGTTTTACTAACGTCACGTCTGCCCGTCGCTGATTGGTCCACTCTGCTGTCTGTTTGCTGTGGCCTGCTCCGCCCTGGAAATTGTATCCGCTGAATGGTGGCCAGACTCAATAGCTGGAACAGCGGTGAGTCTGGTGTACCAGGCAATTCATGAACATGTTGTCCTCCCCTGTCGTGATGATGGCAGATGGATGCGATATTTCCCAATTTTTTTTTTTTTTTTTTTTAAGGGATTTTGATGAGTAACGTTACTCCAGCTCCGCTGTTGTTTGGATGGAGAGGTTCTAAAATGGAAGTTGCTTGCAGACAGGCGGAATTAAAGCGGAAGTACCTTGGAAACTTGTCTATAAACTATATTACAAATGCATTTAAAAACATTAGCTCAAGCAAAAACTTAGTTTAGGTTGGTCTTAACAGGGTACAGATGGATTCAGCCATGTGAAATGAGTGATGTCACATTCACTGTCGCCACTAGAGGGCAGTGTATTCACCCAAATCAATAAAAAATAATGCAAACAAAACATTACAACGCCACTTTTGATTAAGCAGATACTCGAAGCGGCAAAATTTAATTCAAATCTTTTTTCTAATCGAATTACTCGAGTTAATCAATTAATCGTTGGAGCACTACTCACAACCGTAGCGTTCAGAATGCTATCCGAGAAACAAAGCTAAAGATTCATTGGACAATGCACTCTGAGTGCAAGTTGCTACACTCCCCATTAAACTGTTAAACTCAGACTGTTGTTGGGTAAATGGAATAGTCGTGCTGGTAGGTACGGACTTAAAAATAGGCAACGCCACCATGATGCTTCGGGCCATAAAGCAAACTGATTGAATGAAAGATGTTGCTGATGCTAGTTAGCCAATAAAAATCCATTAATTAGCCTCAAAGGGAGTGAACAAAAGCAAGGGCGTAGATTTGGTCTCAACATTGGTAGGGACGCTATTACAGCATAACCTGCATATACACGTTTTGCTGGGGATGGGACATTAATAAGACCTAACAGATTGGGTGAACAGGGGTTAGGGCTAAATTTCTCAGAAATATGCTGATGTGTTGACTAGGTAAAAATGGAAAAAGTTAAATTTATTTTCATGGGCGAAATCCCACCTTCTTCATATCAAGGAAATTTACAGTGGTTGTGTTTTTGTGTGTGTTATTATAATTATAATAATTATTTTTTTTTAAAGAAATGTCTGTATAGGCTGCAAATAAATTTTTTTTTCCATGAATGATGGAGAAAATAAATAAACAAATAAATATATTTTGATCAATGAATAAATGCACAGTTGAATTAACGTTAACGGTAGAAAACACATACATTACAGGAGGACACTTATCTCAAATCTGCTTCCTACTCGAGTTTTGCAGGTTAGCAAGTTCACACAGTTTAATGTTATGCTAACTGTGATGCAGGTTGGACTTTCATTAGCAAAATTTGTGGCGTGTTCCCCACCCCAACAACATTGACGTCTACTTACAGTGGCTGCTGCTGCTGCTGCTGCAGCTGGCCGGAAAAAAATTCTAATATCCCTCGTATTTGAAAGGGGTGGAGGAAGCGGCATGTTTACATGTATTTCTGTCAAGGTTGTGTGAGTGTGCGTGCTTGTTTGTTCTAGTCATCAGCCAATCAAACGTGCGTTTGAGGGGGAAAAAATGGACCGGCACATTCAGCAAGTGAAAAGGGGTAAATGTCCGAACATAATGAAAATACAGTAATTCCCTTAATAATGGAAGGGTCAAATCTATTCTTACAACATATGGGAAGACACTATAAATTATTAATAATTAATAATTATCATCAATTATAATCATTATATAATTTGAAAAAAAAGTTGCTTAAAAGTTCGTGGGGACAATTTGAACATCCTGAAAAGTTGGTAGTGTTATGTCCCTACCGTCCCTATGCAAACCTACGCCCTTGAAAAAAAGTAATCTTTAAGTCTCAAAAAATACAATATTTTTTTCTCCTTTTCAGTAATCCAGACCTACAGCGTTCCGAGCTGTCTCTTGATGCCATGTTGCAACGAACTTCCTCCAACTCGTCTTCGTCCTCATCACCCTCGTCTCAGGGAGGCTCGGTTGAAAGAAGAGGTACATTTGCTCTTTCTGGACATGTAATGGCCATGTGTCCCAATAAATTTGTATAAGCACCATTTCCGCCTTAATATGGCTTTCCGGGGCCATCTCTCCGTTCTGCTTGGATCAACCTGTCCGACGTGCCCCGTTACAGTCAGTCGGCCTCTGGGGTGGAAAGAAGAGACAGGAAATGAGTGAAGAAGATAGATAGAAGCGTAGAGGGAAATGTCAAACAAAAGTCAAGGGGATATGTTAAGATATGCATGGAGTGCCCTCTGAAAAGACAGTGAAAGATGGGAAAGCTTTGCCTGCAGCTTTTTTGAGTAGGATTTTGCAAAAAACTTCAGCACTTGCAATTTATTAATTGATGAAGAAATTGAGGTTTTTTTTTTTCAAGGGAACATCGGACTTAAAGACTTGTAGGCTCTAATAAGCCACAATTATTCTCTTTTACTAAAATGTCATTAGAAACATAAAATATTGCCATTGATTTAAAAAATCTACAATATTTAGTACATGTTTTGACCTACGGAGGGCGCCATGTTTTATGCGTGCAATGGACGCTCGGGGTGTACCCAATGTAGCACATTTTGGCAGTATATATGTTAATAAAAAAAAATGTTATACTCTTGTCTCGTCTCATCCCGTCTTTCCTGTTCATTTTGCTTTTGCTGCTCGTTTTGTGTAATATCGACAGTGCTGTCATGCTCATTAATGTTCCCCTCAGGTTCAAATTGAAAGGGTCGAACAGATGACATGTTTATGTCGCTAGAGTCATACTCTGGAAGCTCGGCAGTGTAATCAAGTGACGTCAACAATAATGGCGACATACTAGTTAAACTAACTTTACAAATTGTATAAAAACGAAAAAAATCAAGAGGGGTTTTGATATCAAATTATTTTAACTCATAATAATGTTTATCTACAAGTCTTTCTATCTGTGTATCTCTTTAAAGAATGTTACCAATTCACAATGCGTATGTTCATCCAAACAGGTCAGAACAGACAGGAAGCATCACCGTTGGGAGCCAATCCGGAGGCCAAATCCAAGCAGGAGGAGGGCCGTGAATCGAGCAGACCCAGCAGGCCTGCAGTGAGTCCCAATACAGCAACGGAGTAGAAACAATTCCACTCTATTGTAGGAAATTCTACAGCGAATCTGTTCTCTGCCTCTCTGTTTGTCTCCCTTCATCCTTCAGAGTTATAAGAAAGCCATAGATGAGGTTAGTAAGCCCCCCATTTCCCCCAGTTTTCCTTGATTTGACACAAAAAGTGCAGGGAGTGCATGTTTGTATGTGCACGTGTCAAATGGGGCATCAGTGAATCCCTCCTGTTGTCAGAACTGCTACAGCCACCTCCTTCTGTTGTCCTTTCACTATGGATGAGAAAAACGCTCTAACAAGCGTCACCCTTGTCCAAATATTTGTGTGTGAAGTTTGTGGATGGGTCATCTGAAGTGTGGGAAAAGTAAATCAACTTTGGTGGTCTTCCTTTAGGACCTCAGTGCTTTGGCGAAGGAACTACGGGAGTTGAGGGTCGAGGAGGGGAGCCGGCCTCCAGTCAAGGTGGGATTTCAGGATAACAGAAATAACGTACCGCATTTTCCGGACTGTATGTCTCACTTTTCTTTATACTTTGGCTGGGCCTGAGACTCGGGTCTTTTTTTTTCTCCTTGAAGTGTGCAGAAGTGATACTGAAGAGGAGGACTTGAGTGGATTTGGTTGGAGTTTAGAGTGAAACAGTTTCGGAAAAAAAGTTATGTTGTGTTGTTTAGGGTATAGTTATCTGAATAACAGCAGGAGTGGATCCACCAGGGTGGCATGGGGTGGCAACTGCCACCCTAAAAGACAGGCTTGCCATCCCATTTTCCACCACAGTCATCAACAAAGAAAAAAAATAGCTCATGTCAATTTGACATTTACTGCCATTGGTTAAGTAGTGGTGTCAGTGAGGAGCTTGATAATAATAATATAAAAAAGGTTGTATTAAGCATAGTATCTCTATATCGGTTTGTAAATATCACTTGATTTCATTGCAAATTCTGATTTAATATGGCTACGTTCATACCACACTTAATGCAGGAAACCGATTTTTTCGTGTTTTTCCGACTCGAGTGAGGCATTAAAGTGCGTACGACAGGAGAAAAAAAAGTCTTAAATTTGGCTATTATGTGAATTAGAATCATATTTTGAGACGATTCGACTAATACAACAATTTACCAAAGCACAGATGACGAGAAATTAGTCTCTTAATCTGCCGGTTAGCCATGCGTTCCATTATAGGACTCTAGCGTCCCCAACAGGTGGATGACGTCAGCGGAGTCACGATTTCATCTGATTTAGTATGCAGCCCATTGAGGGGGAATTATTCACAAGAAGAAAACGCGACGGAGCCAGCCGCAAAATGTCATTGTTTCAGTCTCTCTGCTCCAATATTTTTACAGGATATTCTTTTCATCCAAGTAATTCTTCCCCAATAGCTAAATAAATGGCATGGTCATGACAAATAACAGTCTTGTGCTAAATGGAATATGAAATAATAAAGATGCATTTATTCAGGATGACATGGCAAAAATACTCCCTAATGGTCAAAACTGTCGACTTCACCTTTACTGTCGCACCTTCCGAACGATATTTTATGCCACCTAAATCGGGCTTATGTCATTTCCCTTCCCCGGCTCCGGAGAATGTAAACAAACCAAGAGGCGTGACAGCTAGTCGACATGCTAACCCGAACCGAGTGATGTTTCAAAGTCTTCGAAGCGGAAAATCACACATAACTAGCCCGGATTATTTCACATGACGACTGGGTTGTGGATTGTCTTCGCCGATCGCCAACCCGCCCGGCAGAGAGCAATTTACTGCACGTTCCCTTGCTACTATGGACAGGAGAGCTCGCCGGGGAAGCAGCTGGACAATGACCGCCGAACAAACCGGCCGACGTCGGAGCAGCGTGTAGCTGCCAAATGGTCAAAACGAATATGGCAAAATAATACTTTACTACTCAGCGATGTCGTAAACAGCGAGAGACTCAGAGGAGGAGTCCCTTATTTCTATTTCTGAAAGGTGGCAACCCTACTTTGGAAACAGTTCCCAAATTACTGCGGCATTTCTTTCAGTGAAACGCAATAAAAGTAAAGTAGACGTAGTGAACTGACCAGAGATTGTTGCTCCGGTCCAGCGCCCTTCCTCTGGATAGCAGTCCTGCTCTTGCAGGCTCAAACTCGTTGTGTTCGTTCACATTTCGTCTTCAAATGTTTTATCAGGTTCGAGGTATTGAAATTGGCCGATTTAACTCCACATCTCGAAACTTTCAGGCCGCAAATCTTGCATGTAGCCATTGATTTTAATCGACAGGATTTCTATTTTGAAATACTTCCCGACCGCCGCCATTTCTGCTGGTTTGTTTTTCCTCCATATGAAAAAGCGGCCTTGTCATTGGTTAGGAGTGGCTATTCGCCCGCTCTCATTGGTCTGGAGCAGGCCAATAGCGAAAGCTGCTTGGTGTTCACGTGTCATCACACAACACAGAGTCAGAGTGTAGTGAGCACCAGGAGGAAAAAAAAGGCTGCGGTCAAATGTTATAATAATGGACCGGTAAATGGTATCGACGCCGTCTTTGTTGGTACTCGCCGATACCGATACCACCATTTCGGGGCGGATCGGCGCCCCCTGCCGATACTAGTATCGGTATCGGTGCATCTTTCATTTATGTATATATATAAGTGTGTGTGTAATTATATATGTGTAAATGTGCAGTGTTGTTAATCTTACTGAAAAAAAGTAATTAATTATAGTTACAAATTACTTCTCCCAAAAAGTAATTGCGTTAGTAACTCAATTACCTGAATGTAAGAGTAATAAGTTACTTGGCAAAGTAATTGGTGATAATTACTTTTTTTTTTTTTTTGTCTCCAAAAAAAAAAAAAAAACAAAACATTGGCCACACTATGTGAAGTTTTTTGTGAAGGTTTTTGGTACAATTGGCCTTAGCCCAATTCTTTACCCTAATTTACCCTTTACCCTGAATCAACTGTTAAAAGTTGTTAAAATTGCTCCCATTATTGCATTAGTTCCTTCTCTCTACTTTCGACATATGAAAGTTTTAAAACTGTTTCATCATTTAAAGATAGATTCAAGTCAAGATTTTGCCGATTTAGAAGTATTTTAGATAAAAAGTTACTTAGGTTCGCTAGGAAGGTTCTTTACAACAGAGCTGTCCTAAAAAGTCTACTGCTTTAAGATGGCGGCTGTCTACTAACGCATTTAGTGCCATGTCTGTCATTTTGCATCTAGTTATATCTATATACAGTAAATGTGATATCTACCATGTCTACCATATCTACCATAACATGCAGGTGTAGTTTGTAGGCTATCGGCTACAACATGTATTATTGGAGCTACCTAGCATCGCGTTTGCTCCTCGTCACAACTTTCTTGCCTCCTCCTCACTCCTGCTCTGCTCTGTCGTCTCGGTGAGTCCGTCTCCCTCAGACTTTTCGACCAACATAGTAACGCATAGTAACGCATGCCTTTCCGTCCTCAGTAACGGTAACGGCGTTGCCAAGATGAGAAAAGTAATTAATTACATTACCCACTCCTGAAAAAAAAAAACGCCGTTATATTGTAACGCCGTTATTAACAACACTGTAATTGTGTATGTAAATATATATGTTAAGTGTCTTAATAATGTATCTTAAATCGACCTAAGGCCCTTGTAATTAATGGTTGCAGAATATATCATTGTCCAAAGAATCGATGATGTATTATACCCTCGTGAAATATTTGCCACATTCAAAAATTTCTCTCGCCACCCCATACATATCTTTCTCGATCCGCCCCTGAAAAACAGTTATCTAAGTGAATATTTTATTTGAACAGACACCTATTGTGCCTGTTGTTGTGTGTTATATTTATTTAGTTGTTTATTAATTTTTCCTCTTTTTGGGCTATCGCAACACTCCAGTGCGACTTATTGTCCGAAAAATACAGTTGCTATATCATCATTATAATTCAGAATTTTAAAGTAATTTCTTTCTGCACAATTCTCCTGGCGACGTAGGTGACTGATTATTCGTCCTCCAGCGAGGAGTCTGAGAGCAGCGACGAGGATGGCGAAACTGTGGGGAATGATGGAACTGTGGCCGTGAGCGACATCCCTCGCATCATGTGAGCGAACCCTCAAGCAAGCCCTGTTACTTGAGCACCTTTTCTGACCACACTTTTCCCAACAACTCATTTTGTTAACTAATTCGCTACATTAGATGGGGATTAAACTGGATTTGAACTGGGAGGTCGGGCATTAAAATCAAAGATGATTTGTTGATATTAACTAGTTGGCTGCCATTGATGGCGAAAGACATCCAATCTATTTTTGCTGGGAGATGCTGGCAGCAATCGTTTGCGGCTAGTCTTTCCAATCTCCTGTCTATCGCTGTCAATTAGTCTGCAACGATTAATCGATTAACTCGATTAATCGATTAATTCGATTTTTTAAAAAAAGATTTGAATTAAATTTTGCTGCTTCGAGTATTTGTTTAGGGAAAGTGGCGTTGTAATGGTTTATTTTGACAATGTTTGCATTTAGTTTTATTAATTTGGGTGGATACACTGCCTTCTCGTCTGCCTCATTTCACATAGCTGAATCCAGGTGCTCCCTGTTAAGACCAACATAAGTTTTTGTTTGAGCTAATTTTTTTTTTTAATTTTTTTTTTTTTAATGCATTCGTAATTTAGTTTACAGCTATGTTTAGCCAATTTTTGTGGTAATACGTGTCTGAACCATTTGTTAAGAGAATTGTTAAAAAGTTTGCATTTTATACCATTTAAACTAGTGGACTTTTGCTATGTAAGTTAGCAAATTATTCTTTTGTTGTACACAGATCCTCATTTATTATTATTTTTAAACCGTTTGAGGCTCAGCTTAAGTAATTAAATTTTTCATGTTCCTAATCCGATTACTCGATTATTCGAACTAAGAGTTGATCGATTAATCGACTACTAAAATAATCGATAGCTGCAGCCCTACTGTCAATGTCAGTGAGTCATTTCATTGTTAGGGTGTATTTTACCATGTAATATCGGCAAATACTGTGTTGTTGTCTAAAAAAATCTACAGTATATTATCATGGAATTGGTGATTAGGGATACATCAATCTTGATCAATACATCAATCAGTTAAACAACGATCCAGACAAATCGATGAAAAAACCAAACATTGATCAACATTGTTGTTTTTTAAATTTGCAGTATTGTTAATTTTTTAAAAATTTAAATCTCTGAAATGTTTTCTATGCAAAATTTTCAAAAATGGCCCTTTCTTTGTATTTCTTATGGCTTTAGGTGGAAATTAACTTGTGTTAAGCGTACACATCATATTAAGTTAATTGGAGGTCTTTGACTAGAATTAAAATCGGAAATGTATCTTTTTCAATGTTGTAATGTTGTTGTAAATATCGTGAACAGAGAATCGATACCGTATTGTATCGTAATGAAATTGGTGGTTTCCACCCCTAGGTAAATGCCAGGCATTTGAAGAACAGCTGATTTTTCAAGACTCATAGAATATCGTGTCCTATTATCATACCACCAAAAAAAATATACAAAATAGAAGAATATACCGTATTTTTCACACAATAAGGCACATCGGAGTATAAGGCGCACCTTCAAGAATGGCCTATTTTAAAACATATTTGTTTTAAAATAGGCCAAACATGTTTTCATATATAGGGCGCACGGCATTATGAGGCGCAATTAGGGTTGTTCCGAACATGTTTTTTTGTTCCCGATCCGATCCCGATCGTTTTAGTTTGAGTATCTGCCGATCCCGATATTTCCCGATCCGACTGCTTTTTTTTGCTCCCGATTCAATTCCAATCATTCCCGATCATTTTTCCCGATCATATACATTTTGGCAATGCATTAAGATAAAAATGAATAAAACTCGGACGAATGTATACATTCAACATACAGTACATAAGTACTGTATTTTTTTATTATGACAATAAATCCTCAAGATGGCATTTACATTATTAACATTCTTTCTGTGAGAGGGATCCACGGATGGAAAGACTTGTGACTTTGTATATTGTGACTAAATATTGCCATCTAGTGTATTTGTTGAGCTTTCAGTAAATGATACTGTAGCCATGCCCAAATGCATGATGGGAAGTGGAACCATGACTGTGCGTAGTGGTACCAATTGATATATCTTCTCTGCGTTGGGAAATAACATAAGGGGTTAAGAAAAAGATCTTTTGCTACCTTGCTTCCCCACATTGCTTCCCATGATATTTTTAATCGTAGAGAGAGGGATTGTAAGGCTTTAGCCAATTAAAAAAAGGCTCCAAAGGCTGCCAAAATTCACTCTACTCATTTTACACTGCATTTTATCTCTCTATATAGGTAAAACGGCGCCATTACAGATTGAGCGCGACAATGCGTAAGTGGGTTGTGCAGCGCATGCATTAATTGCGTTAAATATTTAACGTGGTACATTTTTTAAAAAATTAATTACCGCCGTTATCGGGATAAATTTGCTAACCCTACCTTAAGCCTAAACTAAAGACTCTGGATGAGTGTAACATATTATGTCGGTAAGGTTAAATACAATTAGAAAACAGTTAAAATGTATATACGTATATATTAATAAAAGGCATGGCCGATATTTTTTTGCCGATTCCGATACTTTGAAAATGATGTGATCGGATGCCGATCGATCGGGACATCTCTAGGCGCAATAGTAGTAGTTTTTAGGGTTGCATTATGCGTCCACTAGATCAAGGGTAGGCAACCCAAAATGTTGAAAGAGCCATATTGGACCAAAAAATTGGACCCCCGGACTAGATGAAGCTGCGCTAAAGGGAATGGCATGCCATGATTGACCAATACTGATACATATAATAAAGCTTAAATACAGTACTGCCTTCTTTCACCAGCTATAGTGTAATTCTAGCTTTTCTGTAGTATAATCGCAGTAGAACGTAGTTTGGTTTTTCAAAATGGTGCCATTTCTGCCTGAATCTTCACAAACGTGTCTGCTCTCATGGAAGTTCAGTTTAAATTGTCAAGTATAGTCATCAGCTTTAGTGGAAGCATGTGTGGTGCCTGCCACTGTCATTTGGGTTTTGTAAATAATATGGGCTTGCGTGTTTATGAATGTATGTGTGTTGCGCTGTAGGCCGGCGGTGCAAAGCAGCAGCGAGTCATACAAAGGACTGAGCGAGGACTCCCTGGGAGAGCCCTACAGTAACTCCAAGGACGGCACGCTGGTCATGAGAGAGGTGACGGCAGATGTCGCCGTCCGTTGACTGTCAACCATCTATTGACCTTCATTCTTTTCTGCAGGCTGAGGAGAAGAGGCGAGGCGGCCACGCCGACAGCAACGGCTTCGGGAATCACAGTAACCACGGCAACCTGCCCGACCTGGTGCGGCAGAGCAACTCGCCCACGGCCGTGCCCTCCGCCCTGCAGGAGTTGGGCGACATGCCCGAGGTTGTTGTTGTAGTTGTTTAACTCATTGGTTGCTATCAACAGTGATAGACTGCTCGAGCAGTGAGCTGTTTTTAGATTGCCCACACAGTAACTGTCATTTTACCACTTATGGTATTGAAATGAAGGAAACACATCAGCAACCTTCCTATTTTTCTAACGGCTTTAATATAGTTTCATTGGCTGCCATTGACGGCGATAGATTGACCAAATCTACTCGAAAATTTGCTGGTTTTACATTGACCACACAGTAACTAGCGCATCGACATTGCTCATTCAATTCTGATTGATTGATTGATTGATTGATTGATTGAATATATTTCAAAAAACATGCATCACATTATGGATATACTGTATAAGAATACAAACAAAACATAAGATTCGAAAAGGAGTAGGAAGAAGTAAAAAACTTATATGAACCTACCCCTTTGTCCGCTACATACTCATCAGCATGAATCAGACAAAACAAATACAATTCACAACAGTTCAATAATGCCTAAAGAACAATGGTTGGCATCACTCAACATTTTCTCAACATAAATACTAAAATTCATTTCTATAATTACAGAAAACAAGATCTTTGTATTTTCTCTTAAACACGCTCAAATTAGCGCTTTTCTTTAGGTCCTCAGTAAGTTTGTTCCACAAGTCCACACCTAAAATTGAAGGACAAAAGCTCTTTTTTGTTGTACGGTGATATTGCTTTTTGAAATTTAACTCCCGTCTCAGGTTATACCCTCCTTGTCTATTTGAAAACAAAACTTGTATATTTCCAGGTAATGCGTTTTTCCGTGTCTTAAACATGATTATGGCCGTTTTGAATTTGACTAGATCCAGGAATTTTAACTGCTTGGATTCCAAGAACAGTCTATTTGTATGTTCGAGGTATTTTGCCTTGTGTCCTATTCGTATTGCCTTTTTTTGAAGTACCACAAGTGACTGTAAATTGCTGGGATATGTATTGCCCCAAACCTCCACACAGTAGCTGAGGTATGGCATTACTAATGAAGAGAACAAGATATGGCGTGCTTTACAATTTAAAAAGGGTTTCGTTTTGTTCAGTAGTCCAACACTTTTTGCCAGTTTTGTTTTTATGTTCTTTATTTGTGACTTCCAATTCAACTGTTCATCCAGTGTTACACCTAAAAATCTAGTCTCAGTTACTCGCTCAATTTCGCTATTGTCTATAATTATCTTTTCTTCAGTTTCTGTCTTTTTATTTCCAAACAAAATATATTTAGTTTTTTCCATATTTATTGATAATTTGAATGAATGAATGAATGTTTAGCGTGATTCAGATATGTTAATTCAGTCATTACCTCATGCATCAGATTCTTTAAAAATTTTCCTGAGCATAGGATGCTGGTGTCATCTGCAAAGAGTAGAAATTTTAATTTTTTTAGAAGTCATACATAGGTCATTGATAAATAGTGTAAAGAGTTTTGGACCCAATATAGAGCCCTGTGGTACTCCAACTGTAATGTCCGATAATGATGATCTGTAATCACCAATCTGTACGTACTGTTTGTGATTTCCCATGTAACTTTTTATCATTCTCATTGTCACTGTTTACCTTCTACAAAAATTCTCCATTCACTCATTTTGACTTTCATCTCAGACCTAGCGTTGTTAATCTTACTTTAAAAAAGTAATTGGTTAGTTACAAATTACTTCTCCCAAAAACTATTTTAGTAACTGTTACCTCAATGTAAGAGTAATTAGTTACTTGTATCTGGTGCTACCCGATAATATCGGACAACTGTAGTTACTAGCATAGTTTCCCCACCACCTTGAAAGCTTTCCCACACAATGTCTTGAGAAATCACATTTTCTAGTGTTAATTTGTGTTATGTTCTTAATGTTAATTAGCTTATTGGCTGCTATATTGACTGTGATAGACTGCTTGCCTCTCCTAGTCAAGATGGCACTGAAACATGATAATTCACTGCCAACCAACTCAGTTCAAATGGATTTAACGCCTATCATTGTCATTTGTAAAATTCTTATTACCTTCCAGTTTGGTCTCGGCGGCTCCAAGGCGTCCTTCACCCCATTCGTCGACCCCCGTGTCTATCAAACATCTCCTAACGATGAAAATGAGAACTCTGCAGCTGGTAAGGTCGATGTTTGTCAAATAGATGATCGTCCAATGTTTTCGCATCGTCATTAACCGCTCGCGTCATTCTTGCCCCGGCAGCCATGTTCGCCAACGAGCTGTTAAGGCAGGAACAGGCGCGACTCAATGAGGCCAGAAAGATCTCTGTGGTCAATGTGAACCCCACCAACATCCGACCGCATAGTGACACGCCCGAGATCCGCAAGTACAAGAAGCGTTTCAACTCGGAAATCCTTTGCGCCGCGCTCTGGGGTACGTACATGACTTCTAGCGCCAACCGCCGCTTATCCGACTTTTGGGTGCTTCACACACTTAATATGTTTGTCAACATTCAGGCGTGAATCTACTGGTGGGAACAGAGAACGGCCTCATGCTGTTGGACCGAAGCGGTCAGGGAAAAGTTTACAATTTGATCACCAGACGGCGTTTTCTCCAGATGGATGTCCTGGAGGGCCTAAATGTGCTCGTCACTATATCTGGTAGGTCTCGTCTGGGCTCATTTAAAGGGACTTTCTAGCCAAGACTATACCAAACTTACGTGGCTCATTTCAGAATTGGAGGACACAAAAAAGCTTTATGTTAGCTGTGGTATGTACGCCTGCATCATCATACATGATTTTTAGCCCCTTACCCAACCGGGCCCTGTTCACGCCTGGAAAACCGTTCCCACATGAGGCCTGGGTGTGGCCGCACAAGGGGTGGGAACAATGCTTAATTTGTAAATCATAAGGTGCCGGAACGCAAAGTACACATGACAACGCAGGGATGACGAGACGGGCACAGGTCCCGGAACATATGCAGAAAATGGTGCTGAAAACAACACGCAAATGCCCACTTGCCATGCTGTGGGACTTACAAGCCTCAATTTCTGATAATATCCATGGTATAAATGTTATGACAACAACTTACAATTATTTGGGCTATACTCTGCACAGCACAGGTAACTGCCCACATAACCACAGGTGGGACTTACAGTACAGGTCTAACTTTGTAAAACATAAAAAAAATTTTTTTTTAAATGTGCAGCCCAAACCCGAACTTCCCATAAGGGTACTGGCTTGTTGCTCCGGCTGTTGGTGGTCCACCTGGCTGACTGCTGGCGCTGTAGTTGGCCCTCTTTCCGGGTGGCACTGAACCTGACCAGCTGTTGCCAAGGTAGCAGCCTCCTGCTCCGACTTGGCTGGCTGTCCGTGAAGCTGGCTAGCCTCCTGCTGCACCCGGTCCTGCCCGTTAGCATGATCGCTGCAGCTTCCCTCATCGCGGTTCTTGCTTTTCTGATTCGTTTTGAACCATCTTCCTTCTTTTGGAAAAAAGACCGTAAAAGCAACCGTCTTTTTGGCATGTTGAAAGACTGTTTGATCCCGGCTGCTTGCTCCCCAAATGCCGCAAATTTCCAAAGTATTTTTTATTTATATATTTTTTTAAATGTCAGGGGCGTGATTTTTGGTCCAGCTTTTCAGTGCATCAAAAAATATCCGACTCTTTCAAATGACATTAAATTTTTATAAACGACATGAAATTCTTGGGATTCGTTCTGTAAATGAATTTATGCCTATTATTATTTTATATATTTTTTAAAAACTTTTTTTTATATCATTATTATTTTCTATGCACAAGAGGCGCCGGATCTGCCCAAATAAGTCCCGGAGCACAGGGAGGCCAAAATCAAGAGGTGCCGGATCTTGTTCTGGCAGGATCAGGCACAAATTAACCCCTAACAGACAAGCACATATTGTAGCGTCTGTCTCCAAGAACAATGCCAACTTGGCTGATAATTCACACTAGCAGGAAAACGGTGCATTATTTCAATAAATTATACCATCCTGGACGCCACAAACTTTAAGTAAAATAAATTATCTGACAGTTTAAGAAGGCGCCTGTCCTTAGCATTAGCCAAATGCTAACGCAAATGCTATACTAATGCTACGAGTTACATTTATTGTGTGATAATTAGCGTTGGGCATCGATTTTCTCAGAACCGTTCGAATTGTTTTATTTCGATTCCACGTTTCGATGCCCTGACCGCCGACCGGTAAAAAATGCTGCCGAACACCATGAAAAATAAGCCACATGAAGTGTGTGTTTGTGTTTGGTCCAAAGACAAGTCAATTTTCTCAGAAATGGCATGCTATTGTTATTTTGTATGTGGATTATTTAAAATTTGAAGGTTGGGACATAAAATGTCCTTCAATTCTGGAATTACCCATTGCTATAGACTTGTAACATAAGTGCCATTATTAAACTCATTTAATGGTCTCATAAATCCTTGCTTGTGACTTGGCTTTTAGGGAAAAAGAACAAGCTACGTGTCTACTACCTGTCTTGGTTAAGGAACCGAATACTGCACAATGATCCCGAAGTGGAGAAGAAGCAAGGCTGGATCACCGTCGGAGAGCTCGAAGGATGCGTGCATTATAAAGTTGGTAAGAGTAAGCAACGTGGACGTGGATCGTCAGCAAACTTGAAGATGCTTATTACGCATGCGGATTGTGTTTCAGTGAAGTACGAGAGGATTAAATTTCTGGTGATTGCGCTGAAGAACTCTGTAGAGATCTACGCCTGGGCTCCCAAGCCGTACCACAAGTTCATGGCCTTTAAGGTACACCAGACAGTAAAGTTGTCTGATCAAAACTAAGTGCTAACTTCTTTTTTTGCTTTGGCAGTCGTTCGCCGAACTGCAGCACCGTCCGCAGCTGGTGGACTTGACTGTGGAGGAAGGCCAAAGGTTGAAGGTTATTTATGGCTCCAGCGTTGGCTTCCACGTCATCGACGTGGACTCGGGCAACCCGTACGACATCTACATCCCGTCCCACGTAAGTTGAAGCCAGACGCTGAAACTATTAAATCAGTAGTAACATTAAATTAACACAATACAAGGTATATTGGTAGGCGTGTCCTTACGTCTTTCTGATAGTTTTCTTCTGTGGCCTATACTACGAACTGAGTTCAACCTCCCCAGAAGTAATCCAGTTTACCAGCGGGTAACCAGAGTTGACAAAACCTGGTTGTCTAGTTTGTGGTCAGTCGGTGCTACGACGCTGATTATGAGGTTGATTAGTCGAACCTGTGTCAACCCAGTCAGAGTTACTGCGCGTTCACATAAAAGGGGGCGGAGACCAGAGTCAAACACTACTTGTGACGATGGCACGGGCACTTTACTTCACGGAGGAGGAATGCGCGATGATCATGCGGAGTTATGAGGAATTAAAATCCACCCTCACCGTGAAATCGAACACCGTTTCAGCGAGTAGAGCGCGACGGGTCTGTTGACAGCGAATTTACAGATCGTGTGATTTGTGAATGCGTCAATATGCCAGTTTACTTATGTCCATGCAAAGAAATAAAGCCTGCTGTCAGGACAATAAAATAAGATTTGGTACGTTAACAGTAAGAAATAATTTATCGCGCATCACCACATGAAGCAGGATAATTGTATGTTTAGTCCCATTGACTGTATGAATACGTATGTCCTTTTTTTTTTTCCTTAGTTTGGGCCTAAAAAATCAAGCCCGACCCGACCCGAGCCCGATCAATTAACTTGATTTGCAGGCCCGAGCCCGACCCAACCCCCCCCTCCAAAATTTTATGTTATCTTTGTGAGGACTCAGGAGAAGAAGGAAATGCGGGGTTGCCATGCGTTGTTGCGTGAATTAAAGTCCGTCTTTTGTAACAAATTTTCACAGTTAAACAAGACTGTAAGATGAGTATTCAATAAAGATTTATATCTTTTATATTTGTGCGTCTGTCCTATCAGTGGATTTGACATTTAATTTAATCTCTTCGAGTTTTCTCAATGTTTAAATAGTCTACATATTTCTATGATTATTATTAACTCATTTACACAACAAAATAACGCTGGAAAAGTCCGTTAAATATATTTCTTGTATATGAGAGCAAAGCTCCGCATTCGTTTACATTCAGCAATTTCAACGATCAATTTGAAGCGTTTCCATACCCCACTTCGAATCGCACGGCATACAGTGTTCTTACGCAGATATTCAGCATCACCATTGGAATGCATATATTGTCCCTGGCGAAAGAGCGCACGGAGAGGCACACAATCTGCCCGTTTGTGAGGGCCTGACTTCGGCGGGTTACATTATAGTGACGTCCGCCTCGATCAGTTGGCACAGGTAAAGAATTCCGTCAGCTGAAAATCTACATCTTTCATGGAGAACATCTTCTGGGTACGCCAGCGTATTCTGGCGGTCTCCAAAAACCCGTGCACTCCGAAGAGAGCCCCTCACAATCCGCGCGCCAATGTCGTATAGGTCGTCCAGGTATGCTGTCATTGTCAGGAGGACACGTCCGCGGAGGAGTGCTGTTTAATTATAGCGTGGTTAATTAGAATTCTGGGGTTAAGCAAGATCTAACTCTGAGACGACCAGGTTTGGCGTGTGGCGTGTGTTGCCATGGCAACACTTCTCGGTTCCAACATATCCACCTTTCGTAGTCTCGCTTAGCTGCGAACTTAGGTCGCACGTGATGAAGTTACTCTCGAAGTTACCCTGCTAAGCCAGAAAACTGGCTTCGTAGTATAGGCCACTGGTCTTTTTACTGCAACGACGTAATAAAAACCTGAAATTATGGCTTTTAGTTTTGGTGTGCCACTCCAAGATTTTAAGTGGTCCCATCTCCCCACCTTTATGAAAAATTCCTGGAGGCGCCAATGCTAAAAATGAATAACAAATAAAACATGAAAAATAATACAACAAAATACACATAAATAATATAAAACAAATACAAAAAAAGTACTACTACAAACTGTCTTGAAAGCACTGAATTCATTGGATTGCGATTGACGACAACAGACCTTCAATCCATTTTGACAGGGAGGGATGGCAGAGAAAGATTGTCACCCTGTCAAATGGATTGGACGTCTATCGCTGTCAGTGGCACTGAAATATGATCAGTCAGTCCCAGCCCCTCCCAGTTGAAATGGAGTGCTGTGAAATGTGAGGCCAACGCTTTATTGACAAGCACCTCCTCTCTCTCCTACTCCTTCCCCGCCAACTTTGTTTTTCTTGCAGTGTGCCAAAGAGAGCAAGGTGACCCGCTGCCCTCCTTCATCCACCTCTTGTGTAGCTTGTGTAGATGTGTAGCGCCGTAGTCCAAAAGCGCCCTAGTTGTGCGCACAGCGTTGTGTCACGTGTCCATGTCCACTTGTAGATAACGTAGCACTAAATAGTAAGGATGTGAGCAAACTCATTTCAACCCCAAAGCAAAAGCCTATAATTCATTGTGCACATACAGTGGTATGAAAAAGAATCTAGAATTTCTCACATTTCTGCATAAAATCACCATCAATCGTAATCTGATATTTGTCAAAATCATACAGATGAAAAAACTGCCTACTTTAACTAAAACCAGCCAGACATTTATAAGTTTTCATATTTTAATGAGGATCGCATGCAAACAATGACAGAAGGGGGGGAAAGAAGTAAGTGATTTAATATTATATCATTTAATATTTTGTGCCCCCCCCCCCTTTGGCAGCAATAACTCCAACCAGATGCTTCCTGTAGCAGATCAGTCTGCCACATCGATCAAGACTAATATTGACCCATTCTTCTCTACAAAACTTCTGTAGTTCAGTCAAATTCCTGGGATGTCTGGCATTAATCACTGTCTTAAGGTCACGTCACAGCATCTCAATAGGGTTCAAGTCTGGACTTTGACTTGGCCACCCCATTAAGTATATTTTGTTCTTCTTAAACCATTTTGAAGTTGATTTACTTATGTGTTTCGGATCATTGTCTTCTTGCAGCATCCACCCTCTTTTTAGCTTCAACTGACAGATGGCCTCAGGTTGTCCTGCAAAACATCCTGATAAACCTTTGAATTCATTCTTCCATTAATGATTGCAAGTTGTCCAGGCCCTGGATCAGCATAACAGCCCCAAATTATGATGCTCCCTCCACCATGCTTCACGGTGGGAATGAGGTGTTGATGTTGCTGAGCTGTTCCATTTTTCCTACACACATCCCAAACAATTCAACTTTGGTTTCATCAGTCCACAAAATATTTTGCCAAAACCTCTGTGGAGTGTCCAAGTGCCTTTTTGCGAACATTAAACGATCAAGAATGTTTTTTTAGACAGCAGTGGCTTCCTCCGTGGTGTCCTCCCATGAACACCATTCTTGGCCATAGTTTTACATATAGTTGATGTGTGCACAGAGATATTGGACTGTGCCAGTGATTTCTGTAAGTGTTTAGCAGACACTCTATGGTTCTTTTTTACCTCTCTGAATATTGTGCGCTGAACTCTTGGCGTCATCTTTGGTGGACGACCACTCATTGGGAGAGAAGCAACAGTGCCAAACTCTCTCCATTTGTGGACAACTTCTCTGACTGTTGACTGAGGAACATCCAGACTTTTAGAGAAGGTTTTGTATCCTTTCCCAGCTTTATACAAATCAACAATCCTTGATCGCAGGTCTTCAGATAGCTATTTTGACCGAGCCATGATGCACATCAGACAATTCTTCTCATCAAGATGTGTGTTTTATAGTGGGTAGGGCAGCTTTAAACCACTCATCAGTGATTGGGACCACACCTGACTTAAATTGTTTTGTTAAAATTGGTTTCAATTGCTGTGTAAGTCTCCTAAGGCTGAGGGTTCACTTACTTATTTTCCCCTTCTGTCATTGTTTGCATGCTATCCTCATTAAAATATGAACCTATAAATGTTTGTGTGTAGTTAAAGCAGGCACTGTTTTTACATCTGTATGATTTTGACAAAGATCAGATCACATTTGATGGGGATTTTATGTAGAAATGTGAGAAATTCCAAAATCTTCAGATACTTTTTCATACCACTGTAAATGTATCGTCTCTTATGTTTTGGTTTCTATTTTCTTGTATGTGTTTCATATTCAGATTGTATTTTTACATATATGCCAAACAAATATTATATTTTTTCATTATTTTCCATTTATGGTAAATTTATGGTATATATTATATTTATAAATGGTACATGTTTTTACCATGCCCAAAGCGTTTAACTTTAGCACACATTTACCCTTTCGCGCATTTACTCTATATGAATCTGTTTGAATTCATCTTCAAAAATACAAAAACAATATTTGTGCTTATTTATTTATATGTTAGTTTGGATTTACTATTATTTTTAATGGCTTTTGTTTCATATTCAATTTAAGTGTTTTGTTCATGTCGCACTGATATTCCTATTTATATTGCATTTCGTATGTATTTCATTCATTAATATTTAAATATCATTATGATTAAATTAGCTAATAGATACTCAATTTAGTTTATCTGGGATTTTTTTGTGTGTGTTTTTGTTTGAACCAGCAAACAATTGGTGACTCAAAACTGACAAATATTTTATTTTCATTAATAAAAATAAAACAATTCATCATAACTATAATAAACCGTGACAATAATAATGCTTCGATTTTGCTGATTAAACTGATTAAATATTATTGTATGTAATGATAAATATGAACTGTGGCTTTAAGTTTCCTGGGCTGAGATGAGTTTTGTGGTTGTATTTTCACTCACTCGTGTTTGTCTTTACTGATTTTGTGATGTTCCAAACTTAACGTTTTCCTGTCTATTTTTTGTCAGCTATCCTACTAATTCCTCGGTGTATAATTATGTAATATCCGCTCACATTTGGATTTTGGCATTCATATTAATTTATGTGGCTGATGCCTCAACACTTTCAGGGGATTAAAGCCACTAAAATATGCTGTTAAATACCCAGCAGGGGTTATTTTAATCGGATGTGGATTACGATTGCATTTGACAGCTTTTGATTCCCTCTGATGTGCGCGTGTTAGATTCAGAGCCAGGTGACGCCGCACGCCATCGTGGTGTTGCCCAAGACGGACGGCATGGAGATGCTGCTGTGCTACGAAGACGAGGGCGTCTACGTCAACACCTACGGCAGGATCACCAAAGATGTGGTGCTGCAGTGGGGGGAGATGCCCACCTCTGTTGGTAAGAGAAACTTCACTGATATTAAAATGACGAAAGCCTCTTCACTCATTCGCTAGCGTGAAGTCAAGTCTCTGTGTCATGTCATTCAGCCTACATCCACTCCAATCAAATCATGGGGTGGGGCGAGAAAGCCATTGAGATCCGCTCGGTGGAAACGGGTCACCTGGACGGAGTCTTCATGCACAAGCGAGCACAGAGACTCAAGTTCCTGTGTGAGCGCAACGACAAGGTATGAAGAAACACAACACGTTACGAGTTCCAGGATATTAGGTCTGTTGTAGGGGGAGTCATTCATTTGTATGGATTTAATATTCAACAGTGAGAGGAAGGAATGAATGATAACTTTGCTAGAGTAACCAATGGGAACCATCAGTTTACAAAAATGTCAGGAGATTTTGATGGAGTGAACTGCCATAAACAACAACTGAGATATAAATATCTGTCAGGAGCAATAAGCTAAAGTCTTGTGTCAGGGACAATACATTAGGTAAAATAATCTGCAGGAACAACAATTTAGCTAAAGTCACGTGTCAAAAGCAAGAATTTGATGAAGCCACCTCTCAGGAAAGAACAAAGCTAATGTCACCTTTTAGTAAAAGTAAATGTAACAAAGTAGCTTATCGGAACAAGAACTTTGGACAGGTGACTGGACCAAAGGTGACTGATACTTGCTAAAATAACCTGCAGTAACAACAAGTTGGCTAAAGTAATCTGCAGGAACAATAACATGGCTAAAGTGACCATTCAAAAACAAGAGCTTTGATGAAGTCCCCTGTCAGGAACAAGAACTGAGCTAAAGTCTCCTGTCAGTTAAAGTAAATGTGCTAAAGTAACATATAGGAACAATCACTTTGCCACTGTCGCATGTCAGCAACAATATATTTGCTAAAATATTCTGCAGGAACAAGAACTTAGCTAAGGTAACCTGTCAGGAACAAGAACTTTGCTGAAGTAATCAGCAGGAACACAAACCTAGCTAAACTCATAGCAGGCATTTGCTGCTCACCTGTTGCTTAACTCATTTGCTCCCAAAAACGTATAAATACGTTCTATTTTTAATTGTTTCAGGGTCCCAAAACGTATTTATACGTCTTTCACGCTTTTTTTCACAAGAGACATCTCTAGGTTCTGATGCAACTTCGCTCCAAAGCGCAACACTCAAAATCCATTTTAAAGCAATAAAACTGGCCATTGGAAGGCAGTAGCGCATTTGGTAAGAACTCGTATCGGACCATGAAAGGAAATGAATGAAGAGAAAGACAAATAGTCAGGAAACGGAAGTTGTAAAACACAAGGCACATGCCCCACACAAGTTCCCTAGGTGAATTCTGTTATGAGTTAGTGGTCACTACAAAAAAAAAAAGATTCGACAAAAATCTATCTTGATGTGACAGGCGGTGATGAGGGAATTTACCCCGTCTGCCGATACAGCCGCTGTCACTACAGCATCATCTTTCAGTTCAATAGTTTAGTTATGTGTAAATAAATTGTTACTTTGCTATCAAAAGCTCTATTTGTCTTGTTGTTTGTTATTTTGTAGAAGGAAAACATTATTCAGATGTTTGGGATGTCACAAAAGCAAAAAATAGCTGTGTTAAAGTCAAAGTTATGTTTGAAATGTACTGTATGCTTTTACAAAAAGCTCAATTTCTCTTTTTTTTCCATCAGAAATGGGAAAACTAAGCTATTTTCTAATGCTGATTTCTAAAGAATGGAAAAAGATGAACTAACTTTTTTTTTCTTACTGAAAGAAGAGCGTCTATTCTTTCTTTTGGTGGGTTCCATGTTTATATAGCAATAGAACAGAATTTTTTGTCTTACAAAATCAGTCAAAATCCAGTAAAATGGCCGGTGGCGAAGGGGGTTGCTCTGGTGAAAATGGTTGGGGTGAATGAGTTAATCTCGTCTCGTGAGACGAATTTGATCATCTCAAATTTATCTCATTCTCTCCTTATTTGTTTCTGAGTTTGTGATCCAAAGGGTAACATTATGAGCAAGGGATGAGTCAAAATGAGCAAAGCCATCATTGAGACAACCAGGAGTAACAGAAATTCTCATAATTGTAAATAAAGTTTTACTTGTATAGCCCCTTACCACCTTTTAGGTACTCAAAGCACTTTAACACCGTAGCCTCATCGACCTAGTGGTGTCGGAGCACCAGGAGCAATGTGGGGTGTAGTGTCTTGCTCAAGGATACTTAAACGAGTTCATCAGGATGGAGAAATGAACTCACAACCTCTGGGTTGGGGAACGACTACTCTGCCACTGAGCCACGCACGGCCCTAAATGGACTGTACTCAGTGTGACGTGGGACATCAATGGAAAAAAACTCCAGAAAGAGCATGTAGCCACAATAAAGCAAATTTATTTTATTTTCCTTCATCTAATACTGTGTTGGCCCGAATATAAGACACTGTTTTTTGCATTAAAATAAGACTGAAAAAGAGGGAGTCGTCTTATATTCGCGGTCTAGACATTATACCCATTCACGACGCTAGATGGCGCCAGATATCATTGAAGCGTGTTCTGCCATGACAGATCTCAGCTACTCTCAAGTTTAACCAGTTTGCATTATTTTATTATAATGGTTTTCCTTATTCAGATTTGTTTCAAGACTACAGTTACAGTTAGACTTCACTTTGCTTTGGTTAATGCAGTTATTGCAATTTTGTTGTTTTATCACAATAGATTAGTTTATTTACATTTCAAAAACCAGAAGCCATTCATTTACGAATGTGATTGCACTTTAGTTTAAATGTTCAGATCAGAGGTTGCGCTAGACTTTTTCGTTGTCTGTCATTTTGACTGACAGTCATAAAAATCCGGTCATAATCTATTTTTACCCGTCACTTACATTTTTAAAAAGATAATAATGACATACTCAATAGTATTTAGTTTTCATTCATTTTTAATGAATATTCTGTCCGAACAAGCTTAACAAGAGGCAAACAGACAGCGGAGTGCACCAATCAGCGACGGGCAGACATGCCGTTAGCAAAGCGACGAGGGCAGGACGAGGGACTTGCGCGCGGAAGTAAACATACGAGGAGAACGGAGTTTATTCAACATGGCTAGCGCGAGACAGACTTGTCAATGTCTCGTGTCGATGTGTTTTAGCTCATTTAAAACTGAATTTACCGCGGATTGGAACATATTCTCGGCTCTCCCGCCATCCGTGTTGTTGTAGAGACGACTTTCGGCGCGCAAGAGTGACGTTCCTCGTGAAGAACACGTCACGCAAATAAACAAATCTGATTTGTCGATTGATTTTGTACCTACTCGAGAGGCTGTGTCCCAGACTTTTCTCTCAGTGTTTAAAAAATACAGGGAGAACAGTCTGGCCGTGCCAGGCAAACACTCAGTTGCCTTGACATTTTTCCGAGTCAGGCCAACGACGTCATGCAACAAGAGAGACAATAGCTAATTAAAATGCTCACTCGCCACCCTGTGGTCTGGGGTGTGAATTGCAACCTGTCAAAATGACGGATGGACTTCAGTTTTTTCCGTCACCGTTTTAAAAAACCGGTCAACGACGGAAAATATTCGGTTAACGCGACCCCTGGTTCAGATATTAAGATTTGAATGAGGCAAAATAACATGCTTTTTCTCTCAAATATATTGTTATAATAATTTGTTTCAGATGTACTGTAATTATTTTCTGTATAAAAATTAATTTAGTGTTCAAAAAGTTTTTTTCAAACTTGAGTCTTGAAAAAGAGGGGGTCGTCTTATAATCACGGCCGTGTTATATTTGGGCCAATATGGTAATTTATATTTTCGGCGCTGAATTATCGGTCACGTCTCTAATTTTTAGATTGTGTAAATGAACCAGATATCATATTGAATTATTTGCCCGATTATATTATTTTCTCAGGTTTTGGCAAGAGATAAATTTAGATGTGATTGGACATTTCAGAGCAGACACTACTCTTTTCTTACAATTAAAGAATCTTGAGAACCCAAAATGAGCAATTACAGACTGTAAGGAAATTTATTGAGAATTTTAGAGAATTATTTGTAACTGGCACAATATGTCTATTAAAGGTTGCTTGGCCAGATCAGGAAAAGAAGCAGCTTTAAAGAAAGTTTAAGAAATAAAATACTTTGCCCATCAATATCTTTAACTAAGATATGACTGAGATAATGAGTCCAAGTAAGGAGATCAAATTGAGACGCATTTGAGATCAGCACAAGTTTTCATAGTTCTCTCTTGGTGATATCTTGTAAGGAGACAGCTGTGGAATATTATTGAGAAATCATGCCAGTAGAAGTATTTCTCGAAGACCTTCTTATGAGATGCTCACTGTGAGACTTAAGGCCGAGTCACGCTTCCGCGTCAGACCTGTGCCGTCAAGGAATACCTGATTTACGACCCTCCGCCGTAGCCTGACGTGCACCTCCATAATTTTCTGACTTCGCGTCACGTCGATGCATATGACGTGGCGGAAATGGACTGTGATTGGTCCGCTCAGACTGTCGTTTCCGGTTCAGCGTGAAATCACCGCCATTTTCAAACATTGTTGTGCTACACGAAAAAATGGACCAAGCCGACGAGAGTATCATCAAAGAGGTCCGCAAGTACGACAACCTCTAAAATTTCTCTTTCAAGACATTATAAAGATTGCCAATGGCAAACAATTCGTGAAGATCCACATTCAAGCATTCCATCTTGTATTGTTTTTTTTTCTCCATTGGCATTGTGTAACCGGAAGAAAACTCGAAGACGTTGACAAGCGTCCCCCAAAACCATACAAACAAACCGCAACACCCCTCTAGTGGCTTGGCGGTGAATTACAGAGCAGCACATTCCCTTGCCACAGAACTATCGAATGCCCATAGACGCCGTAGTCGCTTCGCCGTCACAGCAACACAGGACCATAACTCAGGCTTTACTTCCCACGAGATAAATTTGAGAAAAGCTGAGATAACCACTCTGGTCTCAATTGTTGCTGATTCACTTCTCAAAACTGTAAATGAGACATGAACAAAATTTCATCTTCAATTTTGCTTTGCTATGGGAAGTCACCTGTCAGAAACAATACATTTGTTAAAGTAAAGTGGAGGAATAAAAACTTAGCTAAAATCACATGTCAGGTACAATACCTTTTGATAAAGTACAGGAACAAAATGTTAGCTAAAAACACCTGTCAGGAACAATCCCTTTCCAATTCTTTGGATGCAGGCGTTGGTCAGGCTGCACTGGCCCGTCTGCAACTTGTACAAAACTCTGCTGCTCAACTCCTAACTAGAACCCGCAGGCGTGAACATTTCACCCCGATTTTAACATCTCTTCACTGGCTCCCAGTACATTACCGGATACATTTTAAGATATTATGATTTGTTTTTAACAGAGCTGTCAAAATTAGCGCGTTAACGGGCGATAATTAATTTTTTAAATTAATCACGTTAAAATATATGACGCATTTAACGCACATGCCCCGCTCAAACAGATTAAAATGAAACCACTGTGTCATGTCCACTTGTCACTTGTGTTTTTTGGTGTTTTGTCGCCCTCTACTGGCGCTTGGGTTCGACTGATTTTATGGGTTTCAGCACCATGAGCACTGTGTAATTATTGACATCAACTATGGCGAGCTAGTAGTTTATTTTTTGAATGAAAATTTTACTAATTTTATTAAAACGAAAACATTGAGGGATTTTAATATAAATTTTCTATTACTTGTACTAACATTTATCTTTTAAGAACTACAAGTGGATCGCTTTAACAGAATGTTAATAATGTTAATGCCATCTTGTTGATTTATTGTTATAATAAACAAATACAGTACTTATGTACCGTATGTTGAATGTATATATCCGTCTTGTCTGCCATCTTTCCAATTTAATAATAATTTACAGAAAAATATGGCATATTTATAGATGATTTGAATTGCGATTAATTTCGATTAATTTTTTAAGCTGAAATTAACTCGATTAAAAATTTTAATCGTTTGATAGCCTTAGTCTTTAAATGTTTCAATAATCTTGCATATCTGTCAGAACTGCTTCAGCCTTACAGTCTAACCAGAACCCTCAGATCAGCTGACCACCTACTTTTAGAAGTCCCAAGTTTAAGGCTGAAGCTTAGGGGTGACCTTGCATTTGCGGTGATGGTGCCCAGGCTATGGAACCAATTACCACTTACTATTAGACAGGCCCCTTCACTTACGGATTTCAAACCACGCCTTAAAACATTTTATTTTTCTTCAGCTTTTTATGTGCAATGACTGTTTATGACCTCGTCTTTTGTTTATTTTATTTTTTATGTGTTTACCTTTGAATGTTCACTTATTTTGCTGTTTTATGGTATGTAAAGCACTTTGGACTCCTTTGCGGATTTTTAAAATGTGCTATACAAATAAAGTTGATTGATTTTTGATAAAATTGCCTGTCTGAAACAAAACATTTGCTTAAGTCACCTGTCAGTACCAAGAGCCTAGTGAAAGTTATCCACCAAAAGCAATACATTTTCTAAAGTAACATACAGGAACAACAATTTAGCTGAAATCACCTTTCAGGAACAAGAACCTTGTGAAAATAGTCAAGAACAATAAATTTGCTCAAGTAAGAACCTATCTGGAACTGGAACAGGATTGTTTCTATAGTTGCAAATCAGCAAGTAGAATGTGTCTAAAACCATCTCTCAGGAGCAATACTTTTGCTTACGTAAGTCACCTGTTGGAACAAGAATGCTGCTTTAGTCGTAATGCATGCCCGGAATAATAACTTTTTCCAAAGTTAGGAGTTCCAACTGCTTAGATCACTTCTTTTTGTGTGTTCGATCAGGTGTTCTTTGCATCGGTGCGCTCAGGAGGCAGCAGCCAAGTGTTCTTCATGACCCTAAACAGGAGCTCCATGATGAACTGGTGATAGCCCCGCCCCCTTTGTCCAGCCTCAACTCCTCCCTCCTTTTTGCACACTTTTCCTCCTTCTCTTCCTGACCCTCACACGCCGCCCTCATGACTTGAACCACTCCAGGGCAGCCGGTTGACCGCTTCACAGTCTTCCTCCTCTTCCCACCCATTGAAAAGATGTCATCCGAGTCCCTTTAAGAAACAAATGGCACACTTCCGCTCCTCCTCACTCGCTCTCCTCTTGGTCATCCTTTCACTCTTTAAAGGTGCTGCATCAAATCTCAGCTGTCAATCAACAAAGTGCGTCTGTGAAACTTTACATCATATGCCTGTACCCAAAACAATTGTAAGAGTGAATTTCATTGGTTAAGTTACCAGTTAAGAAGAATTTTAGGAAAGACGCTCCGCAATACAATGATTTACTCATTGACTATGATAGACGTCCAATCCATTTTAACTGGAAGGGCTTAGAGCGATCCCAGTCAAAATGGAGGGAATGTCCATCACTGTCAGTGGCAGCTAATGAGACAAAGGGACAGACAATATCTAGTATAAATGGACTTTTATGTGAAAGACTTTTGCTCAAAGTATTTAAGAATGCAAATTTATTTGACCCTCTGATAATGGAGAAAATAATTATAGTTGTCCGATAATGACTTTTTAACCGATATTCCGATATTGTCAACCTACAAAAATCCGATACCGATATATACGGTCGTGGACTTAACATATTATGGCTAATTGTATCGTGATGCTCCACTCGATGCTTTACTAATGATAAATGTAACAACTTCAAGGTTTTCCAAATAAACATTCTGTGAAAAACAAGAGAACAACTTCAACTGAAGTTATGGAAAAATAGCCTACATATTGCACACTATATTTATTGTTGAAATCAATATAGTGCAAACATCAGTTTTTTTGGATCAAGTGCAAAGTGCTAATAAGGCACATATTCTGTATGGGTCAACAGATGCAAACAAACCGGGTTAGACGCTGGAGTAACGTTAAATTGGCTTTACTGTGGTCATCTTTGTTTTGACAAGCGCACTGATACTTTTTTGTAAAACTGAAAACAACAAAACATTGTGTCAATAATACGAAATAAAGTCACAAAATAAAGCAAAGTATACACCAAGTGTCAATTTGAATATCAGCTGGTAGTACAGTTTGCAAGGAATGAAGTATGTACGGTAACCAAATTTTACAACAAATGCAAACAAAACGAAATATACGCATCTCCAATATACTACACAACGCTCATAAATATAAAACAAAGAAAGAATATAACTTACAAGCGATGCTTGTATAAGGAACAAAGAACGTGATGAAATGGCAAGAGCTGCTATGGTACACTGGCTGCAGACGTTAGCTGGTCCATTTCGCTCTCTCTTTTTGCGATGAGCTTGCGTCGACACAGTGTTGTTAGTCTTTTGGACAAAAATACTTATTAGTCATATCTTAGTTATTCCAAAATGTGTTCATCTTTGTTTAGTTTCAGTCAACGAAAACTCAAATTTTGTCTAGTTTTAGTCAACAATTCTCAAAATGTTTTTGTCTATAAACGTCGAAAGTTTTAGTCAATGAATAAAATGTTTCCGACAGTTTCCAATTTACATCGACAGACGACCACATAATTGTAGTCTCCAAAGACATCAACATCTTCATGATGTTAATACACACTCAACAGGAAAGAAGCACATTATTTGCAATTAATTAAACTCACCTGGACACCATGAACTATATGTAAAAAGTTTTGCAAGAGTTTAAGAAGACACTCACCGAATCACCATGCCAAATGCTAATGCTAACGCAAACGTTATGCTAACGCTACAAGTTAGTTTAGTGTGTGATGATCACCCAGCACAAACCTTTAAAGGCTAAAGCAACATGGCATAGCCAAGATAAGAAAAACACTTAACAAGCAGCACCTGACACGTTTCACAAAAGGAGCCATAAATTGGCACACGTTTAAGCCTGTGTCTGGGGAAAGGAGGGCGCAGCACGTCACGTGAGTGATACGATCAAACACTGCTAAAATGTGTGCTAACTACACATACGATAAGAAAATGTCACACATTGTGAACTTATGACGGAAACTATGGCAAATTTTCATCTCCTTCTGATCTCGTCAGATGATAACTGGCATCCATCTCGTTAAATTTTAGTCATCGCGATGTCATGAAAAAAAATTGTTCGTTGACAAAATATTTTCGTTATCATTGTTGACGAAAACAACACTGCGACGTCATATGATAACGTCAGCAGAAAGTGCTGGAGCTTATCAAAACTAATTACACCTAAGTGCCAGCAGGGGGCTGGCAAAACATCAGAAACAAAAGCAGGCGATAAGTGGACTGCCATATGCATATTGGCAGAAAACCGATGTCGATATCATCTGGACTAATTTTATCCCAATATCGGAAAACTCTAATATTTAAACACATAAAAAATGACAGTTTAAGAATGCAGCCATTTTGTGATGTCAGTTATACCCACGCACATTACAGAGTTGAGCACAGGTGCGCGTGAAATGAGTATTAATGAGGTCATAAGGAAGGGTGGGCAATCTGGGATACTTTTAATTCACTGAAATATCGCTTATGATGGCCAATTCCTGGAAATGCTGACTTTAATTGAAGTTTTTCTCCATTATTACAGAAAGAGTAAATGCCTTGTATTTTCAATTTATGAAACAAGATTCTTTATGCTTGTATGCACATGATAAAGGTTTTGTCTGTCCCTTTATAGACTTAACTCATAACCAATCAGGGGTAAAAACTTTGCTTCAATCGCATGATAATAAATTTTATTAAAGTTATATTAAAGTAAAAGTACTTGTAACTGAAAGACTTATGAAGAACAAGAAATCGTCGGTCAAGAAAATGACCAAACCTGAGAAACTGTGGCCACATTTACATGCAGCCAATAACCCTTTCAAAGTGTTTTTTTGTTTGTTTGTTTGTTTGTTTGGGTTGTAACCAGTTTAAGCAAGGCCACGTCAAAAAACGTGAATATGCTATGAAATGAGAAAGAAATAGGACGAGAAAGAAACTCATTATCAGTACTGTCTAAAACTTTTATTGGTGGCGGAAAGTACAGGGGTAGTGAAATTTAGCGACAAGTTAAGACCAATTTATACCGGATGCGTGTGCGGTACGGATCCACCAAGCTCTGTGTTGACTGCGTGCTCTGGAGTATGTCAAAAATGAGACAAAACATACCGGTTGCGCACAACTGCGGTCCGGCGGCTGCGCCCCGTCGCGAGCGTCCCGTTCTGATTTGGGAGACTTGACAGTTTAGACTGCAGCCACATTCTGGAAAAATGTGGCCCAGATCGGATTTGAACCACATACAAAAGTGACCCAGATCAGATTTGAAATGGTCCACTTTTATACGACCTGTCCCATACAGACCGTCAAATTAATGCCTCACTCGAGTCGGAAAAAATCGGATTTGGGCATCAAGACCTGCGGTATGAACCCTAACCTTTGTGACTTTCTACTTCCATAATGAATCGTTCATCTTCCATGTTCGCTGGTGTTTAAACCATGAATAAGCACCTGGCATGTTGATTCCAGGCCTGGATCCGCCCATTTTGACAGATGCGTCTCCGACAAAAAAACGAAATAACCCAAACCATCCGGCGGACTCCGGCATGGCGGAGCTTGTCCGCAGTCAATCCATGGTGCATGTGCCGGTAAGATATTCTGACGGTATGATAACCTTAAGCCAAAATTTCACGGTACCACTGTATTGCAATTAAAGCTCTAAAATGTGTTACTTTGAGATATCTGGGTTGCATTTTATCTCTAGTATTTGTAAATAATTGCAGTTGCACATCCAATTTTGTTGTCAAGGCAATACCAAATAAATACTCTTTGATTCTATATTTTTTTGCTCTTGTGATAATTGAAATGATAAAATAACAGCCTAAATAAATACTACTTACCGCATATCTCAAGTAGGCGTGTGCCGGTATGAGATTCTGACCGTATGATAACCTTAAGCGAAAATATCATGTTTTCATTGTAACAGGTTTTTTATTTTTCAAAACATATTTTCAAATTGGAACATAAGTATAATGTTAAGTTAAAAAAAAATAATAATCTAAAATTAAATAAATGTAGTCCTTTATGTAAGCCTAAACTCACAGCCACAGCTTAACATTATTACCATCAGAACAAAAATAATTATTTTCCATAAAAAGCACGTGTGTATGACTCGTATCATGTTTACATTATACACACACTGAGTCAGAGAGAATAAAAAAACGTTTTACCACCGCTAGACACAGTAAACACGCTGGAGATAACTGTCATAGTTGGTGGGAAACGTTCATGACCATGTTTACTAACTTATTTTTTATAAATGCGAAATCACATTGGAGGTATTGCCTCCTCGGCAGCCACCCATGTCAGTTGGCCTTTCTCCTCTAAGCCACGACCGTCTGTAACTTTTTTGTAGCCGAAGTATTCCCGTACCGGCGATTTTTTTTCTTTGATGGGGGGAAAAAGTTTGGGAGTTTCACCTCCTCCAGCAATCGTGTAGCACAGCTGACTCATTGACACTGAGCAACAACCGGTAAGGGAGGGTTGAGCCTTACAGCTGCAAGCGAGGGCTTTCTCCATGCATTTTTGGAAAATAAAAAATTGCTAATACCTAAGGGACGGTATGACGGAAAATTTTTGCGTTTTTGAAACTTTTTCATACCACGGTGTATATTTTGTTTATTGTCATCATCATCGGTATCCCTGACAGACCTTGAAACTGGTAATCGGCACATGCATAGGCGGAGTTTCACTTTTGGGGCATGGGGGGCACAACCTGTTGATGACCCCGAAATGCAGCGTCAGCAATAAAATTAACTTACAAGAATATGAATAATAATAAGTTGAAAATGAGCGTTTTTTTGTTTGTTTGTTTGTTTTCCATCATTCTTGAGGGGAATTCTAAATCAGGCTGCTGACAGGACAGCTATACTTTTCACCAAGATCATCATCCATTGAATATGGTACGCCCGCCGGTGTCGTGCCAATGTAGTTACCTTAGTCAAAAATTGTATCCCCTCGGCGCAGCTATATGGAGGTAGATTTGTGTCTTTATTATTCAATCAAAAAAAAGTTGCTTCAATCAAAAAAAAAAAAAGTTGCTTCAATCAAAATATATATTTTCAATTAAAAAAAGTCACTTCAATTTAAAAAAATCTGTTTGAATGCAAAAATACATTTGAAATTAAAAAGAATGCATTTGAAAGCTATTTTTATTTGATTTTTTGTTTTGTTTTGATTGAAGTCAATTGTTTTGATCTTTTTTGGTTAAAGTAATGTTGTGTTTGGGCCACATTTTGGCAAGGACATTTGTGTCATTATTAATCAATCAAAAAATAAGTTGCTTTATACAATATATATATATATATATATATATATATATATATATATATATATATATATATATATATATATATATTCAAAAGTAAAATCATTTCTATCAAAAAATTAAAATAAAATTTAAATAATAGAAAAAAAATTTGAATGCGAAAAAAAGATTTGAGATTCAAAAATTTGCATTTGAACACTTAATTTTTCATGAAAAAAAAAAAGTTTTCTTTGATTTTAGCAACCCTTTTTGTGTTTGGGCCATGTTATGGGTAGGGCATTTGTCTCTAAATCATTCAATCCCCCAAAAAGTTGCCTCAATCATAAAAAATATTTTCAATCAAAGAAAAAAATAATTTATAAAAACTAAAATCCCCCCCCCCCTTTTTTTTGTGTGTGTGTGAAAATGATATGCAAAGCACATGACCGTCTAAGGTGCTTGTCACATGATCTGTTTGAAAAATAAACTTCTGTTCGAAATTTAGACCCATTATAGAAATATCTTTTTTTGTTCATTTCATTCATTTTTGTTGTTTGTTTTCCTGCTTTACAACTTTTATATATGGCAGAAAACACTCACGTGACTTGAAGTTCCGCTCTGAGACCCCCAATTTAGCCAACTGTCGAATTTGTCAGATATGCATGTGTGATACATCATTGGAAAGCTTAAAATCTCAATTTTCTGTGGGAAGAAAATTTTTGAGCAGGAGGGCATTTTTTTTTTTTTTTTAAATATTTTTTAAACAGCAAAACCCTATCTGGAGGTGAGAGCACACGAGAACAGAATTACAGACGCCATGACTTTAACGAGATATTATCGCGTACCTGCTTTGTTCCGATCCAAAAACTCCATGTAGCATGTATCACTGAGTGTCAAGACACAGCTGTGAATGGCCACAGCTGGATTTTTTGGGGATTTTATGGGTGAAACATGGTAATATAACAAGGGTCGCGATGCAGAAATCTTTTCTTTGTCATATATTTACCCTTTTAAACGTTTTTTTTTTCAACTTTTTTTGTTTGGATCAATTATTTATCATCTAACATATCGGAGAAAATGCGACAGTAACAAAAAAAAAATACAATTAAGCGATAGTTATGAGGTAGATATCCGTGACTTTTTTACAGACGACATTTTTTTCATTGTGACATAATTTGTTTAAAAGTTTAAAATATGTGAGTGAATAATTTTTTTTAAGTCGTTTTTTTTTTAAACGAAATATGAGACATCAATGAATGATTCTAAGCTAAAAACGACACACATTTTGCATAATATAATTAATTACCTTTGTTTTATGGCTGGTTTGAAACAAAAGCGGTTGCATGACGTCTGTAAACGGGGGTTTTCAGGGTGAAACGGACAAATTAAAAATAGTTCGGGGGCTTAATGTGCCATGAATCTGCTATGGCAGCATATAGACGTATTGTTCTATCAAACACAACAGTTGTTTTAGCTTAAAATACAGCAGTTTCTTTTTAAGAGGAGTGCAAGAGCAGAAACTGCTTTTTCAGTCGTGTCTGCGTTTTCCGCCTTATATAAGAAAGTCAATTACATGCAATGACACTTTTCGGCCACCGGGGGGGCCTGGCGCCATGGCCCACCAAGTGGCCGAAAAGTGTCTGGTAGCGCATGTTCCAGTAGAACGGAAACGGCCGCTATATCTTGGCGGATCCGTACCGCACACGCATCCGGTATAATTTGGCCTTTACAAGTTGGTACGGTTTAGCGGAATGCGAACATGACGCCATTTCCGCCATCGTGTTTTCCGTGGTGACCGACTGTTGTCTGCATACAAATGTGGCCAATGATTTAAAAGTTATCTTAATTTGATGTCATCTGACACCTTTCTTGTTGTTTTGTCACCATTGCTAGTGAAGATGAACTAACAAGCACCTCAACATGTCGTCGTGTACTGTACTAAATATAACATTTAAAAAGGCTGTAGATGCACAAAAGGCAGGCTGACGTTTTAGCAATAAAGAGCCCAGCAGTCTTCCCACTGTGTGCATGTGTGTGTGTGTGTGTGTGCGTGTTGGTCAATTGCAGTCATTACACTGAAGACCCGCAAAGACAAAACCACTGTAACATTTCTTTTTTGTTTTTTTTATTCGTATTTGTGTTAATTTTTCTCCTTCCTGTTTTATTTGGAAAAGACTAATCATCCTGTTTGAGGAATTGTTTTATTTTGTAAAGGAAACACTGCAAGAGAAATAAATGCAAGAGTAGAGCCACGTTGCCTTGTTTATGTTATTGAGTTTTTTTCTGCAAGATTGCAAAAATCACCAGTGAGGAACGAAACGTTTGCTAAATTGACCTGTCAGTAACAGTGAATTTGGTAACTAACCTGTCTAAAACAATGACTTTGCTAAAGTAACCTGTCAGGTACAAGAACTTTGATAAAGCCACTTGCTTAGGAACAATGACGTGTATGTGTATGTGTGCACGCAAGTTTGTGTTTGTCCATTCCGGTCATTACACTGAGGACTCTCAAAGACAAATAGAACCACTGTAATCTATTATTTACGTATATTTGTGTTACTTTTTCTTCTTCCTGTCTTATTTTTAAGATGATAACCATCCTGTAATGGGGATTTGTTTTATTTTGTAACACTGTAAGAGAAATAAATGCGAGAATAGATCCAAGTTGCTGGAGTGTTTTTTTTTTTCTTGTGAAAGGCACACAGTTCATCTTGTGAGTGTATTATTAACCAGACAGAGTGATTGTGTCAGCTGCTGATTATTTTTTCCAGCTTTTTTGCTGATTCAAACATGCAGTGTTTGCTTGTTTTTAAGCTCAGCAACATGTACTGCTATTTTTACATTCCGATCTCATTTTGGATTTTGTTTAAGTGTTGAAGTTTACAAGATTGTAATAGTTATGGATTTTTCATGATAGTTTAGATTCCCACCTTCTAAATTTGTTGGTTTTAATGACCAGTTTTGGGGTAGATTTGCAAGGAGGATTTTTTTTTTTTTACTTATTAGTTTTAGTATTACCGTAATTTTCGGACTATAAGCCGCTATTTTTTTCTTTTCATTTTCCTCATTTGTTGATTTATTTGGGTTAATAGGTAACACTTTATTTGACACTACCATTGGCATTACTGAATGCTTATGACATGTCATTAAGTGTCATCCGGCAAATTATGTCACTAACTCCATTTATGTCCAGCTCGGCTGTTTTACATCCATTCAAAAGTGACATAATTTGCCGTGAACACTAAATTACATCTGTTATAAGCATTCATTAACGCTCATGACAGTGTCATATCATAATTATAATTGTCTAATAACAGTCTTATGGCACCGCTGTCAAATAAAGTGTTACTAAATGCCATAACTAGCAATTAATGAAACAACTGGAACAGTAACTGAAGAAATAATTAGCACAAAACATGAATTTTGATTGATATTTTCAACTGTAGCGCTGCAATGCATGCTAGGAGGCATGTTGGACGACAACAGTGTTGACAGAAGGTGGCAGCAGAGATTGACTGTCTCCCACAGGGGAGCATTGATGGCCAAATGAGGCTTCTTGAAGCAATGAAGCGTTGCAGCCAATTGGTTCAAAGCTATATGGTGGTTCATTTGGTCTTATGACAGTCGTGTGATGACGCTGTCAAATAAAGTGTTACAAGTTAATATCTTTTGGTGTAAATATCCCATAATACAGTGAGGACCGCTGCGGTTTATAGTCCAGTGCGGCTTATCGATGAACAAATGTCGTTTTCGTGTCAAATTTGCGTGTGTGGCGGCTTATAGACCCTACTCACGTGACGTCACAGCCACGCCCCCGCGCCATGATGTCCGCATACTCGCCATAGAAATGCATTAGCGCTTCGTAAATTCTTCCTATTATTACACGTTTTACTGCTCGTCAACATTAATACTCAAAATGGTGAAGTCGTGTGTGGCGGTCGGTTGCAAAAACAGAGAAGATAGACGGAGAGACTTGAATTTTTACCGTATTCCGAGAGACACGAAGAGGAGGCCGCGATTGACTGCTGCAATTCGACGAGACAACTGGGCTCCAAACGACTACCACAGATTATGTAGTAGTCATTTTATATCTGGTAAGATGCATTTAATATATATTTAGAGGGTTTCGGGCTGACAACCACAATTAAGATCATTGCTAGGCTAATCGCCGACAACATACACGTATGTATGTAGTTAGTGCTATCGCTAAACCATATAAACATTAAAAGCCCTAGCTCCATTGACAAATGACATGAAATACATTAGACTTGACAGTGGATGTTAGCAAGAATTTCATTTTCAATTGAAAATTTCGTAACTCACCTTCCGAGCACAAGATTCCTGCTGAATTTTCGTGTACGAGGACGTGTTTCACCTAACCAGCAACGTAGCATTTATAAGCCTCCAAGCTCTTAAAGTTTTTCAAACTTTCGTGAGAATAGGCTGATTTTGTGTGGGTATCAGATGTCAGGCGAAGCCAGCGGGTCGAAAAACATCGATTTAGGCATCAAATACGGATCTGGCGAATGGATAAACTGAAGCTTTTCCACGTAACGCCTTTTATGCAACGGATCCAATGAGTTTACAGCGTCAGATAACACCGGGGCTTCCATGAATTGCTCTATAACTTGCTCGACTAATAGAAAACAATGGGAATAGGTCTGAAAAAGAGGTACAATATGGCGGCCGGAAACAGCGACACGCCCATTTTGTGACGTAGGTGAGTAGGGTCTATAGTCAGGTGCATCTTATAGTGAAAATTACGGTAGTTTTTCATATTTTGGGCTAATTGTCAATTGCAGGATTATAAAAGAAAAAAAGATTCATAGCAGAGAAAACTGAATAATGCTTCTAAGGATAAAATGCAAGGAGTTTGTTTTTTTTCTTCTAATCTTTGAAATTGTTTTTAGTTAATTTCAGTTTTTGTATAATTTTGTGAACACACAATCATATTTAGTCATCTTTATGGTTTTTATTTAACGAGAACGGTTTCTAAATTCTGGCTTTCAATATTTGTTTTTTTTTAATTTTATTGATTTGTTATTGTTTTAATTATTCGCTGACAGCCTCTACCAGTTCAAATGGATTGTGCGTATATCGCTGTCAATGGCAGCCAGTGGGTTAATTATGAATGTTTGTGCTTACTTTGCATATGTTGTCCTTAAATCTAGTTTTATGTTGAAAAAAAAAAAAAAAAAGTATTCACCTAATACTTTGCATGGCTCATTGCTCTTCTTGGGGGCCGGTCAATGGGAATTGATCATTACCTCCTGCCACATGAACTCTGCCCGTTGATTTTTTTTTTTGCTCTCGGAAATGGAGACGGGAAAGGTAAGCTCGCCTTTTTCCAACATGTGTCATTGCTCATTATGGGGTAAAAAAAATGGTTTTGCTTTCGATTCCCGCAGGAGGTGACGGGCACGTTGGCATTTGCCATTTTTACAGCGGCGCTGGGCTCCCTGCAGTATGGATATAGCATGGGAGTCATCAACGCGCCTCAACGGGTGAGCACGGAAATGTTTTGCTCTCGACATTGGTAGGGGTGATATCACAGCATAACCTGCATGTAAACTTTTTACTGGGGATGGAACATTAATAAGACCAAACAGATTATAGAACGGGGGTCAGAGCTACATTTCTCACGAATATGAACCTAATTAATTGATAGGCTAAATGATCAATGCAAAATAAATCTCTATTGATTTATCCTATCTTTCATGTGTATTAGTTCATGTGATATAACATTCTATTCAAACTAGGTTTGTTCCGATCATGTTGTTTTGCACCTGATCCGATCCCGATCGTTTTAGTTTGAGTATCTGCCGATCCCGATATTTCCCGATCCGATTGCTTTTTTTTTGCTCCCGATTCAATTCCAATCATTCCCGATAATTTTTCCCGATCATATACATTATGGCACTGCATTAAGAAAAAAATGAATAAAACTCGGACGAATATATACATTCAACATACAGTACATAAGTACTGTATTTGTTTATTATGACAATAAATCCTCAAGATGGCATTTACATTATTAACATTCTTTTTGTGAGAGGGATCCACGGATAGAAAGACTTGTAATTCTTAAAGGATGAATGTGACTTTGTATATTGTGACTAAATATTGCCATCTAGTGTATTTGTTGAGCTTTCAGTAAATGATACTGTAGCTATTTAACTTTTGTGCCCAAATGCATGATGGGGAGTGCACCCATGACTGTGCGTAGTGGTACCAATTGATATATCTTCTCTGCGTTGGGAAATAACATAGGGTGTTAAGAAAAAGATCAATTACTACATTTCTTCCCCACATTGCTTCCCACGATATTTCTAATCGTAGGGAGAGGGATTGTAAGGCTTTAGCCAATTAAAAAAAATGCTCCAAAGGCTGCCAAAATTCACTCTACTCATGTTACGCTGACTTTTAGCTCTATATATAGGTAAAACGGCGCCATTACAGATTGAACAGGACAATGCGTGAGTGGGTCGTGCAGCGCATGCGTTAATTGCTTTAAATATTTTAACGTGATAAATTTTAATAAAAATTACCACCGTTAACGGGCTAAATTTGATAACCCTACCTTAAGCCTAAACTAAAGACTCTGGATGAGTGTAACATATTATATCTGTAACGTTAAATACAATTAGAAAACGATTCCTTGTGGAGGCTGACCTGACCGCAGTAGTTTTGCAGGTTAGCTCGTTCACACAGCTTAATGTTATGCTAACTCTGATGCAGGTTGGATTTTCAGTGGCAAAATTACTGGTGGTTCCCCCACCTCCACAACATTGATGTCTTTTTACAGTACTTATAGTGGCTGCTGACTGGAAAAAAACTAATAACTGGACTAATATCCCTCCTCTTCGAAGGGGCGGAGGAAGCGGCATGTTGTCGACATGAATCTGTCAGGTCTGTGTGGCAGGAGAAGGGGGTGTGGGTGGGTGGGTTGCGGGTTATGTCATCAGCCAATGAAACGTGCGTTGGAAGGGGAAAAAATGGACCAGCACATTCAGAAACTGAAAAGGGATAAATGTAAGTCTGAACGTTCATTCATTCATTTTCCCTGCCGCTTTTCCTAATAAAAATAATTCACTTAATTATTGTAGGGTTTATTCTATCCTTACACCATATAGAAAGACAATCTAAATTACCTACAGTATAAGTGAAGTCATTATATAATGCAAATAAGGTCGCTTAAAAGTTGGTGGGGACAATCTGGGCATACTGTTGGTAGTGGTAGTAGGTAGCGTTATGTCTGTCTGTATGCAAACCTGCGCTCCTGATACAAAAACAATTTCTCCAAATGTATACAAGGCAAGTTAAAAATGTGAACGGCATTATATCAAAAACATGTTTTTAAGGATTACCTGGAAAATGAAATAAAATTTTTTCATTACGAAGATATTTCAAGAAATTTTTGATCCACTTATCCATCTAAGGGTTAAATTGGCTAAATTTCCATGCTAGGTAATTGAGAGACATTATGGGCGCTCGCTGGGCGTGCTGCCCGAGGAAGCCGCCCTGATGTCTTCAAACGGCAGCCTCCTCACACGGGATATCCCGCAAGAGATAACTCATCCCTCCGTGGTCATGTACTGGTCTCTATCTGTCGCCATCTTCTCGATCGGCGGCGTGCTCTCCTCCTTCCTGGTGGGATTCGTGGGCGACCACAGAGGCAGGTGAGAAAGAAAGAAAACTTTACTCAGATCACCTGTTAACTCGCCTTGAAATACAATCTATTTGAACAGGTTGAGGTAAGAAGCGTTTTCTACTGTCCCAGATACAGTGCCTTGCAAAAGTATTCGGCCCCCTTGAACCTTGCAACCTTTCGCCACATTTCAGGCTTCAAACATAAAGATATAAAATTTTAATTTTTTGTCAAGAATCAACAACAAGTGGGACACAATCGAGAAGTGGAACAAAATTTATTGGATAATTTAAACTTTTTTAACAAATAAAAAACTGAAAAGTGGGGCGTGCAATATTATTCGGCCCCCTTGCGTTAATACTTTGTAGCGCCACCTTTTGCTCCAATTACAGCTGCAAGTCGCTTGGGGTATGTTTCTATCAGTTTTGCACATGGAGAGACTGACATTCTTGCCCATTCTTCCTTGCAAAACAGCTCGAGCTCAGTGAGGTTGGATGGAGAGTGTTTGTGAACAGCAGTCTTCAGCTCTTTCCACAGATTCTCGATTGGATTCAGGTCTGGACTTTGACTTGGCCATTCTAACACCTGGATACGTTTATTTTTGAACCATTCCATTGTAGATTTGGCTTTATGTTTTGGATCATTGTCCTGTTGGAAGATAAATCTCCGTCCCAGTCTCAGGTCTTGTGCAGATACCAACAGGTTTTCTTCCAGAATGTTCCTGTATTTGGCTGCATCCATCTTCCCGTCAATTTTAACCATCTTCCCTGTCCCTGCTGAAGAAAAGCAAGCCCAAACCATGATGCTGCCACCACCATGTTTGACAGTGGGGATGGTGTGTTCAGGGTGATGAGCTGTGTTGCTTTTACGCCAAACATATCGTTTTGCATTGTGGCCAAAAAGTTCAATTTTGGTTTCATCTGACCAGAGCACCTTCTTCCACATGTTTGGTGTGTCTCCCAGGTGGCTTGTGGCAAACTTTAAATGAGACTTTTTATGGATATCTTTGAGAAATGGCTTTCTTCTTGCCACTCTTCCATAAAGGCCTGATTTGTGCATTGTACGACTGATTGTTGTCCTATGGACAGACTCTCCCACCTCAGCTGTAGATCTCTGCAGCTCATCCAGAGTGATCATGGGCCTCTTGGCTGCATCTCTGATCAGTTTTCTCCTTGTCTGAGAAGAAAGTTTGGAAGGACGGCCGGGTCTTGGTAGATTTGCAGTGGTCTGATGCTCCTTCCATTTCAATATGATGGCTTGCACAGTGCTCCTTGAGATGTTTAAAGCTTGGGAAATCTTTTTGTATCCAAATCCAGCTTTAAACTTTTCCACAACAGTATCTCGGACCTGCCTGGTGTGTTCCTTGGTCTTCATAATGCTCTCTGCACTTTAAACAGAACCCTGACACTATCACAGAGCAGGTGAATTTATACGGAGACTTGACTACACACAGGTAAATTCTATTTATCATCATCGGTCATTTAGGACAACATTGGATCATTCAGAGATCCTCACTGAACTTCTGGAGTGAGTTTGCTGCACTGAAAGTAAAGGGGCCGAATAATATTGCACGCCCCACTTTTCAGTTTTTTATTTGTTAAAAAAGTTTAAATTATCCAATAAATGTTGTTCCACTTCACGATTGTGTCCCACTTGTTGTTGATTCTTGACAAAAAAATTAAATTTCATATCTTTATGTTTGAAGCCTGAAATGTGGCGAAAGGTTGCAAGATTCAAGGGGGCCGAATACTTTTGCAAGGCACTGTATCTATTGTCAGGAACAAGAACTTGTTAGAAACATGAATTTTGTGTGAAATCAATATAAAAATCAAACAATATTACAATAATAAAATGAAATGCAGCTAGACGAGCTGAGCGTGCTACATTTAAGCAGTTAAATTGAAAGCATGGCGATATTACTGAGCTCTATGACCTTTACCATTTTTCATCACCTACACTGCAAATTTGAGTTAAATAGGGTCATGTATACTCAAGGTCTCGTGAAATTCCTTTTTGACCTATGACCTAATTTTCCTAAAATGGGTTCACCTCTTCCGCTTCATATGACAAACATAACTTGCAAGATTGATAATAATCGATTTATTCATTCTTGCATGATCTTGAACACATAGACAAAGAAACCCTTGTGACCAAACTTCACAAAAATTTAATCACCTGTTTCATATTACAAACATATCCAGCAAGTTTGGTAATAATTAGGGTTGCTCCGATCCTGTTTTTTTGCTCCCGATCCGATCCCGATCGTTTTAGTTTGAGTATCTGCCGATCCCGATATTTCCCGATCCGATTGCTTTTTTTTTTTTTTTTGCTCCCGATTCAATTCCAATCATTCCCGATAATTTTTCCAGATCATACACATTTTGGCAATGCGTTAAGAAAAAAATGAATAAAACTCGGACAAATATATACATTCAACATACAGTACATAAGTACTGTATTTGTTTACTATGACAATAAATCCTCAAGATGGCATTTACATTATTAACATTCTTTCTGTGAGAGGGATCCACGGATAGAAAGACTTGTAATTCTTAAAGGATAAATGTGACTTTGCATATTGTGACTAAATATTGGCATCTAGTGTATTTGTTGAGCTTTCAGTAAATGATACTGTAGCCATTTAACTGTTCTGCCCAAATGCATGATGGGAAGTGCAACCATGACTGTGCGTAGTGACACCAATTGATATATCTTCTCTGCGTTTTGTCTTCACACCTGAAATAAAATCAATCAACAATCAATCAATCAACAAATAACATATGGTGTTAAGAAAAAGATCAACTACTACATTTCTTCCCCACATTGCTTCCCATGATAATTTTAATTGTTGAGAAGGGGATTTTAAGGCTTTAGCCAATAAAATAAAGGCTCCAAAGACTGCCTAAATTCATTCTACTCATTTTACATTGCCTTTTAGCTCTATATATATATACGTAAAACGGCACCTTTATAGATTGAACGCGACAATGCGTGAGTGGGTCGTGCAGCGCATGCATTAATTGCATAAAATATTTTAATGAAATTAAATTTTTTAGAATTAATTACCGACGTTAACGCGATAAATTTGACAGTCCTACTTTAAGCGAAAACTAAGACTCTGGAGGAGTGTAAGACATTTTGTCTGTAACGTGAAATACAATTAGAAAACGATTTAATTAAAAAATATATATATATTAAAAAAAAAGGCATGTCCGATATTTTTTTGTCGATACCGATACTTTGAAAATGACGTGATCGATCGGGACATTTTTAGTAATAATCGCTTCATTACTATATGCAATAAAATATTAAAATGGGAACAAACAAAAGACAAATACAGAACATACAAAATAGGGGTGTGACAAAATAATGGAAACCTCTATCGCGATACTTGGTAACACAAAAAGGTTATCGATATGCTCCCAAGACTCGATATATTGTTTTTAAAATGGGTCACTGTTAAGAAGATTAATAAAATAAGGACCCTATAGGTTGCTACCAAGTTCTTCCAGTATAATAGTTTCTACGTTAGCTCAATGGCACTGAAACCAGAGCATTCACAGCCAATCATTTGTGGACATTTCCATTTACATGTCACTTCTTGTTAATTTTAGGGCATTTACAGGTTACTTACTGTTGATTTTTCAGTCACTTCCAATTCATCTGGGACATTCCTGAGTCACTTTCTTTTCAGTAGCTCAAAATCAACAGGAGGTGACCTGGAAATGTCCCAAAATCAACAGGAAGTGACACGGAAATGCCCCAAAATCAACAGGGAGTGAGTGAAAAGGAACAGGAAAAGATGTTATATGCCCCAAAATGAACTCATTACCTGGTATTGGCTGCCACTGATGGCCTTAGACGTCCAATCCGTTTGAAGTGGGAGGGATGGCTACCCTCCCAGTTTAAATGGATTGGATGTCCACTAGTGATAAACTCTTTCCAATTCACAGCAGAAGGATGAAAATTGCTTGTTTTTATGTTATTTGTTTAGTACAATATCCTAGAATGATTTCCTGACCCATGTATCGATAACTGGTGTATCGCCAAATCGTAAGACCGTTTTTGTGAGCCTTGTATTGCAAATCATATTATACAGTGGGGCAAACAAGTATTTAGTCAACCACTAATTGTGCAAGTTCTCCCACTTGAAAATATTAGACAGGCCTGTAATTGTCAACATGGGTAAATCTCAACCATGAGAGACAGAATGTGGAAAAAAACCCAGAAAATCACATTGTTTGATGTTTAAAGAATTCATTTGCAAATCATGGTGGAAAATAAGTATTTGGTCAATACCAAAAGTTGATCTCAATACTTTATTATGTACCCTTTGTTGGCAATAACGGAGGCCAAACGTCTTCACAAGCTTTTCACACACTGTTGCTGGTATTTTGGCCCATTCCTCCATGCAGATCTCCTCTAGAGCAGTGATGTTTTGGGGCTGTCGTTGGGCAACACGGACTCCGTCCACAGATTTTCTATGGCGTTGAGATCTGGCGACTGGCTAGGCCACTCCAGGACCTTGAAATGCTTCTTACGAAGCCACTCCTTTTTTTGCCCTGGCTGTGTGTTTGGGATCATTATCATGCTGAAAGACCCAGCCACGTCTCATCTTCAATGCCCTTGCTGATGGAAGATTTTCTCTCAAAATACTTGGCCCCATTCATTCTTTCCTTTACACAGATCAGTCGCCCTGGTCCCTTTGCAGAAAAAACATGATGTTTCCACCCCCATGCTTGACAGTGGGTATGGTGTAGTTTGGATGCAATTCAGTATTCTTTCTCCTCCAAACACAAGAACCTGTGTTTCTACCAAAAAGTTCTATTTTGGTTTCATCTGACCATAACACATTCTCCCAGTCCTCTTCTGGATCATTCAAATGCTCTCTAGCGAACTGCAGACGGGCCTGGACGTGTACTGGCTTCAGCAGGGGGAGACGTCTGGCAGTGCAGGATTTGAGTCCCTGGCGGCGCATTGTGTTACTGATAGTAGCCTTTGTTACTGTGGTCCCAGCTCTCTGTAGGTCATTCACTAGGTCCCCCTGTGTGGTTCTGGGATTTTTGCTCACGTTTATTGTTATCATTTTGACGCCACGGGGTGAGATCTTGCATGGAGCCCCAGATCGAGGGAGATTATCAGTGGTCTTGTATGTCTTCCATTTTCTAATAATTGCTCCCACAGTTGATTTCTTTACACCAAGCGTTTTATCTATTGTAGATTCAGTCTTCCCAGCCTGGTGCAGGTCTACAATTTCGTCTCTGGTGTCCTTCGACAGCTCTTTGGTCTTGGCCATAGTGGAGTTTGGAGTATGACTGACTGAGATTGTGGACAGGTGTCTTTTATACCGATAATGAATTAAAACAGGTGCCATTAATACAGGTTACGAGTGGAGCCTCGTTAGACCTCGTTAGACCTCTTTGACAGCCAGAAATCTTGCGTGTTCGTAGGTGACCAAATACTTATTTTCCACTGTAATTTGGAAATAAATTCTTTAAAAATCACACAATGTGATTTTCTGTTGTTTTTTTCAACATTCTGTCTCTCATGGTTGAGGTTTACCCATGTTGACAATTACAGGCCTCTAATCTTTTCAAGTAAGAGAACACAATTGGTGGATGACTAAATACTTATTTATCCCACTGTATTGCGAGGTACCCAGGGGTTTCCACTCAAATATAAAATATGTAATAATAAAATGAAATATCAAATAATGATGTTAAAAAAATACGTATTAAAAAAAAAATACACTAAAGGGAACAAGAACTTAGTTAAGTGGAAGACAAACTTTGTGTCTAAAATCACAGTCAGGAAAATGTGTCAATCGTGAACAGGTTTGCAGTGGTGGCATCTTAAAAATAGTAAGCGTATGGTCTGTCATGTGTTTAACGCAGAGTGAAAGGAATGTTGGCAGCTAACGTCCTTGCTGTGGCCAGCGGCCTCCTGATGGGATTGTGCAAAATGTGGAAACCTCACATCATGGTCATTGCTGGTCGCGCCATCATGGGATTCTACTGCGGTAGGAGTCTTCGTGTTACCAAATTCTTTTGGGAAAGTGAAACTTCACTCTGCCAATACAGTGGTACCTCTACATACGATCACTTCGACACACGATCTTTTCGACATCCGACGTAAAATTTGAGCCGCCATTTGTTTCTACATCCGACGAGTTGCTCGAAATACGACGACATGACAGCACTGCAAACGAACGCACGGTGGATTTTCTTGTGTGAGAAATCAACACAGTTTTCAAAAAAAGTTGATACAGTTGGAGAAACAAGGAAAAAAGTGATGCTTACCTTTGAAATGAAGATGCAAGTTATAGAAAAATATGAGCTTGGGGTGCGCGTCCCTGAACTGGCTCAACAATAGCTCCATGGTCCTCTTCCGACCACCGTTCGCCACTATTTATAAGTTAAGGTGACAATTATTATTGTGGTAACATTGCCAAGGAAATCGCCAGCTTTGTCACGTTTTTATCATTTATTTAAGAACTTATCCAACACAAAACGCCCATTGTCTTAAGCAGTTGACTGCTCTCAAGAAAACGAAAGTATTATCTCTACCGCACTGACCTATCTCACTGAGACGTCACCTTCGCGGTGCGTTCAGGGACAGTAAAAAGTGTCCGCCATATTAGAATCCGATTCGTTACATTATTTACAGGAATAATTATTAATTCTTCTTATTATTATTATATTATTCTGAATTATTTATTTATAACTTATTTGTTTTTCTATGTTTAATTGCCATTTGTAACAGTGCCAGCAGTATTTATTAAGAATTTAGTGTATGTTTTTAGGCTTTGGAACGAATTAATGGAATTATAATGTATTCCTATGGGAAAATCCTGCTCGACATACGACCATTTCGACTTACAAACAAGGTCCTGGAACGAATTAAATTCGTATGTAGAGGTACCACTGTATTAAAATGTTTTCTCATTTTACACATATTTTCTTCCAGTGCTGTACTAAAAAGATTTTTTTCCTTATACAGTGGTACCTCTACATACGAACTTAATCCGTTCCAGGACCTTGTTTGTAAGTCGAAATGGTCGTATGTCGAGCAGGATTTTCCCATAGGAATACATTATAATTCCATTAATTCGTTCCACAGCCCAAAAACCTGCACTAAATCCTTAAAAAAATACTGCTGGTACTATTACAAATGGCAATTACATATAGAAAAACAAATAAATAATAAATAAAAATCGGATTAATAATATAATAATAATAATAATTCCTGTAATAGTGTAACGAAACGGGTTCTAATAAGGCGGACGTTTTTTTCTGTACCTGAAGGCACCGCGGGGCTGACGTGACAAAGAGGGAGGGGAGCGGGTGAGTTTACTTTCGCTTTCAATGCTTTCTTGAGAACATCGTCAATTGCGGCAGACAGCAGGCGTTTTGTGTTGAATAAGTTGTGAAAGAAATGATGAAAACGTGGCGAAGCTGGCGATTTCTCTGGAGATGTTACCACAATAAGAATTGTCAGCTTAACTTATAAAGACTGGCGAACGATGGTCGGAGGAGGACCGTGGAGATGTATTGTTGAGCCATTTCACGGATGCCCACCCTACGCTCATATTTTTCTGTCATTTGCATCTTCATTTAGAAGGTAAGCGTCAACTTTTTCCTTGTTTCACCACCTGTACCAACCTTTTCTGAAACCAGTGTTGATTTGTCACACAAGAAAATCCGCCGTGCATTCGTCTGCGGTGCTGCCATTGTCGTCGTATTTCGAGCATGTCGTCGGATGTAGAAACAAATGGCGAGTCAAATTTTACGTCGGATGTCGAAAAGTTCGTGTGTCGAAGCGATCGTATGTAGAGGTACCACTGTAATATGTTTTTTTTTCATTTCATTGCAACTTTAATTTTTGGGGATAAAAAAAAAAAAAAGCACGTTTTCTCTCAAAAAATAAACCATTACGTTCATAACAACTTTTTCATAGTTTACCTCATAGTACGATGCCTTTTTTCTCTGAAAATGACAAATGTACTCTAGTAACAATTGTCATGCTTTTTTCTTGCTACATTAAGTATTAGGACATTTTCAGTCCCAAAAAAATTGATGTTGTAAGTTTTTTCATTGAAAACTACAACTTTATCCCTATAAAAATGCTTCTATTATTATTTTTGGTTTGTTTTCATTAAATTGTGACAAACTAATTTGCATACCGAGTCATCCATTTGATCCTTCCCAACAAATTCTTTTTTGAGATACATGTGTTTTCAGGCTTGACGTCTGGCCTGGTGCCCATGTACATTGGAGAGATTGCGCCAAAAGCTTACCGAGGGGCTTTGGGGACTTTACACCAGCTGGCTATTGTTGTTGGCATCCTCATCAGCCAAGTAGGGGATCCGGCCACGCACCTCCACACACAAACACGACGACTCCCCGGTGTAACAGAGCTCTGCAGGTTATCGGCTTGGACTTCATCCTGGGTAATGACGACATGTGGCCCCTGCTACTGGGCCTCTCGGGGGCCCCTGCTGTGTTGCAGTCCCTCCTGCTGCCGCTGTGTCCCGAGAGCCCGCGTTACCTCTACATCCTGCTGGGAAAAGAAGATGAGGCTCAGGAAAGTATGAGGCAGTTTACCCTCCGAGAATACAACAAATTTCAAATGTGCATTTATATGGGCCCGTCTGCATTCGAACAATGTCGCAATTCCGCATGAAAACGATGTAGTATTCATGCCATGCCCTAGGGGGCAGTGCAGATTTACAAGGCAACAGCGAATGATGCACTTTGACCCCACCAAAGTTCCTCAGCCCGGAAAGAAATATATCACCCACTCGAAGCAATGGCATTTTTCTTTTGTTCAAAAAGGCACAAAAATAGAAACATTCAACATATTTGATTTAAAAATATTATTTAAACAGTAAATTAAAGCCGACATTCCGCCATATTTACTGTTTTTAATGTTTAGTAGCACCGCTGTGCACGCCCAATGTGACGTGTACGAGTGCTGACGTTATCGGCGCGGTCTCGCGCCGCGGGAGCCTTTGATATGCATTCGGAGCAAGCACCCCTTAATCCCCCGCAATCGAATTCTTCTACTTTGGAGGCAGGATTCAGAATTTTTCGCCTTCGCCGACACCATATACACGCGAGGCCACTCAACAACACAGTCACTGCATCTGTGTCGCAGAGTCGCCATGTAAACTGCCCCTATTCATCATTATATAACAAATTGGGGGGCAACGACGGCAATTTGTGTCCTAATCATTTGCTTTGTATTTTTTATTCCTTGAGCTAAAATTGATTTTGTTAAAGACATCTTACTAAATTGTTTAGAAGCCCTGGAATCAAACATGGCAGACTTGGTAATAGTATTGGCAAATACTGTATCATCGAAAGAATTGTTTCTTCATCACAAAATTAGTCATTTACATTGACAACCCTAGTAGCAACATGTCTTCCCTGACATACCCTTGACCATTTTATGGGTTAAAAAAAACATAAGTTCTACTACTAATAATATCAAAAATAATATTTTATTTGCAGTTATATTCACTGAATTTTTTTTTTCTTTGCAATTGTTATTTTAGCACCTAATCATTTTATTACCATTATTTGTCATTTAATTTTTTCAAACTTTATCATGTAATTATTAGGGTTGTTCCGATCATGTTTTTTTCCCGATCCCGATCGTTTTAGTTTGAGTATCTGCTGATCCCGATATTTCCCGATCCGATTGCTTTTTTTTTTTTTTGCTCCCGATTCAATTCCAATCATTCCCAATATTTTTTCCCGATCATATACAGTACATTTTGGCAATGCATTAAGAAAAAAATGAATAAAACTCGGACGAATATATACATTCAACATATAGTACATAAGTACTGTATTTGTTTATTATGACAATAAATCCTCAAGATGGCATTTACATTATTAACATTCTTTCTGTGAGAGGGATCCACGGATAGAAAGACTTGTGACTTTGTATATTGTGACTAAATATTGCCATCTAGTGTATTTGTTGAGCTTTCAGTAAATGATACTGAAGGCCGTGCCCAAATGCATGATGTGAAGTGGAACCATGACAAGTGGAACCATGACCATGATCATTTATCTTCTCTGCGATGGGATATAACTTAAGATGTTAAGAAAAAGATCAATTGCTACCTTGCTTCCCCACATTGCTTCGCATGATATTTCTAATTGTAGGGAGAGGGATTGTAAGGCTTTAACCAATTAAAATAAGGTTCCAAAGGCTGCCAAAATTCACTCTACTCATTTTACGCTGCCTTTTAGCTCGCTCTATGGGCTAAACGGCGCCATTACAGATGGAACGCGGCAATGCGTGAGTGGGTCGTGCAGCGCATGCATTAATTGCATGAAATATTTTAACGTGATACATTTAAAAAAAATAATGATAATAATTACCGCCGTTATTGGGTTAAATTTGATAACCCTACCTTAAGCCTAAACTAAAGACTTTGGATAAGTGTAACATATTATGTTCTGTAACGTTAAATATAATTAGAAAACGATTTACTTAAAAAATATACAGTATATATATTAAAAAAAGGCATGGCCGATATTTTTTTGCCGATTCCGATACTTTGAAGTAGTTAGTTAGTAATAGTAGTAGTTAGTAATTATTGAATTTCAAACATAAGAAGATTCAAAACAAATCATACATTTTAATATGGGCCGGTGAAAAGTTGGAACCCCATCTTTATTCTTATCTGTTGGCCATAGACTTCATAATGTAATTGACGGGACACGGGGCCAATAAATAGGGTGCATGCATTGTTGGTGAGGCCATCAAAACTGACCAAGTGGAATCACAGACAAAGAGCTTTTTTTGTTGAAAAGTCTTGTGAATAAATGCTTAAATCCCTGAATTCTTTATAGATATGGACATAAAACAGTCTCGATTTTTGTTTAAAAGCAAAGCAAAAAAAAAAAAAGTGCAGTCAGCATTTATTTTACGTAAATATGTCGAATGTGCGGCTCGTCTGTCAGTTCACTGTGGCGCCGCCTTACCACAAGTCCACAACAGAGCTTTTTACATTGAAATTCTTTTTTATTCTATGAATAAATGCTTAACCCTTTCCTGCCAAATGAATCACATTTGATACTTAAAATTTCATGATTTTGAGACTAATTCAGAATTTTGAAATATCTTTCCTCAAAAAAAAAAAAAAATGGATGCAAGTCAACTCATGCATCTGCAGGTTCCATGAGAAAAAAAACAGGATTTAGCAAGGGTTATAGATATTAGAGTGCTTATCAAACATTTTTTTTTTCTTTTTTTACAAATTTGAAAAAAAGGTTTCATTAAGACCTTTTTCAAATTTTGTGATTCTCTGACAATTGCTTCATATTGCAGGCATTAAAGGGTTGAATCCCTGAATTCTTAGATACATATGGACTTAAAATGGTGTCGATTCTCGGTTAAAACGCAAAAGAAACAGTGCAGGTAGCATTTATTTTACGTAAATTTGTCGAATGTGCGGCTCGTCTTTAAGTTCAATATGGCTCCGTCTTACTACAACAAATAGCTTTTTACATTGAAATTCTTGTGAATCAATGCTTAAATCCATGAATTCTTAATAGATATGGATATAAAACAGTCTCGATTCTTGGTTAAAAGCAAAAAAATTGTGCAGGTAGCATTTATTTTACTTAAATATTGCAAACTATGATGCCATTGCCTTAGCCGCTAAGGCTTAGCGGCTAATTTCTCCATTTTTTTCATGTTTCAAAATGCATGCAAGGTACGAAAAATATAATAGTCACCTTGAATCCTCGGACAAATCACTCTTGAGACAATCCTTCCTGTTTGCATGTGGTACAGCTTTCGTACTTTTTGAACCGAAATCCACCGTTAGTTCGCTGCGTACGTGTTTGTGAATAGCTCCTCTTGATGTGGGCGGCCCCTGCTTGAAGGAGTTGCACAGTGCATGGCCGAGCTGTCCCGTCAATAATGATGATGTCTATGCTGTTGGCGTGTTGTGTCAGGTCTCCATCGCCTGAGGGGGGCGTACGATTCATCAGCAGATCTGGAGGAGATGAGGCGGGAGAAGGAGGAGGCAGACAAGGTTCCTCGAGTCTCCATCTGGTCTTTGGTTGGTCTCCGCATCCGACATTTTGACCCAGGTGCTTTTCCTACATGACTTGGGTATTTTCTCCCAAGATCCGCTCATCAGTGTACAGGCGTCAGCTCGTTGTTGCACTCATGATGCACTTGTCCCAGCAGTTGTCGGGGATTAACGCGGTGAGTCACATTCACTGGTATGAAAGTCCGAGTGACGAGAGTATTTTTTTTGCACTTAACTTGGGTAAGAAGTCTAATTTCTGTCATAGATATTTTACTATTCCACGGCCATCTTCACCCGGGCCGGCGTCAGTGAGCCTGTCTACGCCACCATCGGCGTTGGCGCAATCAACACCATATTTACTTTGGTGTCTGTGAGTCTTTTTTTTTTTTTTTTTTAAATTTTATAGCCATTGTTCAATGTTGCTTTGTTTTTCCTCTCGGAATTCTGCACAAAACCATAGACGGAGTTTGACTTTTGTGGCAGTGGGGGCAAAACATGTTGATGACCCCAAAACGCAGTGTCAGCAATAAAATTAACTTACAAGATATATGCTCAGTTAGTAGCTTAGCCCATGCTCGTAAACACAGGCATCCCAGTTATGTGTATGTAGGTGTGCTCTGTTGTAACATTAGCATCTTTAGTGGACAAACTGAAACTCGGTTCACCATTTTAGCGGTGCTCTCCAGCGTTTCCTGGTCCACATCTTTATTCGTTGGTTCTCGCTCATAGGGATGCAACAATACAGTTAACTGTTCGGTACGATTTTCGATACGAGGGACACGATTTTTGATTCGATTCAATACATTTAATGCTCTGAAACAAAAAACTACAAGTGTTATTTTTTTTTCCAATGTTTTTTTATTTTGCTAACAAGCAAAACTAACGTTGCCGTCATATAAAGATGCATTTTAGTGCATAATATTTATGTGCTTACTTCTTACTGATCTGAAGAAATTTTGTATAAAAGTGTGCTGAGAACAATCTTTACTGTTTGTAAAGTGAGGTGGGGCACACTGTTTATTGCTACAGCTCTCTTAGCAGCTATGTGTACCACATGAGCAAAACATACTATTTGGGGTCCGAGTCCATCTGTGTCAAGTCGTGAATTAACAATATTTGCAGCATTATTTATAGTCACTGGTATGGATTGATTTGGCCTGCTTAACTTCCATTCAGTCATGGCAGGTTTTAATTCATCGATGTATTATATGGACTACGTGTCCCATGACCACTCTGGGCTCACGCAGCCAATGGCATGGGACTTGGGGGGATCTAACGTAGCACATCTAGTTTGCTATTTGATGATATCTAGTGTATGCGCGCATTAAAAAAGTTAACAAACGCCACAGAAGTCACGTCTGCTCATTACTGCACAACACCAGCATATGACAATCGACTTTCATAAACAGCATGAGTTTGAGGTACTGCTCTCTTAATTTGCCACTCATTGTTCATCATGTAACCGTGAGGTAAGCTCTCAGTGTCCCGGGGTATTCAGCTGTCTGTTGTCAAAGCGAGGTTGTTCGTAGCAGCCAAGTCGGTAACAATGTTTTGGCGGATTTCGTTGTAAATATCCGGGAAGACAGTCTTTGTGAAATATGTACGAGAGGGGATAGCGTATCAGCAAACCCAAAATGCTGCCACACAGTGGATCTGTACAACGCTGAAGCCGCCTCCTCAAACTTTTGTCTTCCCTCGCTAGCCATGATTGTCGTGTCTTTTACCTCTGCCACAAACAAATGCAGCGTGCTTCACTCCACGCACTTTGGGGGAGGAGGGCTGCTCGCGGGGAGGAGCTGAGTTTTTCAAGGCACAGTCCTCAGTTTTCAATGCGCCCCGGGCATATTAGCGATCGCACGCAAGACAAAATTCGGAAAACACTTTTTGGGAGCTTTTCATTTGCATCGAATATTTTTGCGTATTGAATCGAAGAGGGCGTATCGAACGGTTTGATATAAAACAGAGTATTGTTGCATCCTTATCGCTCACTAGTTGTTGTCGCTTTTGAAAGCTTAGGTTAGAAAAAAACAACGTATATCCATCTTGTTTCTTCTGTCCTTGTCAGGGAAGCTCAAGTTTGAACTCCAAGACAAGTATCAACAGATAACAAAATGAGAATAATGAATCAGACAGCCAAGGATTGCCTGCTTCGAAGACTTTTATATAACATGATATATCACGGGTACAAAATGATATGACTCAGCTAGGAGCTGAGATCAGCCAGAAAGTACGAAGCTGTACAATAGAAGCTGGACATTGATACTGTTAAAAAGGGCGGTGCCAAAGCGCCCCGTGAAACGAAACTTTATCCAGAAACGAAACCCATCATCTCACAAGCCTTGGTATTTTTCCATACAAAAACATCTTTGAGCTGAGACCTTGAACACTGGTGCCGGGTGGAACGAAGATAAAAAAACACTGTAACCCCTTGCATTCATTCAGGGCACATTGGAAAACAACGGAGCATAACAGTCCATATTTGGGCATATGGTGATACCGTCTACGATCGTCAAGGCCATGAGAAGGCACGCTCAAAAAGATTACAACAGATCATTATAACAATAATACTCTATGCTATAATGTTCTCATGCAAGCATAACAAATGCATATACAAAATAGGAAATGTATAAAGGTTGTGTTTTAAACATGAATAAAATTCTCTCACAGTCCTCAGTTGGTTTTGGCTAAGCAAAGTAAATGACCATCTCTAAGGTGCTGGTCACATGATCTGTTCGAAAATTAATTTTGACTTTTTCTTCTTCATTTCATTCATTTTTGTTGTTTGTTTTATTGTTTTACAACTTTTATAGACAACAGTTTACCGGCTAAGTTTTAATTTTAAATTCATGCATTGGAATTTCAATTACATGCAATGACAATTTCGGCCATCGGGAGGGGGGGGGGGGCAATGCCCCCTGGCCGTCCCTTGATCTCAGCATATGCTCAAAATGACAATGTGGAGTACCAACAAATAGGAATGAAACAAATTGACGGACTGTTTAAAACACATTCCTTGCCACGCCTGTACCCAAAACATTTGTAAGAGTTGGAAAGACACTTCCCAAAACAATAGGATCTTTCACTGGCTGCTATTGACGCTGATAGACGCCAAATCCATTTTGACTGGCAGTGAATGATCACTGGCAACCCTCAGTCAAAATGGATTGGACGTCTATCGCTGTCAATGACACTCAAATGTGATCATTCACTGCAAGCCCACCTGGTTAAAATAAACTGGATTTACATGATTCCTTGAAATTCTTGCAGTTGTATGTCAAAGAAATGTTGTTTTAAACAATATTCTTTTTTTTTTTTCACGCAGTTGCTCACAAAGTACCCCATTCTTACTTGGCTAGAATTTAGGGGGGAAAATAATGTATTAATTTTTAGGGGGGAAACTATAACATCAAAATTTGAGAAGAAAAATTGCACACAGTGAATATTTTCCATTTGCACGGTATCCTAGGTGGCGCTAGTGGAGCGAGCTGGCCGACGTACACTGATGCTAGTTGGCCTGGGCGGGATGTGTTTCTGCGCAGTCACCATGACCGTTGGCCTAAATTACCAGGTTGGTCCGATTGAGAGCCAGGAAAACCACCACAACATCTCAAGTGTTACCTATTCCCTTGCAGAGCGAATACACTTGGATGAGCTATGTCAGCATGTTGGCCATCTTCCTTTTCGTGGCTTTCTTTGAAATCGGCCCCGGTCCTATTCCGTGGTTCATTGTGGCTGAGCTGTTCAGCCAAGGCCCCCGACCGGCGGCCATTGCTCTTGCAGGCTGCTCCAACTGGACAAGCAACTTCATCGTAGGGATGACCTTTTCGTACATACAGGTATGCTTAAAAAGGTATTTCCTGCTTAAACATTCCATAAACATCTGTTATTGATTAAAGGTTACAGGGAAAAAAAAATTCCAAAGTGTTCCAAACTTTTTTAAAGTTTTTAAAAGGTACTCCACAAAGACATCAGAAATTATGTTATACAAAAATGGCTCATTTCCCTAACATTTTCATTAAAGTGCGTATGACAGGAGAAAAAGTCTTAAATAGGATTATTATTTGAATTAGAATCATATTTTGAGATGATTTGACAATATACAACAATTTAGCAAAGCGCAGATGAGAAATGAGTGTTTTAATCTGCTGGTTAGCCACGCCTACCGTTATAGGGCTCTAGCGTCCCCAACAGGTGGATGAAGTCAGAGGAGTCACGATTTCATCTGGTTTAGTATGCAGCCCAATGAGGGGAAATCATTCACAACGAGGAAAACGCGACGAAGAGAGCCGCAAAATGTCATTGCTTCAGTGTCTCTACTCCAATATTTTCACTTGATATTCTTTTTATCCAAGTATTTTTTTCCCCAATAGCTAAATAAATGGCTTGAGAAGGACCAGGCAGCCCGTTGAGGGGGAATTATTCAGAACGAGGAAAACGTGACAAAGAGAGTCGCAAAATGTCATTGTTTCAGTCTCTCTACTCCAATATTTTTACAGGATATTATTTTTATCCAAGTATTTTCCCCAATTGCGAAATAAATGGCATGGTCATGACAAATAACAGTCTTGTGCTTAATGGAATATGAAATAATAAAAATGCATTTATTCAAGACGACATGGCAAAATTACTCCATAATGGTCAAAACTGTCAACTTTACCTTTACTGTTGCACCTCCCGAACGATATTTTATGCCACCTAAATCAGAATTATGTCATTTCCCCTCCCCGGCTTTGGAGGATGTAAAGAAACCAAGAGGCGTGACAGCTAGCCGACATGCTAACCTAAACCGAATGATGTTTCAAAGTCTTCGAAGCAGAAAATCACATACAACTAGCTCAGATCATTTCACATGACGACTGGGTTGTCGATTGTCATCGCCGATCAGCGAACCACCCGGTGGAGAGCAATTTACAGCTCGTTCCCCTACTAAGGACAGGAGAGCTCGCCGGGGAAGCAGCTGGACAATGTTGCTAATGTGTATGAGGAGAGCTTTTTACATGCCAATTCATGATCAAATGTACAGTAAGTAGTCCTTTATTTAAAGAAAGTTTGGAGTGTTTACTTTGTAATTGCTGTATTCGTGGCTATTTTTAACACAAAGTTGCAATTTCTGATCGGGTGGAAAATTTGACAGAACGCCGGGCACACCAAGAGCGCAAAAGCCGAGAATAGTGCTCGTCCGGCGAAGGGATATGCGACAAGCCGCCCGTCGTCGGCGGAGGATCATGTCAGCCACAAAATGCAAGCCACCTCCACATTAAAATGATCCCAGTATTTGACATAGTACAAAACACTGTTTATTCACTTCCTCGTAGGTCCCACAGTAGTAGGGTTTGTTTTGGCCAATATTCACACGCTTCTCCCTCATACAGCAAGATTTTTCTGCAGCCGTTTGGCTGGCGTGATGTGAAAAATAAACTTATTCATCCGCAAAATCAGCTGAATCCCTAGCCCTTCTTATACAACAGTACAGCTGTATAGTGAAGAGGACTACTTCCTCCGTACTGGTCACAGCGCCCTCTTTCTCAACTCGAGACTGTTGCCGGAAGTCACTCATTTTCATGGCGCGGGATTAAAAAAACTAAATAAATATAGCGATCGCTTCCACACACATCCAAGCGGTCCATTTCATTCAGGAGCATAAAATACTGCTTGTATTATGAAATAAACATGCTTTTTCGTTCATTATGCAGGGTTCCAGCGATAGGTTGGACACCTACGTGCGCGGCTGTTTCGTAGCTTTGCCATTGCAACGACGGGTAGTCATCACTCCAAGTTGGCAAGCATTGTTTACATCATATTCTTGTTGCACATTTATGCCGTGAGGTGACGTGTTTGTTTAGTATCTTTGGGATGTGTTGTAAGTCCGATTGAGTCTAAAGTGCTTAGTTGCAGCCACGTTTTGTGGCCAAATTGACCGCGTGTGTGTGTGTACGCCGTACTTCCGGTTTGTGCGCAGGCATCCGTGCCTGCCCCCACCTTTGTGTTTATTGCACTGTGCAATTCATTTGTGTGTTGCTGATTATTGTGCAGTTAATTTGCATTGTTTTACATTGGCACTGATATGCTGTTATCTCTAACCCGAAAATCTTTGAATTTTTGATATAAGGCTTAATCTTTGAGTTAGTGGGGTTTAATTAGTCGGTGGAGTTGATTTCAACAAATTCCATGCAGTTTGTCAGTTATTTGTTAGTTTCGGGGCTCCTGAGTGGCTAAGCTAGCGTGAGTCAATGTTGGTTGAAATCAACTCCATCAACTAATTAAACCTCCGCTAACTTGAAGATTCAGCCTTATGTGAAAAAAATCTGATCTGCTCCTTTAAATTCAATTATCGCAAAGTCAGTTATATGCGATGACATTTTTCTGTTGTCATTACGTTGAGGCGGCCAAGTGAGGAAAGTTGGCAAAAAGTAACTGATAAATTACTTTTAAATAAAGATACACGATAATATCGGTCACCGATAATTATCGGCCGATAATGGCAATTATGACGTCACACAGATAATCCAGATAATAAAAAAATTCAACCGATAATGCAATCTGAAAATTAAATACAGTACTTGATTTAGCCTCCAAATGTGCCCAACCAAAGAATTCAGCACGCCGCCTCCTCAACCCCTCCCCTCTCTGAAGCCCCTAAGAGAGGAGGGGTTGAGGAGGCGGAGTTAAACGACAAGAAGCAGTTGGATATTATGGCAGCTGTTACTAAAAAAACGACGCTCTCGCCATCTGCGAAACATGCACCGCTGAAGTTCCACGAGGCGGAAAGAAAGCATCCTCATTCAACACCACTAACCTAGCAGCCATTTAAAACTGCATCACAAAGATTTTTGGAACCAATATGAGGCTGCTGCTAGCGGGAATGCTGAAACTATTGTAAACACAAACTAAGTTAAACTACGGGGCTTGTGACGATACAGAGTCGTGTTGTTTGGGAATGCAGCCCAAGGCGGGTGGTAAACTCTCATCTAAGGCTAAACACCAGCACGACTGGAGACCGATAGTCGGCAAGTAGCCGTCTTCCGACGGAGTCTGCCGCTCTGGGCGGACCGGCAGGCCGCGGCGGCGGGCCGAGCCCGGTTCACCGGCAGCGGGATCTCCGGCGAACACCACGGTTTCTCGAGTGTTCCCCCACGGCGTGCGGGACGCGAGGCGTGCGCCTCCGTCCGGAGCAGAGCCAGGCCCCGAATACGCCGCGGCGAACCAGCCGGGGCGGGCGGATTATCCGGTACGAACGTAGCTGCCGCCGCCGAGACAAGAGACAATTTTTTTTTTTACCAAAATGACCCGAGAGCCAAAGCCCTGGATAAAAAAAATAATGCAGTTTATACGACCACCATTCTTCATGAAAAACATGCCAATCACATCATTTTCACCATGGACATTTGGACAAGTGATGTCCAGTAAGCAAGCTTATCATGACGGCACAGTGGTTAGATGATAATTTAAACATGCAGAAAACGAAGTCAGCCACTCAATAATGCATTAAGTATGTAAAATGACGAGCGGTCAGATGACTTTGTAACGTTGCCTTTATTTTCGGCTTAACAAAACTCAGGCCCACGCACGGGATGGAGCTCCAACTCCGTCCAAATAGTACTGCCTTGTATCAGTTTAGCTGCTGTAGAGCAAATGTCGTGAGTGCCGCAAATGTAAACAAAGTGCTGCAGAATGGGTACATGACATCTCGCTCTTTTGAGTTAATAATTTTCACAGTGTGCAACAAAGCATATAACATTAGCAATCACTTTTCAAATTATTTAACTTATTTGTCTGCTCAGTTACAGTCACAGTAGATAATCAAAACCTATTGGCACTTATTAACACTTATCAATTTAAATATGCACATTCCTGTTGTAATGAAATAACAATAATATTCTGTAGCCACAAATATTCAAAATCTTTCCTTCTTCCAAGTTTAAAAAAATTTTTTCTTTTTTTTTTTTTAGGATTAAGTATAATAATTTATTGCTTAGAATAAGGCTGTTAAGATTATTTTCAGCTAGCTATTTTTCTTTCAAGAAATCTGAGAGAAATACGCTTGAAGCGCTGGCAGATAATTTCACTTATTTCCAAGAGATTTACACTTAAAACTGATTAGTTTTAAGGAGGTGTGTTTTGCAGTGTAGTAATGTTATATATGTTCGGAATGGCTTTCTTTTAAAGGCATTTTTGTGCAACTTAGGTATTTACTCTGTAAGTAATTGTTGCCAAAAATTTACCATTACACAATGTCAGACAATCTGTCGTTATTTAGATGTTGGAATTGGCTACTTGTTCATTTTTTATGTTGAAAAAAAAAAGAGCAATAAATTATATTTTTGCACAGTAATATTTTCTTTTGTGTATACTTTAATATTTTACATAAATCTTTTAGTAGAATTATTGGCTTGACCTTATCGGTTATCGGTTGGAATGAGGAGGAAATTATCTGTTATCAGTATCATTTGAAAAATGTATTATCGTGCATCACTACTTTTAAAGTAACTTTAATATGAATTACTTCAGTAACCTACAGTGTATCACAAAAGTGAGTACACCCCTTGCATATCTGCAGATAATTAAGTATATCTTTTCATGGGACAACACTGACAAAATGACACAATGAAAAGTAGTCCGTGTGCAGCTTATATAATAGAGTTAATTTATTTTCCTCTCAAAATAACTCAAAATATAGCAATTAATATCGAAACCCCTGGCAACAAAAGTGGGTACACCGCATAGAAACTACGTGCATCCCTAAATGTCCAAATTGAGTACTGCTTGTCATTTTACCTCCAAAATTTCAGGTGACTCGCAACAGGAGTTCTGTCAGCATTGCTCCAGAGATTGAAGAGGTGGGGGGGTCAGCCTGTTAGTGCTCAGACCATACGCAGTACTCTACATCAAATTGGTGTGCATGGCTGTCACCCCAGGAGGAAGCCTCTTCTGAAGACGGTACACAAGAAAGCCTGCCCGTCCCATCAGACCATAGGACATGGTTCCAGTAATCCATGTGCTTTGTTGACATGTCTTCAGAAAACTGTTTGCGGGCTTTCTTGTGTACCGTCTTCAGAAGAGGCTTCCTCCTGGAGTTATAGCCATGCACACCAATTTGATTCCTGAGGTTAAAACAAAAACTGATTAAGAAGCTAGGTTTTTGCTAGCAATTTGAATGGTTCTGTAAATGTATGGCACTGGGCTGAAGAAGTGTCCACTTACTTGTGTTACGATAATTGACGTGATGGCAGGGACCTTTTGAAAAATGGGTCACTTCACTGTGACTTATTCTGCTGTGTGGGTGAAATTTTAGGGCTGAACTGTGTCATTTTTACCCATCAGAACTGGCTGGGCGTGTACGTCTTCGTCTTATTCGCCGTGCTGCTTTTCGGCTTCATTCTCTTCATGTACCTAAAAATGCCGGAGACTAAAGGCAAGAGCTTCGAGGAGATCGCCACCCTATTCCGAAGGGACGGGAAAAAGGCGGCGCCGAGCACCAAGGTCGACGACGTTGAATTGCAGCAGCTCAAAACGCCGATAACCGCTTGAAGCATGGCCCACAAGTTCATAATTTTATGGATTTGCTTAACTGATTTGCCATCACTGACAGCAATAGACATCTGATCCATTCGAACTGAGAGGGCTGACAGGAAATGTACATTTTCAGTGGCGAAAACGGTGATAAATTTCCAATTCATTTTAACTTAACAGTATTTCAGTATCGTCAGTTTTTTTAAGTTAATTACTATGAGCAAGTGTACACGGTAGAAAGAAAAATAAAGTTGTATTTGTAAGTATTTCTTTTCATTCCAATATGACACTTTGGGCTTGTTCTCACAATGTTGACCCACCGTATTCATGGAGAATAGCAACTGTGCCTATACTATGAATTATGAAAATCACCAAGTAAGTGAGGAACATTATAAATGAGAAAAAAAAACAAACCAAAAAATATTAAATATATTTTTAACCCCAAAATCCCCCCCCCCCCAAAAAAAATCATGACTTTATATTGTTGATAATTTGCTTCATTATGAAATCTCACAATATTCTATTCTAAATGTTGTAATGTTACAATTATCTTTTGGAGTTGTTTTCTTTGAAATTTGTTTTCAATATTTTGACCTGATTCTTTTGTAATTTTTAAAAAGACTAGTCTTGTATTTTCTGTTTTATTTCTTCCAAAATATAGCTACTCTAGCAATCATACAGTTTTAAGAATGACAGTAAATAGTAAATCATTTACTCTAGAAAACTATTTCTGTGCATGGGATATTTATGTTCCTCCTGTATTTTAATTTTTTTTAAAGCACGTATTGTACAGTTAGAAGAATGAACTTTTTTGTGAAGTCCCCCACAAAAGAACTAGTGTTAATTATGGCGTGACTACCTCATTGTAATGTAATTTTTGGCATTATTATATATTTCTCAATTTCCTTTTTTTTGTGTGTGTTTTCACTAATTATTTGTGGTCATGAGTACAATAAACCGACAAAATGAATGAAAAATATGCAATATATATATTTCTTTGTAATAAAAATCATTGTTTATATTCAATTACCCTATTTTTCGGACTAAATGTCGCAGTTTTTTTTCATAGTTTGGCTAGGGATGCGACATATACTCTGGAGTGACTTATGTGTGAAATTATTAACACATTATTATAACATTTCACATGTTATTGTGGTGTTTTGGAGTGACACTGATGGTTTGGTAAACTCGTGAGCATGAAAGCTTAAGTTTGAAAAAATTATGTATATCCATCTTGCCCTGTCGGTCCTCGGGTGGTTTGAGCTAAGCAAAGCAAAAGACCGTCTAAGGTGCTAGTCACATGATCAGTTCGAAAAACTATTTTGTAATGATGTGCGCCCTGCGCAGTTGAAGAAGCGATGCATACACAGCGAGTCCAATTCTCTTATCCAATAATTTAATTTGGTGGTGTCTCTTTATCCAAATAGAAGTAACAAACCAAAAGACTCAAAAACGTATTCACAACGAAACAAACAAAATTAGTACATTCCTTCCGAGCACAATGCACTAAGCTACAGTCAAAAACTACCAATCCCTGTGTCATTAGTTGTCATTTTAAGTGTACCGGGGCAGACTCCAGGTCAGTGGAAAGAAACGTTTGACAGCTCCTAGTGGCAAGGAGTAACATTACATTAACAAAAATCAGCAATATGGTTCATACAAATTTTGACCCATTATAAAAATATCTTTTTTGTTCATTCATTAGAGTTGTTTGTGTTATTGCTTTACAACTTTTATAGACAATATTTTACAGGAAAACTATATTTTAAAATCCTATATAGGAAAGTCAATTACATGCAATGACACTTTTTGGCCCCCTCTGCCCCCCTTAAAATCCGCCTATGCTTTTAGGTGAATATTGTAATAATCTTCCAGAGCCCTCTGGAATTGCATTAAACACAATAGAATATTCACGAGGTGTACCAACAATACTATAAGCAGAACAAAATGATATGAAAAAAAAATGATATTTATATGAAAAAAGTTGACCATCATTCAATAATTGACTATGAAAATGTTATTATTGACCCACCTTTCAATATATATTTCGATATTGTATATCTTGATTGTTCCAAATGTAATATATTCAGTATGTGGTGAAAAATTGTGTTTGTACAGTGGGGCAAATAGGTATTTAGTCAACCACTAATTGTGCAAGTTCTCCCACTTGAAAATATTAGAGAGGCCTGTAATTGTCAACATGGGTAAACCTCAACCATGAGCAGAATGTGAAGAAAAAAAAACAGAAAATCACATTGTTTGATTTTTAAAGAATTTATTTGAAAATCACAGTGGAAAAAAAGTATTTGGTCAATACCAAAAGTTCATCTCAATACTTTGTTTCGTACCCTTTGTTGGCAATAACGGAGGCCAAACGTTTTCTGTAACTCTTCACAAGCTTTTCACACACCGTTGCTGGTATTTTGGCCCATTCCTCCATGCAGATCTCCCCTAGAGCAGTGATGTTTTGGGGCTGTCGTTGGGCAACACGTACTTTCAACTCCCTCCACAGATTTTCTATGGTGTTGAGATCCGGAGACTGGCTAGGCCACTCCAGGACCTTGAAATGCTTCTTACGAAGCCACTCCTTTGTTGCCCTGGCTGTGTGTTTGGGATCGTTGTCATGCTGAAAGACCCAGCCACGTCTCATCTTCAATGCCCTGGCTGATGGAAGGAGATTTTCACTCAAAATCTCTCGATACATGGCCCCATTCATTCTTTCCTTTACACAGATCAGTCGTCCTGGTCCCTTTGCAGAAAAACAGCCTCAAAGCATGATGTTTCCACCCCCATGTTTCACAGTGGGTATGGTGTTCTTCGGATGCAATTCAGTATTCTTTCTCCTCCAAAAACGAGAACCTGTGTTTCTAACAAAAAGTTCTATTTTGGTTTCATCTGACCATAACACATTCTCCCAGTCCTCTTCTGGATCATCCAAATGCTCTCTAGCGAACCACAGACGGGCCTGGACGTGAACTGGCTTCAGCAGGGGGACACGTCTGGCAGTGCAGGATTTGAGTCCCTGGCGGCGCATTGTGTTACTGATAGCAGCCTTTGTTACTGTGGTCCCAGCTCTCTGAAGGTCACTCACTAGGTCCCCCTGCATAGTTCTGGGATTTTTGCTCACCGTTCTTGTTATCATTTTGACGCCACAGGGTGAGATCTTGCATGGAGCCCCAGATCGAGGGAGATTATCAGTGGTCTTGTATGTCTTCCATTTTCTAATAATTGCTCCCACAGTTGATTTCTTTACACCAAGCGTTTTACCTATTACAGATTCAGTCTTCCCAGCCTGGTGCAGGTCTACAATTTTGTCTCTGGTGTCCTTCGATACCTCTTTGGTCTTGGCCATAGTGGAGTTTGGAGTGTGACTGACTGAGGTTTTGGACAGGTGTCTTTTATACCGATAATGAGTTAAAACAGGTGCCATTAATACAGGTAATGATTGAAGCCTCGTTAGACCTTGTTAGAAGAAGTTAGATCTCTTTCACAGCCAGAAATCTTGCTTGTTTGTAGGTGACCAAATACTTATTTTCCACTCTAATTTGGAAATAAATTATTTAAAAATCAAACAATGTGATTTTCTGGTTTTCTTTTCCACATTCTATCTCTCATGGTTGAGGTTTACCCATGTTGACAAGTACAGGCCTCTCTAATCTTTTCAAGTAGGAGAACTTCCACAATTGGTGGTTGACTAAATACTTATTTGCCCCACTGTATATCATTGACCATGAGATAAGAAGTTGAGAATGAGTTGGAATTTGACTAATTTAATGGGTAACTTAGAAATGTTGTAATTACACCTTAAAAATTCCAGACCTCCTACAGATTTAAAAATGTGCAGTGATGAAATTCCATATTGAGTTGGGATTTTTCAACTATAATTTAATCCATTTAAATCAAAACGGTGCATTCAAAAAAGTCTAAAGCGTTAAAGCCTGTTGAAACTACATCATTAATAATAACTAGGGCTGTCAAAATTATCGCGTTAACGGGCGTTAATTAATTTTTTTTATTAATCACGTTAAAATATTTGACGCAATTAACGCAGATGCCCCGCTCAGAGAGTTTTAAATGACAGTACACATTAAAACGCTCACTTGTTGTGTTTTATGGAGTTTTGCCGCCCTCTGCTGGCGCTTGGGTGCGACTGATTTTATAGGCATCCATGAGCATTGAGTAAGTAATTATTGACATCAACAATGGCGGGCTACTAGTTTATTTTTTGATTGAAAATTTTACAAATTTAATTAAAACGAAAACATTAAGAGGGGTTTTAATATAAAATTTCTCTAACTTGTACTGACATTTTTCTATTAAGAACTACAAGTCTTTCTATCCATGGATCACTTTAACAGAATGTTAATAATGTTAATGCCATCTTGTTGATTTATTGTTATAATAAACAAATAGTCCTTATGTAACGTATGTGTAATGTATATATCCATCTTGTGTCTTATCTTTCCATTCCAACAATAATTTACAGAAAAATATGGCATATTTTATAGATGGTTTGAATTGCGATTAATTGCGATTAATTACGATTAATTAATTTTTAAGCTGTAATTAACTCGATTAAAAATTTTAATCGTTTGACAGCCCTAATAATAACATTCTTTTTTTATGTAATCTAGTTTTGTTTTCCCAAATGAAATTGAATAAAATTCTGTCTATTTTAATACTAATATCTCTTGAAACATCAAGCGCTATCGCTGCATATATCAGTTTGGAAATACCTTCGACGTTAGAGAGTAATGGAAATGTTTTTAAGTGATACACTTCGCTTAAAGTGCCTGACACGAAAAAGCATGTTTATCTCATAATGCACGCGGTATTTTATACTCCTGAATGAAATGGACCGCTTAGATGTGTGTGGAAGCGACCGCTATATTTATTTCTTTTTTTGAATCCCGCGCCATGAAAATGAGTGACTTCCGGCAACAGTCTCGAGTGGAGAAAGAGGGCGCTGTGACGTGTATGGAGGAAGGAGTCCTATTCACTATACAGCCGTACTGTTTTATTAGATGGACTCAGTTATGTGTGATTTTCCGCTTTGAGAACTTTGAAACATCACTCGGTTTGGGTTAGCATGTCGGCTAGCTGTTACGCCTCTTGGTTTGTTGACATTCTCCGAAGTCGGAGAAGGGAAATGACATAAGCCCGATTTAGGTGGCATAAAATATCGTTCGGGAGGTGTGACAGTAAAAGTGAAGTCGACAGTTTTGACCATTATGGAGTAATTTTTCCATGTCGTCTTGAATAAATGCATTTTTATTACCGTATTGGCCCGTATAAGATGGTGTTTTTTGCATTGAAATAAGACAGAAAAAGAGGGGGTCGTCTTATATTAGCGGTCTAGACGTTATATCCATTCACGGCGCTAGATGGCGCCAGATATCATTGAAGAGATGTTCTGTCATGACAGATCTCAGCTACTCTCAATTGCAATGTTTTTCCTTATTCAGATTTGTTTCAAGACTACAGTCACAGACTTCACTTTGATGGTTAATGCAGTTATTGCAATTTTTTTTATCACAACAGATTGGTTTATTTACATTTCAAAAACCAGAAGCCATTTATTTTTCGAATGTGATTGCACTTTAGTTTACATATTTAAATGTTCAGCTATTAAGATTTGAATGAGGCAAAATAACATGCTTTTTCTCTCAAATATGTTATTATCATTTGTTTGGATGTACTGTAAGTTTTGTATTTTCTGTATAAAAATTGATTTGGTGTTCAAAAAGTCTTTTTTTTCAAACTTGAGTCTTGAAAAAGAGGGGGTCTTTTTATAATCGGGGCCGTCTTATATTTGGGCCAGTACGGTATTTCATATTCCATTTATCACAAGAGTGTTATTTGTCATGACCATGCCATTTATTTAGCTATTGGGGAAATTGGAGAATATCTTGTAAAAATATTGGAGTAGAGAGACTAAAACAATGACATTTTGCGGCTCTCTTCGTCTCGTTTTCCTCGTTCCGAATAATTCCCTCTCAACGCGCTGACTGGTACTTCTCAAGCCATTTATTTAGCTATTGGGGGAAAATACTTGGATAAAAAGAATATCCTGTAAAAATATTGGAGTAGAGAGACTGAAACAATGACATTTTGCGGCTCTCTTTGCCACGTTTTCCTCGTTGTGAATAATTCCCCCTCAATGGGCTGCATACTAAATCAGATGAAATCTTGACTCCGCTGACGTTATCCACCAGTTGGGTCTGCGCTTTGCTAAATTGTTGTATATAGCCAAATCGTCTCAAAATATTATTCTAATTCACATAATAATCCTATTTAAGACTTTTTTTTCTCCTGTCGTACGCACTTTGAAAATGTACGTCAGTCTTTGTCTCCCTACCCATATATGGTCACAAGGTCCCCTAAGAGCAGGAAGGTGTTTGACTATGCCCCTCCCCTTTTGGTCACGTGAGATGTTACCTGTACTTCCGCCGTTCAAATACTTTGTAGACGGCCTTGTGCGCTCTTTTTTATCTGGTGTCCGTAGGAAACGAAGGTAAGGTCATTTTGTTTATGGCGCCTCTCTCAAAGCGAACGTGTTAGCTCCAATTAGTGAATTCAAAACGAGATAGCAATACCGCTCGATGTTAATGAATAACTGGTCCGGAAGTGGCGTCTTATATAGGAAGCGTGTCTTTGGCTAATATTTAGCATTTTATGGCTGTCATTTGGGTGTTGGCCTCCGCAAAAAGACAGCGATTGTACCTGTTTTCTTGTGTAAAAAACGAACGAAAACCAGCAGCGGTTCAAAAGCGGTTATTGTTTAAACATTTATTCAACTGCGCCCCGTGATATTACATTGACAAAAAATTTCGACCTTGATTAGGTCCAAATATTTGCTAATTACTCATACCTGTTTTGAGACACGGACCGTCGTTCAGGTTACGTGGTGAGGCACGCGTGCGATACACATAAAAAGCGCGTTGAAAGGTTCTCATGAAAGCCATTTTACTCAATATTTTTGTGTTCAGACGTTGTGCCTCGACAAAAATGCTAAAGCTTTCATTAGTGCCATGTCTCACCTGTTTAGTCGGTTGACGTCACAAAATGGACGCGGCGGCCATTTTGACTGGAAGTACAGTAAATCATTTAGATTATTACGGAGTTCAAATGGTAGATTTTAGCAATTTCATTTTTTTCGTAAAATATTTGAAATATTCCAAATGTAATTTTTTGATTCATAAGACGTGTTCTATTGAATAGCCTTACAATTTTACTGGATGAAATAAAGTAAAATTTTCAAATATATTCCCACTGCTTTTACAAATTTTCAAGTTACAGCCTGGCTTTTTAAAATTATTTTTTTGTGTGTGTTATTGTGGTCCGGTTTTAGGTGTAGTCAAATGTAAGCTTTTCATAGAAATATTTGGTTTCATAAATTGTCTAGAATTATTATATTTAAAATTGAATTCTTGGGGTCTTGGGGTAGCTGTATGAATCACTAAATTCAAGACTATACGTAATTTCTTTCGACAATGGTATATTTTCCAATATGACAAAATGTTTTGATTTAGGATCTTTAATTGATTTTTTTATGATATGTACTAATTTAACACCAGTTTTCATTTAAACAGCTATATACATATATATGTATATAAAGACTGTTTTACCCGCTCATGGAAAAATAGAGTGCATTTTATTTGCAAAAGTTTTTTTAGTTCGTGATTAAAACGATACCATGTTTGTATAGGAATTCCTGGTTCTCTTCATCTAAATTGTGGTATGTGAGAGTAATTTGGCTAATTTATAGGCACTCTAATAAAGGTTGTTGATAGTTTGCACCATGGAAAATAGGATTTTTCAGGAAAAATGGATATGGCTATGGCCTGACATTGTTCGCAGCATCTCAGGGGATGTGCACTCCAACTTAAGTAAGCACAGGGCCAAACAATGATATGCTATTCAAGAAATCTGAGTTTTGAACTTGTTTCTCCTAACTAATCGATGTATCGCTAGCCTGATGTATTAGCATTCTTCTACAATAAGGTATTTTATCTGATGCACCTAAGTCAGTATGTTTGATTTACATGATTTCCTTAAATAAAATAGGGTTTTGTGTTTTATATCGCTAACAATTAGTCTGACTTTTTTTACTTCATAATCACAAAATGGAACGTTCCGCTGCATGTCCAGCACCTGTTCCCAGATATCAGAGCGACGTTGAAAAGATGTTGGATTAGCATTCCTCTGTCGATCTT